>NC_064893.1:2215208-2531666 GCF_929443795.1 Astur gentilis | reverse complement strand
CCACCTCACTACAACCTCCTTTCAGGTGGCTGTAGAGAGCGATAAGGTCTCCCCTCAGCCTGCTTTTCTCCAGACTAAACAGCCCCAGTTCCCTCAGCCACCCCTCATAAGACTTGTTCTCAAGACACTCCACCAGCTTCGTTGCTCTTCTCTGGACATGCTCCAGCACCTCAATATCTTTCTTGTAGTGAGGGGCCCAAAACTGAACACAGTACTCCTGGTGCGGCCTCACCAGCACCAAGTACAGGGGAACAATCGCCTCCCTGCTCCTGCTGGCCACACTATTTCTGATACAGGCCAGGATGCCATTGGCCTTCTTGGCCACCTGGGCACCCTGCTGGCTCATATTCAGCTGGCCGTCAACCAGCACCCCCAGGTCTTTCTCTGCTGGGCGGCTTTCCAGCCACTCTTCCCCAAGCCTGTAGCGCTGCATGGGGTCATTGTGACCGAAGTGCAGGACCTGGCACTTGGCCTTGTTGAACCTCATACAGTTGGCCTCGGCCCATCGATCCAGCCTGTCCAGATCTCTTTGTAGAGCCTTACTCTTCCCCAAGCCTGTAGCGCTGCATGGGGTTGCTGGGACCTAAGCGCAAGAAGCAGATAGCAAGGGACAAAGCCCTCACCTTTTGAGGACTACATTATATTACTTTTGGGGAGCCAGCACAAATAATTAAGCAACCCAAGTTCATACACAGGTATCTAAAAAAAAATCAGATATGCACTAGTGCTGGTCATTCACAGATACCATTGGCTGCAGTGGCAGAGTGGCAGCTGGATTTGCAGGAGTGAAATCATGAGCCTGTTGAAGGCAGTGGCATAAGTTCTACTGACTTCAGCAAGGGCAGTGTTTTCATCAAAGTGTGTGGGGTTTTCTTGGTAAATGTTAGAGCTCAGTAAAGGTGATAAGAGTAAATCATGACCTCCTCTATTCTGGAAGGTTTATTTTTGTTACCAAGTTATCTGTAAGCATAAGTTTGCTGTTCTACTAGGGTTTTTTTTAACTGTGTAATACATTGCATACCTATGGCATTCAGCTGCTCTTGCCACATCTTCTGGCAGGGTTGTATGTGTCCAATCTGTCAATGTGTGGCTCCAGTGACTTTTGGGGCTTAATGTCAGGTCCTTGTTGCTATTCAGACTGTATGATTTGTCACCTGAGTTATGTGAGGTTACTTTGATTTTGTTCTCTGATGGATGTCTTGATCTTCGTGAACAAACATGAGCCCCCATACCGGTAGTCTTGCTCATAGCAGTATCTGTACAAAGAATAGCAATTCCCCAGGACTGGTGCAGTGAAAAACACCATTTGGACAAACATTCAGTGAGAAATTAAAAAAAGAGAATGTGGACATAGCCCAGTGGGGAAAAAATTAAAAACGTAATAACGTACCCACAAATGTTTTTTCCTTTCTTTGTCCATCTCTAAAAAATGACTGTGCTACTTAACGATGAAAGGCATTAGTTAAACGATGTAGCAGATTGTATAGGTGTATCAATTACAATGTAAAGGGTAAAAATAACTGTATGCCCTGAATACTCTTTTAAGACATAGGAATAAGCATGTAATTAGTAGTGATTTCATGACAGAAAATGCAGAAATTAATTATTTGTTTTTAATTCTGGTAGGACTGTCATCCAGTTAAGTGATCAATCAAAATCCTATGAGCAAAGTGAACTTATGTAAGATTTATGCCTTGGCAGAACCATGATACTATTTTAGAGTTTTGTTTAAACACTGGAATCTCTTTCTCTCTCTCTCTCTCTCTTTTTCTCTGTTGTTTTACTGTCATTGATGCTTGGCCTAAATTTAAAGTGGAGATTTCCGGCTTTTTTTTACAGGCTTTTTTCATATTCTCTCTCTTTTTCCCACTGCTTTTAAATTGCATACCCTTCCATACCCATGGGAGTTTTATTGCGACTTCAACTTGCTGTGCATCATGGAAACAGTCTAAAAATTGCCAGTTGTGAATGTAATATTGTTAGTAGTGAATAATACCTAGCTCTTAAGAATGTTCCTACCAAATTCAGCAGAATGTGGCTCAGACCCATAAGCAGGGGTCCTCAAAATAGGGGTGAGTGGGAAATAGAGTCCATCAGAAGCCTACACAAAGAAAACCTCAGCTCCCAGGAGAGCATGCCTGAATTTAGATTTGGCCTCCAAATTCTCTGGGGCACAGGCTGCCTATTTTTCAAGGCTTGTGCTGTGCCTGATACCATAAGGGCCCACTCTCATTTGGTTGTGGGCTCTGTTGGAAAGGGTGTGAGTGATGATGCAGATGTGAGAGCCTGACATGACCCTGCGGAAATGGAAGCTCACCTGAGTGGGAAAATGCAAGGTGCCCACTATGAGAAGAAAGAGAGAGAGATAGGAACAGACTGCTTTGCCTAGATGGAGCATGTTAGAGACGGGTGACTTATAGAAGTACTTGTCCCAGTGGTATTGTCCCTTGGCTCTGTAGCCTGGCCTCAATTTTAGTCCAATTGCTTAATTTTCTACACTCCCCATGAAAGCCAATTCCCTGGCTGCTGTGTGTCTTCTTTATATTTCTCCATAATGTAGATTCTGGCTGTTTAACTGCAGTAGGCTTTATGATAAGGCTTTTTTTCCCTCTCTCTTGGCAGAATGCTGAGACTTAATTTTAAAAGACGCTCAAACCCCCCAAACATCCCTGAATGACTTACAGGGAAAGCAGAGTGTTTTCTAGCTCTGTTTTAAAAAATATTACAATCTTTTTTATTAGGCAATTTTATCATTGTTATAAATAAGTAATTGTACTGGGGAGAAGGGATAATCCTTATTTAATTAAATTCATCTATACTCCCAGGTTGGCAGCAACCAGACATATGTGAGACTAATACCCACAGCCTGCCTGTATGCATGTGCAATTAAAAATTCACTCTACAGTAGCACTGGCAGTTTAGTGTTGCTTTTGGCATTTACAAATTCTTTTATTTTGTGACTTTTTTTTTACCATACACATATGCTGGAGCAGATGTTGCTTATTTGTTGTTTATTCAAATCTGTAGGCTCTGGCAGCTAACTCCATTGTTCTGTAATGAAGCTTTATTCACTGTCCTGTATTAGGACCCAGCAAATGCATGACAGACAGAGTTAGCTCTCAGCAGGAACTACAGTTATTGTCCTTACTTATTGGCTGTTTATATTCTAAAGCTCACAGTTGAGAAAGCTGGCTGGGCAGGGTAAGGGGCTGGGGATGCTGTGTGCAGAGGAAAATTACTTGACTCCACTCACTGTATCTTTGCCCTGATGAGGTGCAGGCTTGCATGTAAACTCATCTGTTGCAGGGATTTCATATTCAGCACTTGAAAAATAGAGCTGTTCTCCCCCTCCACCCCCTCTTCTGCCTTATTCTCCCTCCCCCACCCCTGCTGCTCCTTCCTTTTTCAATTAGCCTTTGTAAAGCATTGGGTTTAACTAAAGGATGTTTCAATGTTGCTCACCCCCGTTAACTCAGCACGTGCCTGAAAATTCATTAGCAGCAATGTCTATTAGGGAGGCATCGGAAGTCGGTGTTATTTCAGTGCACATTGTAGTCACCCGCTCCTCCTTGGTCCTTATTTACTTCCCTCTCCCTCTGTGGAGCGGCCACACACCCAAAAGGCAGGAATTCCTGCACGGTGCTGACCCGAGCAGACACACTGCTCCCGGGCGCTTGAGTGCCAAAAGAAAGGCATTAGCCTGCTGGAAAAGCCCTTGGTAGCCCAAGAGGCAATCAATCAGGGAAGTAACCACCTCCATCTGGCTCGCTGTGACATGGTAGCTTGCTACCGAAGTGCTTGTGATTCATCTTGTCCCAACGAGTGGTGCCAGGGATCACATGCACCCAGTTTTTGCGGCAGCTGGGAACGTCCTAGCTTCCCTGCATGCTGAGCTAACACATTAGCTCCTGTGACTATCAAGTAGCAATTCTTTGAATTATCACACCTTCACTCCTCCTACTCACCAACTCCTCTGATGGTTTGGCACCATGGGAATATTCGCAGAATGCAATTGGTATTTCTTTTAATTGACTGAGTGCCAAGAACGTGAATCCTGTTTATTATCCATCATCCATTGTAACGTCTGCCTGCAACTGAAGGAGCAATGTCTACAAAAGTGCAAGAAGAAGAGGCACAGATATTTCCTAGGCTTCAAAGAGTACAGGATCTTCTGTGTACCTTTCTCTAGTTTCAGTATTAAGAAGTGAACAGCTATTTCACATTTCTTATTTGCTGTAGTGCCTACATAACACTGTTTTTCTTCATGTATAACACAATGAGTTTTAGTTTTAAGTACAGATTAAAGGAAAGGGAAAGGCAAAGAGACAGCCAAAGAGAAGACTTGCTAAAGCTGCAGCCAAAATCAGGAGCTGAACTTAAAAATGTCCTACAACTGCTCTTGTGTTGATATTGCCTGACATTTATGTTAAATTTTAGCATTGGTTAATGATCACATACAGTCTCCAAATATGAGTTCTCCCTTCATAAAACGTGATGAATAATAGATCCATAATAGATAGATCCCTCTTTGCCACAGTTTTATCTTCTGCAGGTGACCTGGCACAAAGGAGACATCCGCCTTCTTTAAGGCTGCCTTGGGTTGCCTCCATTTGTTTTATGATGCCACAGCCCATATTTTTCCCATCTTCTGCACATGAACCATATAAAAGCCTTCTAATTCTTTCCTGTTTCTTACATAAGGGATCTGTAAGTGAGAATAAGAGGAACCGTATCATTTTAATGCATTTTGTATCCTGAAGAAGTCTGGAGGGAAAGTCCTGTGGTCCCAGAAAGAAGCAGAGACAGAGAAAAGAGTAAAGTGAAAAACAAAGTTGTGAAATGACGAGTCTTCAAACCTTCCTGCATCTTTTCCCCATCCAGAAACATCCTGAGTTGTCTGGTCCCCTCAGTGAAGTACTCCTAGAAAGACAATTTACTTCTGCAGCTCTTGAGAATACCCTGGCTGCTTTGCTTTGCCACAGTCCTCCTTCATGTATCTCATGCACATGTGTATGTCTAAGTTCAGCAAAACATAACAATGGACACCCAGGAGGTGGTGATGCCACGTTCACGAGTACCGAAACTAGATGGGCAGCAAAGAAAGGAAGTCTAGCAGACTTTTGAAACGGCTTCTGGGAGGTCACGCCACCCACCAGTGGTGTCAGGACACCCTACCTGTGGTCCTCAGGTCTAAGCAGCCATCCCAAGAGCTTTGAGCGGTTGTATGATTTTCAGTGAGTGCATTCCTAAAAGTCATTGCACATTTATAACATTTCATTGCATGTATGTGTCATTTTAGGTCCTACTGCAGCAGGCTGATTCATCCTAGTGGGAAAGGATATGCACACACCACATACTTAAGGCAGATGGCCCAGTGAAAGTTATAAAACCCGCTGTTGTTTAAATCTTGGGGGGGGGGGAAATCATAAAATACCTTAGGTATCCAGGAGGACAATCAAATACTTAAGAGACATCGGTTTAGATTAACAGTGATAGCCTTTTAAACAAGAAAACTTCTGAAATGAAATCTAGTTATGCTAAAGTTGTGCTGAGATCTTGAAAGGTCTTTCCTAATATTTCCTTCTCTGCTTTTTCTTCCCATGCCCTCAACAGACCGTAGGAGGATCAGAGCCTTGCCTGTGCAGTCACTGACCTCCATGTTGCTATACTAATTGTTCCAGTTGACAGCCTGACCCTTTGAACCTTGCTGCAAAATTCAAAATCCCAACCCCACATCCAGTTTAGGCTTTGAGGCAGCTTTGTGAGAACTTAGATACTTTTTCTGATGGCACCACATTGCTTTGCCATGGCTGCTGTGAGAGGGTTGATTCACCTCACTGTCAGTGACACCTGTGAGAAGGGGACCTTTTGGTGTTATTCTAGGTATATTTTTATGCTCTGGAGAACTCTGATTTCTTTACAGATGAGAAACATGATTCTTATTCCATACATTGCCTACATACTTGTCAACTACTGGCTGATAACTTAGCATTTCTCCTCGGGAAAATATCACTGACAAAGAGAGGCAAGCTTACTAAGCCTGACACTCTTAGACCCCCTGAATGCAGTTTAATGGTTATTACCATGGAAATAGAGCTATTATAATTGACTGTTGATCTCTACAAAGTAACAAGCAAAAGCCAGATACCTGCTCTGGCCTCCCACTTGCTTTGGGCACTGCTGACCACACAGAAGTTGTAGGACCTAGCAAAAACATAGGGGCTTTTCACTCGTTTTTCTCAAAGGTCTCTGTAAGAGTTGCTGGAAGCCATCCTCCCTTTTGTGAAGTGCTCTCAGTTGCAGAGCGCCCTATGAGGCTCCCTGCAATTGCCTATTTTTTATTCATTATCTCTGTGCAGCTGCTACTGGGAGAAGTTGTGATGTAACATGATCTACAGTGTAGGCTGATGACATTCAGCTCTACCTCTCATTTTCATCAGAAGCAGACACAACCATCACCCGTCTCTCCCGACATTTGGCAGCGGCACGAATCTGAATTAATGACAGTTGGCTGAAGCTCAGTTGAAATAAGATGGAAGTGATACTGACTCTCAAGGAAAAGTAGGAGGAGGATCTGGCAAAGTTTGAAGCTGTTTCATCAGCTGAGGGAAGATAAAAGACCATTGTCAAAGTGACTGCAATTTCAGGTTTTGACTAGATTCATCACTACTCCTAACCTCTCAGACTGCAGAAACATCATTTATCACAGAGAACTGCCTAGAGTGTTCTCTTTTTTCCTGTCAAATTCAGCTCTTGGATTACTCATTTATACTTGTACCATTTCTAGGGCAGTGTGTTCTTGTGTAGGACAGACAGGAGGTGATGGGAAACTCTGACTTGGGGGGAAGGCCTTGCTCGGGATCATGGCAGTTTGCAGGGATGCGTCCGCTGCTCTGAGCAACAGTGTGGGAGATTCATGATGTTGCTCTGTATTACCAAACCTGATACGACCTCTGTCCCCAGCAACTTTAATCACTTTCTGTAGCTCCAGCCAACCTGTTAAAGGAGGTTTCCAGAGCTGTGGACCAAATTGTACTGGTGATATTCTTGAAAGGAGCAAAGGTGGAGACTTCTGGATGGTGAACCTCTTCCACCAATGCCCAAAGATGTCAGTTCTGATCCTCTCTAGAGAGGCACAGGGTGGTTCCCTAGTGCAGGAAATTACATCCTTTTCTGATGTACAAGGTAGAGAACATGCTTCCCCTGCCTGTATTCATATCTGATTTGGGTAGGAAGGAGGGGAAAGGAACATTCAAAAAAAAATTAAAATGGTTTCATTTTTCTTTAACGAGTATCTTTACAGAATATTATCAGCTAATTCAGTTCTTCTCCAAAGCTTCCTTCTACACAGGAGCTCAGGACAACCTGTAATGCAAGAGAGTGAAAGAGAGAGCCAACCAACCCACCCACCAGCCCCAGGCATTTCACAAAGGAGTATATTTATACCTGCTGTCGCGGCACTGACTGTAACATGCAGCAGATGTACTGAAGCTAGTTTTAAATCAGTAAGCATGTGCATCAGCTTTAAAGCATGCTAGCATGTAGTGCAGGTACCAGCGGCTGTCTAGCCACAGCATTGTGGAGCTGACAGTGCACCCTCTCACCCTGCTTTTTAGACAGGTTTCGCAACCTGGGCAGCGCTCCAGGCTGCTGTGCTCTGCCTGCTGGCTGTGCTGTGCCACGAGCATGCTAGACATAACCATACCATACACTGAATCTTAAGCCAAAAACTTGGCTGGAACTTGGTGCAAAACTGCTTTTTTTCCTCGGGTGTTCTGGAGGAGGACTGAAGCTGAATGCTCTGACAATAGACATAGATTTGCTACCTAGCTATTGTTGTCATGTTCTGGGCCAGCACAGTTTGTGTCTTTAAAGCTCCGTGACCCGGTTCCCTCAAGCACTTATGGCTGATATCTGAAGAGCATCTATGCCGATGTCCTCCGAGGGGGACGTGGGCACCCAAAGCTCTGCAGGGAGCTGGGCCCTGGGCGAGGAGCGGGAGGCTCCGCAGGAGGACAAGAAGCACGCACCGTGCGCGCACTCCCAGGGCCCCTGGAGCTATGCACGTGTCTCCTGCTAATGATGGCTGTGACAGCCAGACTCCCATGATAAACGTGTAAAGAACTGCAGGCTGAGCGTGGAGATGAAGCAAAATATCGGCAGCTGTCATATGACGTGTGTGTCCCCCACCTTGCGTCCCCCCCGGCCCTGTCTCATCTCCTTGGGGTGCAGCGTACGTGTGCTCGTGTCCCACCTGAGGTGTCTGCAGTCACGGGGGCTGCAGGGCTTCCCCCCTTGTTCACGATGAGCCTGGCTTCACCCCCACAAAAAGAAAAGTGTACCTGAAGTCTTCCATATGCCAGTGGTACCTAAAGTGATGGGGAGAAGAACACTGCAGACTGGGTGAGAGCTGGGGGAACTGGGTTTTGACAAGCAGGAGGAAATTCCTCAGAGGAGCCAGGTTTTGCTCTTCTGGGCATAGAGCTTTCTCCTGTTCCGTTCATACAGCACGTACCAGCACAGTGGGGCACAATTAATAATAGAAATCGCTTTGTGTAGAGCTTTTATAAAATATATTTTCACCCAGTCACACTGTGTAAGATGATTGACACGAAATTCCCCTTCGATTCAAAGGGAGCAGGGGCTAGACAAATTTAATAGTTACACTTGGCTTTGAATAAAAATAGGAGCTTTTGCTGCATCTGGTGCATTTTGGGGTGTATTATTTGCTTTCAAATAATATGACTATTCTAATAATATGGTTTATCTAATTTCCGCTATAATGTCATTGAAAAATAAAATTGCAGGAGGTGGATAAAAGCTCTGGCTTGTGCCGGCCTTTGGAATACACGGTTTGTGGTTTGTGTGCTGCTGCCATCTGGTGACTGTTCTCCTGAAATGCAGCACAAGCCCGAGCTGTAGCTGTACGGAGAGAGGTGAGTGCTGCAGCTCTGCTCCAGCGACAAGCGGTTCTGGACTGAACCCTCTTAAGGGCAAGTTGTAGAACTGTGTGCTGCGTTTGGCCGGAAAAGAAATATAAACTAGATCTTTCTCACCTCAGTTTGCTTGTTCATCGCCATCGCCATTTCTGCAACGTGGAAAGTGAATCAGCGTTACAGAAGTTGTACAGGGATATTTAAAAAAAAAAAAGACTAAGAATAGACTTTTCCTTTGAGATTTCAGTGGCACTAAATGAAATGTTCGAGTTCATAGGCAACAATCAGTAATCGGTGCAATTGCCCGTGGGGAAGCTACTTCTTAAATTAAGGAAAGACAGTACGATATGCTGGGAACAAACAGATTTTATGGAACATTTACATGGGATCAAGTTTTTCCACATACATGGGAACTGATATGAATAACAACGTTTCTTTTCTCAAAATCCTGAAAGTTGTACAAAATGATTTCTTCCAATGCACCAAGGCTGAGTGAGCTTCAGAAAGTCCACTGTTCTGGATAACAGCACTAAAAAAAAGGGTTCTTTTTGGCTTATGCAGAACACACATTTTCCGTGGAGTTTTATTAGCTCTTAATGGCCATATCGCGGTGTGTGATACTTAAAAATTAGTGGTGCCTATCCTCTGAGTAGCAGGAGAGGGGAGTAAGCTGCAGCAGCTCTGCCATCACAGGACTGGAGCATCTGTAACTGTGCCATGCAGCTGACGTATTCCTCTAGCGTGTAGCCAGCTCACCCTGCAACATCATTTTGTGTGATGCCATAGGCAGGGCAGTGTTGTTAAGGATAATATACAGATTTATCAATTTGCAGAGCAGGAGGAGATAGAGTGAAACGTCTAAACGGGAAGGATGCAGTTAACTACTCAAAATGAACCCATTTTTATTTTGAAAGTACTGTTTGAAAATGTATTTTTTAAAGTCCTTTATTGTCATGTAAGATAGAAATTCTTGATTTTTTTTGCCTTGTGTTGGAGGATCAGAGCCTTCACATCTTCCACTCGCTGTCATAAGGGCCGTAGTGCTGAGCACCTTTGGTGGACAAAGCATTTTAGCATTTGATGCTTGTGTTTGAGAAGCAAAACAACCCAAAACATCCAAAATGTAATAAAATATCCATTCAATTCTAGCACTTCTGTGGATGTGGTGTGATCTTCATTCACCCCATCTCTTACTGCGTTTGACTGCTACTGATTTCAACTATTGTTGAATGAATGTGTTTCTTAAGGCCCAGTCAGTGAGATATCTGTCTGTCCACTTAACTCTGGGTGTGGGAATATTATGCATAGATTTAAGCCTGAATCTAGTTTCCCTGCTGAATTTAGGCAGAATGTCTAAGGTGTAATGAAGTTAATGCCTTGAGAGTTTTGTGCAAGAGATACTGCAAAAATGCCTTTGCCTATAGAGCGAAGTGGGAAAGTCTTATTCTAAGTAAGTCCTCCAGGCTTCTTTTTCTTTTACAAAATATCTGACCAAATTGTGGCTTCTGTGTGTTATTTAGTCCCATGTATGTAGCAGATAGTTTTAGAAATATTTATCCATATCAATGTCCAGTAACATTTTAAAAGCTACAGAAATATCTACAATTTGAACAGCACTGCTAAGTTGCAATTAGCCATTCTGCTTTTTCCTATGACAGGATGAGCAGTCCAGATTTTAATTTGTGAATTTAAAGTTCAAATTTGCACAAATGCTCTTGCATTTGAAGTTTTTGTGCCTATGCTTCCCCACGTATCCAAATTACGTAGAAAACAAATATTGAAGTACCTTCATCAAGGTTAATGTGATTCAAAAGATATGCAAAAAATGTGCTATTATTTACAATCAGCGTAGTAGTTCTCATGGCATCTTTTACAGTTTGCAACCATTCTCCAGGCTGGAAACTAGAAAGAGGCTGTGTTGTTTGCAGCCAAGTCCACAGAAAACCAGCTGTGGAGTCTTCAGAAGAATGCAGAACTGTACGCCAGCACTTATTTTTTTACTAATTAGGGAATATTCTCTTGTTAATGTTGAACCTAGGAGCCTGGTAGTTTCAGAAAGTTCCTGCACTGAAGGCTGCTGAAAATGAGAGCCACTGTGTCTGCATGCAAATAAGGGGAGAGAAAAAGTCTCTTAATGAAATTGGATTGATCAAGTAAGGGCTGGAAAGCTGTGGGACCTTTGAGATTTGGAAGGCATGTACTTTCTTATGCGATACAAAATGAAGCAGAAACCCGATTAGTAAGTTCCTCTAACCTATTTTTATTTAAAATTCAGGCAGAACAGAAATGGGATGCAGGAGCTAAACTATCCCAGTTCAATTAGCACAGAAAGGCGAAGAGCCAAGGTTTTCCTCACCAAGATCTTCAGGGGCGATTCTCAGTTTTCCTCTTTCCAGCATAACCAGATGTATTCTCTGAACAGGGCCCAGAGTTGTAATTTTTAGTTCATAGTTGAATACTGGTCTGCGTCTCTACTTCTTCTCCAAACATACTTTATCTTTCCTTGGTGTGATGCTCTGCATGTATTTGCAGAATCTCTACAGGTTTGGGTGTCTCCACGCACTAGGAGAACTGAGCAGAGCTACATGAATAATGGATATTTTAGTTCAGTGGCTAAATCAAATGATCGAGGGAAAAATGCGGTTTGCGTAGACTAGAAGCAAAAACATGTTTTGCTTAATGTTCAGGTGATTTAACCCATTTTTTGCACCATTCTTCAAATGAAAAAATTAAGTTGCTTCCAGGAAAAAAAAAAGCTCATTTGAACGAGAAAGGTGAGAGCATTTAAAAATGTCAAAATAAACTATGTAAATTTTGCCGACCTTCTCCCCCATCCTTTTGGTCAACTTGTATCCCTCCTAAAGACAATATTTCAGTTGCTAAAAGGCTTTAGTTCATTTAAACATGAGGAATTTTTGCTGTGAAGAAGTGGTGTCCCTAAACGTGACCTTGGCCACTGCTGAAAGGGCTTTAGATGCTAGTCTGTTCTGGGACAAACCATTACCAGCATCCAGCCTGGACATTTTCAGATACCTGGTGGATAGAGTAATTTGTCCTAGGAGAACTAGCAAAGACCCACTTTGGACACACACCTGTAAAGAGTCAATCTCCTAGTAGAAACTCAGACTATGGGTATCCTTGCTGGATATTAAAGCCTGCCAAGAAAAACTGGACTGTTACAATTGGCAAGCTGTTAACATTGCTGAAAATTTCACAGAGAGGGAAACTCTATTCCTCCTCAGGACAGCATCAGGCACGATTCAATTTGCAGTCTCACTTAATTGCTGTTTGAGACGCTAAGAGGAAAAGAAGGGATAGATCAGCCCACTCCTCACCCAAAACAGTTTCACTGGTATGCAAATGCTGCCCGCCATTATGCAAACATTACTTGGTCCTGGTATACAGACATGAAACCAAACTATACTTACATAGGTTGAAAGTGGGCTGCCTCTCAAATTGAAAAGGCTATCGTATTTAATCTACTTCTGGCACAGCCCCAGCCTGCAGTACAACCTGCCTTCCCAGCACAACCGTGCTCCACGTTTCTCCCGGGAGCGTGCTGTTCAGCTTGAAGTCCTTGTGGGAGCACTTTGCCAATCTCTTCATAGCTTTTTATCCCACCTTGAATTGGAGGCCCATGTTCATTTTTACTAAGTCTTTTTTTAAATTCAGGCTTCCACTGAAATTGAAGGAATTTTGACTAGCTTCAAATAAAGCGCTACAGATTCAGAGGAACATCTCATCTTTTAAAAACCCCTTACCTTCTCCTGCTTACCTTCAACAAGGCCTGGCATACTGCGTAGGACCTTGCAAGTCATTGTGGGATGTAATGATTAAATTAGGCATCTGAATGTAGCTGGAAAAGAACTGCAGCTCAGACCCCCAGAGTCATTGTTTTGCACTGACTATATGGGGAATGTAAGCCTTTACTCTAGGAGTATTAGTTCATTACACATCTAACATATAGGTAGGTGCAAATTAGATGCCTGACTCAGATGAAAGTGATTACTTGGTCTGAGGGCATGAAATCACAGTAACAAGCACAGGTGAACTCTGCTTAACATTGTTCTCCTTCTACTATAGTTTTCTTCTCTTTTATAAGTTTCTATTTTGCTGATATAAAAAATTGTAGAAACTGGATTTACATTCAGAACGGTAATTAGGTCCTATTATATTACCATGTTTAAATACAAATCCAGACAGCCTTTCAGAGTGCTTTGAGCCTTGATTTGTCTACATACCTTGCATGTTTAATCAATGAGAGCCATGATAGTAGAGCACACATCATACCTCCTGGCAGGGCAAGTCTAGGGAGACACATCGAGGTCTTTCTGTAGCCTAACTGTAGTGATATTAACTTGGTCTGCAGACATTTCATCTAGTCTTTAATGTCTCACCTTGTGCCTAAAGATCAGCCTGGAGTCCACTGCCACACATTTTGGGTAGTTCTCTAGCTCATGCATTAATGTAAATGTGGGTGGGAAGGCTGCACGGTTGCACTACACAAACGAAATTGACTGTTGTTGGAGCAGATGCATCGCATTTATCTTAATACATTGGTCAAACCTGGCTACAGCCACCTGGTTTCGACCAAGTCAGAAGATGAATTCTAACTGCTCTTACTCTTCCATTATAAGTTACAGGGGTTTTCCCTACATGTAATTTCTAGTAGCATGCTAGCCACTTTGGTATCCTATGTGTCTCAGGAAAAAACCAGGCACCTTAAAACACTAGGTAAGCAGATAATGTGGGCTTCTAATTCTGCAGACTTTAAAGCCTGAAGGTCGGTTGTTATGATTGTAGAATACAATTGAGTATTTGAGACTCGAATAATTTGAGTCTCAAATTGGTTGGACCTACAGCAGCTGAAACATTTCAGCTTTTCAAAATTTTTCAAAGCCTTTCTTTCTTCATTTTTATGTATGGAAAACTATAGGCCAGACTGACACACTGGAAGCAACAGCTGGCAAAGATGCAAAGGGTAATTGAAACAGCTTTAAAAAAAGTTTAGAGAATCTGTAGAGCAGTCTCCCTGGGGGAGAAGCTGAACCACGATGTTGCTTGTGGGAAACTGCAAGGATGAGTTTTGAGACCACCCACAAAACAGGCAATTTTCAGCAACATCACAGCAGAGTTTGTAATGTGTGAGATGGGAACCACATATTTCTCATCTGAAATAGGAAAGTGAGTGAGTGACTGGTGTGCTGATGATGATACCAGGACTGACAATGTAAGTAATTAATTTAAAAACCATAAAATTATATGTGGTTTTGATTTTACAATTGCTGCCTACAAATAGATTGTGTCATTTTCATTAACTGATGCCCAAGAAATATTTAATAAAGCCCATAGTCTGTTAATATGTGAAAACATAATTTTAGACTTTTTTTTTTTTTGTGCATTTTCCAATTCACACAAATGACAATTAATAACTTGGGTCTCAGAACTACTAGGTGAATTGTCATATTTTCACAGCTATAACCAGAAGATAAAAAACCTTAGGATTCAGTAGTGGTTAAGTATGCAAGGAACAAGAGAGGAAGTGTATCCAGAGTGTCTCAGTCCCCATCCCTTCCCTTCCCTAGCAGACTCCCTCAGCCTGCTCCCCCAACTCTACCTCTGGTTTTGTGCCAGGTATCTGAGAATGAGGGCATTATCTGAGGATGAAGGTTATCTGAAAGTGCCAGTTATCCAAGGGCTGAGTGGCATTGGAGTGTACAGGATAACTGAGGGTTTACTTTCAAGCACTTGCACTTTTAAAGAGGCTTGGCTTTTATTAATGAAATCAGCTAGTTAATGGTGTATAATTTTTTAATTGCAAAAGTTGGGGTAAGATTTGATTTAGCCAGATGATGTGGCTGCTAGATTAGAAACCTTTTCTGGAGTAAATCTATAATATCTTCCTCTTGCCTTTATGTCTTGTCATGCAACCCTACATCATCTCTGCTTGTTGCTGTGAATTCCTGTACTCAGATGAAAAAACAACAAAGATGATATACGGTGCATCAAAGTACAGACAAACTGGTCTAGGGAGAGGCTAGAGCAGCTCCCTTTCCCTGCATGAGTCTCCTGACTGAAGACATTGAAACTACATAGGTACGAATGAGACTTGGTCTGAGCCAGTTCTAACACTCAAAAGTCAACATTTTTAGCAAAGGATAAAAAAGTGGTTGGCTGCTTTATAGGTTATTTACACTGTGTATGTTGTGTGAATATATCTAAAACTGAAATCTGCAGTTGATGATTATACTGGTGAATAAGTCAATGCTTAGTAACATCAGCAGTAGCTATCCTGAGCACATTTTGTGACTTTTTTCCTGGCTGTAGCAATATTGCAGATTTCTGGCCAGGATCAAGAATATTTCTAGAAATGTACATTTAAAGTGCCCCTGCTTAGCTCTATATTCATTTTGGCCTGGTACTGCTTTCTGTCTTTCTAATTTTTCTTATTCTTTTGTTTTCTGCAGCAGAGGTGATGGTGACAAGAACAAGCAGCTGCCAGTCAGACAGCAGTGGGTTCATGGAGGACCTGCCAGAACCTGTACTCTTGCAAGTAAGAAATGAGCAATAGTCATCGGTAGGTCTGTGAAAAGTCTGTAAACCTGGCACAAGTAACAAAAAGAAAATCATGGAGCTGTGAAAGCTTTGTGAAAACAAATTCATCCTCCTAGAAAATCTCAGAAGACAAGAAGCTTTCTCAGAAATTTGTGCAATTCTTCCACCACACTAATACAAGATTTGTGCAAGGTTACAGGCTTTAGAGAAGAAATATTACAAGAATCTTTGATTCTTTGGTTCTTTGGGCGTGACCAGGGCAAAATAGTGGTGGGCAAACCAGTGTGATAGAACAAATGTACTATTTCAATTCCTCTTTCTCCCCCCCCCCCCCCCTTCCTCCTGTCCTTCAGAATGCACCTTTGTTGGGAAAGATTAATTTTATTTCTGATATCCACAATCAAGAAACAGCTCTGTCGCATAAGGCAGTTTTTCCTATGTTAAATCAAGATTTTCAACAAAAGCCAGATGATTGTGTTGCTAACGTCTTCATCACAGCTTGCGAGAGCATTTTGTCAGTACCTAAATCAACAAAAGCATGTAGTGACCGGGGAGAAGAGACTCATCTGCTGCTGACTGCAGAAAATGGCAAGTATCAGGCATGTAATGCTGAGCCACAGAGTTTTGTCCAAGAAGTGTTACGTGACATGGACAAGAAAGAGGATAAATTGAAAGAAAGCAACTGGAAAAAGAGAGGTGCATAAAAGAGCATAATCCTTGTTTTCAGGGTGATACTCAGGATGAAAGTGATCCTAGCTCCTCCAGATTTGATTGTCATTTATATTTTAGTACAGGACACAAAAAGATGAGTGAAACCTTCACTGAACTGAGTGATATAAACCCTGCAGCCATCAGTAAGAGCAAAATCAGAGGTGAAGATGAAGGTGAGAGGTGCTGGACTGAAAAGGATATTGTAGTTGCGTGTCGTGAAAGTGCCTGTGGAGGTTGTGCAGGAAATGTTAAAGGATTGTGGTGGGGCGCGGAAGTGGTCAGCAAAGATGGTACCCTGCTTGCAGTGAATGAGGTGACAAATGGGCAGAAGTTCTGCAAAATGGATGGTGATTCGAAAAATACAAGGTGCCTCCCCAAAATGGGGCTCCCAGAAACTCCGCAGTGGGACTCAGCAGCGCAAAGTGGGAGCAGTGCAGCTTCAAGCTGTTCTCTGCAAGTACCTCAGAGGCATCCCTCCTGCCTAGTGGAGGGGCCTGGATTAAGTTCATCTGAAGATCAGGACACTGGTAGCATAGAGGAGATGTTAGGTGCTAACAAATCAGAACAGGGAGGCGCTGTCCAAAACAGTGAAATGGCTTCTGCTCCTCTGAAATCTGTTACTGTTCAGATGTCTTCAGGGCTGGAGTTTACTTCAAGAACAAAGGCCACAGGGCAAAATGCCCCTCTCAGTGAAAGCCTTGCTAGGGAAGATCCTGTGGACTTCTCTGATGTGTTAGTGCATTGCTCTGAGAGTAGTCCTGTCGTGTGGTCAGACCCAGGGGCTTCAAAATATGGCGTGAAGCAGACCACTGAAGCTTCCAGCCAAACCAACATTCCCACCAGGAAACCCAGGTGGCCACCACTGCTTTGTCCACCCCATATTCACCTGACAAAATCAGCCTCTCTTGACAGCATGCTTTGTGGCAAATACAGGTCACGCTACTGGGGTGAAGCCTCCGGTGCCGGGGCTGCGCAGGGCAGTCGCTGCTGCCACTGCTGCTGCTGCCACGGCTGCTGCCTTTGGACCTTCTCCGTGGCTGTCTCTCCCCAACACCCTGTGGGCTGCTACTCAAACCATGCCGCCACTGAGCTGCAGCTCTTGAAAATGCTGATGCTCCTACAGGTCACTGCAATGAGTGATCTTGCTCTGGTGAGTAGGTTTCTTCATATACGTGGACAGCTGACACGCCGACGAGCTAAATGTACAAGCTGCCTTTTCCTTTCCTCTACTGCCATGCTTGCTTCTTTAGTGAGACATATCTTGGGAATGTAAATGAGAAAATGGAAAAGAAGCATTCCCTTCTGGGCAAAAATGCCAAACATATCTGTGTACCTTCAGTTTTGTGGGGCTGTTTCTTTTAGTAACTTATGTACATCAGTTCAATTGTAAAATGGTTACTGTGAACTGTGTGATAAAGTTTACAGGTCAAATGAAGAGCTGAGAGCTGAGAATGAGTTTCAGTGAGTTCCTGTGAATCAGCTGAGTTACCATAATTGAGTAACATACTAGACCACGGAAAATGCAAGGTTACATGATTTAGTGTAATCCTCTTAGAAAAAGAGAACTCATTTTGGTTTTGTTACTTAGTTTTTATTAAAGACTAATTTTGAACACCCAGATACACACCATAAGGCAAACTGCTCTAAATCAAAGTGAAATGTGACTTCTCAGAGCCTCAAGCCATTTTACTGTGGTAGAATAAGAGGCCTGCATTAAATCTAAAGGCTTGCTAAGATGAATATTTACGATAAAGATACCGATAGGAAAAAGTCACCAGATTTTTTATTTCTTTGTTCAGAATTGCTGAGAGTTCCCAAAAGCTGTGCAAGACTCAGGGTGTGTTGGGGAAGAAAGCAAGGAAGGGGAGTCAGGAGTGGCTTTTGCATCCTGAGAAAAATGTGGAAGAAGCGGCATACCTCCTGCTAGTTTGCAGGCATTTCCGTTTTTTCCTCTTCTATTGGCTCTTCATAAGGAAATGAAACTTGAATTGTTGTACATATTGGGGAAGAAAATTATTAGATAAAAGTTCCAGAAAGTGAAACTGGTGAGTTTTATGCTGCTCTATCATTGAATATATAAATCTGCAATGTCTTTTCTTTGAACAGTATATTGGAAAATATGCCTTTTGTCAGCTATCTTGCTGTTGCCACAAGATGGCAGTGAGTCAGTACCTTATGCTGGACTGGGAAGACTTTTCTCATTGATTCACTGCTATTCTATCACTCTTCTAGGAGAGGCTAATGGTGATTTGTCTTCTCTAGCCTGTGGACAGGGAATGTGGGAGGAACAGACTTTGCACAGTACTGTTATCCAAGATCTGTTCCTAGGGATACGGCTCCACATCCAAGTCACTGTACAATAAGTGAGTGAATTTATTGGATATTAGTCACTCTGCAGCGATGACACCCATGCCTACTTTGTACTTTGCATTACAGGTGTGGTAGTTTCTACATCTTTTACTGTGAGAAGCTTGCTCAGGTTATATCCCATTTGCCAAGGGCATGCATGTAACCACTACAGAGTAACTGTTAGACAGTAAATTTACCCTGTTTACGTGCACCTTACCTCGCATGAAATCAGTCCTGGAACAGTTAGTCCCCCCTCCATCCCTGCTGAGCATGAACTCCGAATTAATCTATGTGAATTTGTGCTCTGTAATATGCTCAAAGAGCCGGTGCCATGGGAGCTGCTTGTACCTCATTTGTAAGGGCTGGCACAACTTTTTACTAAACCTACACACACTGTGCCTTTTGGATCTTTTGCATGGTGCTTTCCAAATTTCTGTTAGCCTTTAGGAACCACCTAGAAATTTGTCTGTGGCCCATCACCTTTTTCCTAGTGACCTAAAGGACGAGAGCTCTTTAAGCTCATTTGGGCACACTTTTTTGATGGCTATAAGGCCTCTGTCCGCTCAGATTTGGTAGCGGGTAGAAGAAATAATGATTGCTATGTGGGCACTGCTCACTTGTACCCCACACACTCCCATCTAGGAACAAGAAAACTGTCTGAGGATTAAGACTAAAGTTTGGGGTAGGGGGCAAATGGGCAATCAGCCAACACTCAGTCTGAAGGTGCTCATAACACATCTGACTGCCTCAGTGGGGTGGGATTGCTGCCCTGACCCACAGCATTAAAAGCACCAGTTATGCTCCGCATGGAGCAGACACTTAGGAGAGTTCACCTCCACTGCAGTCACAGGACTGGCCCTATCACACTACTATTAGTCTCTAATTAGCTCTTTCTGGTGCAATCCCATGACTCTTGGGGCTAGATTTTTTAATTTACTGCTATGGGATGGTTTATCCCCGGGTCACGCACATCAAGACTGTGCCTGACATAACAGCTGCATTGAAATGGAGATTGAGAATGAGGTTTCTCAAATGCATGGAGAGCATCTTTTGCCCTCTAGCTGAAGCTGATCCCCTAGCAGGGAGGGCTTCATCATGTTTCAGGCCTTGCTGGGACTGAGGGACACATTCAAGCACACAAACACAAGGAGATCATCACAGGACATGATTGCTGGAATTCAAAGAGACTGTGCATTTCTATGCTTTGCAAACATGCCTCTTGTTCTCTCTCAGTTACAGAGGTCAGCAGTGGAGTGCAGGTTTCTACACTGTCTTCCCATGGCTTACAATAGACCAAAATTTGCTAAGATGGGAACATGTCAAATGCCTTCTTGCACTGGGAGCAATTTCAGCGTATTAGGGGCGCATGCTTTCAGAAGGCAGATGGTATTGTCTCCGAAATCATTTGGATGATGCTGCCTGCATTATTGCTCCGGACAAGGTGTGAAAAGTTGAGGAAAAGTCTTTAATGTGGCTAGAAACTCAGACATTGATAGACTCCAGTTACAGGATTTATTTCAATGTCACTAGAGGGCTGCCATTGTATTAGTCCTGTGCTACAAAGTAATAACTTGCAAATCTGCCTATACTTTTTCATGTGCCATTCCTGCTCATCCATCTCCCCCGCCTTGAGACATTCCTGGTGTAGAGATGGCTACGTCAGGGTAGATGTAGATGATCAATCATAGTAGATACTTTCTCTCAATGAAGAGTAATGGTCACATTTACGGCATAGATCCTCTGACCTGTTATGGATGTCTATGTATGGATCAGAACAATTGCTCTGTTTCAGTACTTCCAAGTACATCTGTTGCGGTAGATGTCTGCATTTGGTTACATAAATCCAGTTCTAGGTTTCTAACTCGTAATAGATGAGAAATTATCAGTATAACACTTAGCAGAACCCATCATTAAAGATGCTTTTCCTTCTCATAGTTCGTATTCATCTTCCCTCTCTCCCCCCTCCTTTCTCTTTTTAAAAAGTTTCTAACTTCCAGTGGACAGTAATTTAACCTATCATTAATCCATAGCAACTCATACTGCTCAAATGTAATGTCTGACAACAGTACGATAACATCAGAATTTGGCACGTTGTGTCAGATCTTTGATCAAAGTCCTTCTCCCCTTCAATGGCAAAAATGAAATTCTCATTGACTCAAATATTGCTAGGACTTAATCCTACATGCTTTAGGAGAAAAGGTGGTGACGGGGATGTGAGTGATGCACCCAGACCAAATTCACCTGAAGTGCCATCTGGACTTTCATAGCAGCTGCTCACAGAGTCCTTGTTGGGCAGGTAAGAGGAAGACCCATATCATTTGGGCTGTCAGCTTCAAATGCACTCGACATGGAAATGCTCAAAGAAAAGTAGTGAAGTGTGGCGTCTTCTTGCTTTTCTGTGTAGTGTACCCTCCATGAAATAGAAGCAATGAAGAGCTCCTGCCAGCACTTCCAGGAGAAGTTGGATGAGATTGAACAGCAAATGACTGAACAGCAGGTGCTGTTTTCTGGGGCTATGCCAGATGAAGGAAGGTAATTGCAGCCTCACGCACTTACCAAAATCCAAAGCTAGCATCAGCAAGAGCCCATGAGTGCGTGCAACGTGTCTGGTCACTTGTGTTAGCAACAGCACTTCTGGCCAGTGAGGTGCAGCTGTGGGCATCCCGCAAGCGGAGGAGAAATGTACTGTGATGTGGGTTTTGCTCAGGGGAAAGTCCAGCTTCTCTCCACACTAGTCAAGGCTCTTAAACATGAGCATTTTGAAGGGGAATATTGTTCCATAGATGTAGGCTAGATTTTTTTAGCATGGAAATACTGTTTTAATAGCAATAGGAATGCAGGAACAGATCTCGGTCAGCTGGATCTCACTGTCCCAGGTCAATGCTGGGTTAAGGGAAGGAGGTGGGAGTGATCTCTGACAAATCAGTCGCTTTAGGCCACATACTTAGTGCTCACAGTCAATGCAGGGATGATGCAGGAAAACTTGAACTAGCTTTTCACGTACTCAGCCCAAGCTCACAGTGATTACCACGAAGCCTCGGGTTCAGAAAGAGTTGCTAGGGGCTTCCAGTCTTGAGTTGCCTGAAAGTAGGACATTTATGCAGTCTCTGTGCTGGTGATAAATCAGAAGTGATAAACCTGCCCAGACTCAAGCTGAGTCTGCAACTACAATGTGTTTAATCTTGCAACCGGGATAGTCAGAGAAATGGGAGTCAAGCAGACAAGGGCTGTTATTTATTATTTTGTAAGGTATTCTGTCATCATGGGTAAAACCAAGACTGCAACAGAGGGAGATACGGGTGTCATGCTGGGGCATAGGAAGAGGAGGGTTTTCACTGCTCACTCGAGTGTGTTTTCATTGCTGTCCATACAGGTGTTGCCGAAAAACTTGGAATAAAGAACTTATCAACACCAATTTAGTGTAGATAAGCAGACACTTCTTTATTGACAGCCGGGTGCGCGGGCGAGTCCTCTCACGAACCACGCACACCTGAACACCAAAATCATACACCTTATATTAAACTTATTCATTCATATTCATTAGATTTCCGAGAAGGGTTATACATATTCATTAGATTTCTGGGAATTTATTAGCATTTACAAATGTCTTTTATGCAGGTGCAGTGAAGGTCTCTGGTGGTCCTCTAGAGTCCTCTGGTGGTCTTTCATAGTCTTCCTCACTTGTCCGCTTCTTGACCTCTCAGGTGATTCTGCGCAGTACGATTCTCACCATCATCTATATTAATTTACATAAAAATGCATACTATGTCTATTCTTAAATATAACCTTTCTAATGATTGGTCCTTCCGTCACACCATCTCATTAATATTCTTATGTTAAAACAATCATTGGTTAATCTCACTTAACTCTACTGATTGGAATCCTCGATAATTAGATCGAGGTGGGAAGGATAAGGGGTTTCCAAGCAGCAAACTGGTGTCCATAACGGTTTCCATAGTTTCTTAAAACAAAACACTAGTGATCAACAAATCTTTGTCATAGTTTCTGTGCTTAAATGATTTTAGACAATACTCAAATTCTTATGGTTACACATAGTACATTTTCTAAAGTTCCTAAGTTCCTATGACTATATTTCAAACTTAACACTCCCATACCTATGCTTCACAATTTTCTACTTCTTAATCAAACTGTTGGTTAAATGTAAAATGCAATAGATATGTATAGTTTTTGCTAAAATATTTCTTATAAGTCTACATTCCTATTAAAATTAAATATGATTAATTCTAACTAATAACAAATTGATAACAAATCAGTAACACAGGGAGGAAGGCAGACACCTGCAACTCTTAAGGCGAGCTGTTTGTCAGGAGGTGGCAGAGCTGGAATTTCAGCTGAATGATCGAGCTTGCCAGGTCAGGGAGAGCATCCTTATGGTACGTTGCACGAGCCACTGCTCTAGGTCATGTGGGTTTAAAGTCTGTCCTGCTATTCAGTGTTCAAAGTGCTAACTCTGAGGTACATCTGAACAATCCTTTCGGTGCCAGGAAGAGGAGGATTTCCAATAACAGGCTTAGAATTTACGTCTTTGACCCTCTTTCTCCTTGGCTATGCTGCTTGAGCTTAACTACCCAGGAAAAGTGACAGTATTTATAAAAGTGTCTGTATACTGCTCTGCTCTTGGTTTCCTACGTAATTATTGAGAAATGGTTACTGGCCTGGTTCTTTTCTGGACCAGCTCTCATGTTTGATAAGGAAAGGTAAAGAAATGATGGTCAGGGGACTTGTCTTTGATTCTTCCCTGACAAGCTTAGGTTAGAGAGTCAAGATTGCAATGGCCACAGACTGAAGTCCATTTGCAGATTTTCCATTAGGCAATTAGATCTATCTGTTGGAATAAAAAGTCCTTTAGGCTTTTCTCCTCCTTTTTATGGCAACACCTCATTTCCCAGAGAGTGCACCTCTTCTTTGGACCAAGCAGAAGACACAGGCATGCTTCATATACTCTTGTGTATCCTGCTTGATTCCTTTTATTATATTTTTATTACTGCAATATGCTTTTCCTTCTATTTTCTCTGCAGCAGCTGGACCAATTACTAGCAGAACAATCCCATCTGTTTTCTGAG
Source organism: Astur gentilis (assembly GCF_929443795.1). NCBI lineage: Eukaryota > Metazoa > Chordata > Aves > Accipitriformes > Accipitridae > Astur > Astur gentilis. Next base: position 2,508,031 of record NC_064893.1, on the reverse strand, counting down.
CTCGGACTCTCTGATTGGAAGAAAGAAAGAAAGCCCAGAATAAACAAGCATTTCCAGATGCTGCTGACACTGCACATCCTCAAAGTGGGTGCTCAAAAATGGTGCTCCAAAGAGCTCCTAGCAAAAACACCACAGCAACAGGCTCAGTCTCTGCCCCGCAGCCAGGGGGACCCCCAACACAGTTTCCTACCAGGACAATACCTGAGCTGAATTCAGCCAAGTCTGCCCCGCAGGAGCTTTCCACCAGTAAAAAGGAAATAAAAGGAACTCCCCAAGTGAAAATGGACTTTACGGCATTTATACACAATGTAAGGAGGTGTTTCAGTCTCACCCTCAAGGTTTTAAGTGGAAGGGATCTCTGACCTGCAATGCAGTTTTACTGTTCTGTGTCTCATTGCCGCTGCCTAGATCAGGACCCTTTCCTGCTAATCCAGGCATTCATCCGGAGGGATGGAGCCCGTGTTTCAGGGCACTTCCAGTCTACATAGGCAACACAGGCAGAACTGGGACTGGACCTTCCTTGATATTTCTCAGTAAGCTGTGGCAATGATCTAGATGCTCCAGACAGAAGAACATATAAATACGTGGAGGGGATTTGACTTGCTTGAACTTTGAATGCAACTGTCTGACTAATTAGTATATCCAACCCTCTCCCACCATGTGAAATTAGTAATTTATGGCTTCAATTTGCAGAGACAATTATCCAGCTTTATAAGGGCAGTAAAGGCAGTGAACTGGAAGTTTTGTTGTTTTTCTGAAGAAATTCAAAGTCAGCATTTCTGACTGATCTATTCTCACAATGTAACCATAAAAAATGTTTGCCTGCCTCTTTTAATCCAAAATATGCCTAGAAAATCTTAGATAGCAGCCTTATCATTTAATGATCTCTTCCACTTAAGCACGTGTCCCAGTTTTTAAAAGATTGATTTAAAAGATTGATCTTTCTCTTAAATTAACAATTAGGGTTAAATTCTGCATAAACTTCATGTAAACACCATGGGAGGGAATGCTCCTTGTTGTAGTCTTATACTACTTTCTTGATTTATGTTGATATTGCACTGATATTTCAGGACATGGTTTAGTGGACATAGTTGACGGTTGGACTCAATCTTAAAGGTCTTTTCCAACCTAAGCAATTCTGTGATTCTATGATATTATCAAGCAGAATCAGGTTCTTGGCACAGAATTCAAAGAATGAGAACCATAGGCAGTGAGGAACAAAGAACTGAAATATCTGAGATCACGGTTTGTCATCTTTTGCACCCATTTCCTTTTAAGACTAGTCTTGGTCATTCTCTCAATGTACAAATAAAGTAACACTTTTTTTCCTTTTTTTTTTTTTTTCAGTTGAAGAAATCTTTCCAAAATTCTTTAGGTAATGATTCAGCAGAAGGAAAAGACTGGCGGAGGACAGACTTACAGATTTTGTTTTTAATAATTGTGGCCTTTTTCCTGAAATCCATGGTATATCACAGAAACAAATTAAGAAAACATTGCATTATAGCAAGTTCTGATCCCAGCAGTTTGATTTGCAATGAGATGACTGGCCAGAAAAGCAGGCATTTTTAAAGGATGTTTAGAAGAGAGGCACTATGTATTTTGCTCTTCTGTGATTGCGGAACCTACTACACACCTATTAACAATCACATGGGATAGGACTGTTCTTTGCAAAGTCATTTAAAAGGAAGAGGAAAGGGCTTATTTTCGAGAATAACTTTCAGACAGCCCAGGAGATACCACTAGAAGGTATTGTCCTTATAGCCAGTTATTTTAACACAGTCCTTCAACCAATATTAATCCTCAAGCCCAAACTACCTTGTATAGTCCTAGCCACAGTCTAGATTTTAACTTGCTACTAACTTGCCTCTTGACTAATTTTGTGAGGCTTGTATCTGCTGTCAGTATCAAATCAGAGGCTCACTGATGGTGCATAAAATGTTAAACACCTGGTCTGTCAAACTATTGCTGTGGATAGTCCCCTGGCTGTCCTCTTTCTTTTTCTTATTTGTTTCATATAAATCCAATTAAAACCAAAATGAGATGAGAAACACAGGATTTTCTACATTATAAGCCTTGAATCAGAATCCTGGTTCAGTTTTCTGGGGATTGTGTAGAGCCTGGATTATTGCAGAAAAGGCTGTAAGAAAAGACCTCTCGGGTTTGGATCACAGCAAAGAAATTCAACTGGTTCATTTTCAAAGCAGCGCAGTCTGTACTACTGCTTTCAATTTAGCACTTCCCAGAATGTGAGATGTCCTACTGGCTTGTTTGTTTAATGCTCTGGAGGGATCTTAGGTGTCATTTAGGCTTTGGTGTTGCAAATCACAGCTCTGCAAAGGTGCAAATAGAAGTAGCATTTGCACATGTTTAAGGAGAAAATGGAGTCAAACATGCTGAGCAGCCTCGAGGCTCCCTGCACCTCTACGTTTCCACAGATGTTCAGGGTAATAAAATGATTGGGGGGAGAGAGGTACATAACATAGGAACTGACAAGATCCTCCACAGCCTGCTGGGCCATGAATTTTACTGGTTTAAATTTGCCCCTTTCTTGAGACCCCGCATGGGATTTGTACACCACTTTCACACTATCAATTGTTTAAGAGTTTATACTAAGAGTTTATAGTTATCAAGATTTGTGATTGTGACAGTATCTTCAGGCAGCATGCAAACAGGACCAAAACATCCTTCACCTAAATTCTGGTGGAACAAGCAAGAAATTTGACTTAGTATTTTCTCTCTCCACTGGCTTATGAACTGCATTTGCAGATGTTGTAACCCAGTTTGTGGAGAAAGGCAAATAAAGAACATGGTGAAGGACATACAATGATGCCAGTGCTGAAGGTCTCCTGTAAGAGAGGATGGCTAAGAAGCTTCCTTGCTTCAGCCACGCCAGGCCTGCGATTCCTCCCATGAAAGATGTTTTTTGCAAGTGTCACTGCAGCATGATGCATAAAAGCTCTGTAGGTATGTGATGCTGCAACCACAGTCTGCCTGTCTTATATCCATGTGTACAGAAGATGGTATTGGCAGGTGGCAGCTGTTCTTGATTAGAAAGATCATGCAGGACCTCTGGTGCCATTTGAATTCTACTATTTGTATTCTCAACCAAGACTGAATTTGACACCTGCTAACAAAACTTTCCTTTTTGAATGGTCTCTAGACTGATACGTGCAGTCTAGTTCCTCGTTTCAACTTAATACAAAATCATTTCATGCAAACCATGGACAGGATAGGGTTGCCCCATGTCCAACACTTAGACGCCCACAAATATTGTTACCATGAACTTGTTTGCATTAATAGCTAGATAACCTTTTAAGTCCTCAATGTTGTTTTAACAGTTAAGCTGTAACCTTGTAGCAATAAAAAACATACTAAACAACAGGAAAGAGAAAAATCTTCTGACTCATCCTGGAGCACAAGTGATATTTCACTTCATAACTCCTCCAAGCATATTACAAGGATGGCTGGAAAAAGCCTCCTAATGCTGCTGTTGAAGATGGGAGAGAAAAGAAAACACGCAGTAATTTTGTGATCAGGAAAGTCCGGGGGTAGCACTGGTGAGAGTGCCAGCCAGCTGTGTACCCACTTAACCTCACAGTGTTACCAACCTTTTAAACTCTATCATTTATTTCCCTTTAGGGAAGTCGTAAGCAAACATGGTGGGAATCTTAATGATAACTCCACAGAACTAATGAAATAATAGATATCTGATTGAGTATCATAATTGCTCTAGCTAGGTAGAACCACACAAATTAGCTTGCAGGCTCACAAGGCAGCAGGTCGTATCTGGGGGGGGGGGGGGGCTACATTACTTGTGAAAAGCATTAGTGCCAGGCAGTTTGCAAGTTTGCAATTTGAAGAAAACTGACCCTGTGACACTGCAGGACTTCTGACCGCCTCCCCCCCCCCCCCCCGAAAAAAAAAAAAAAAGAAAGAAGTATTTGAGCAAAAGGCTGGTTTCCTCCCTATTCCACCGCTCCAAAACTGAAATAAGTAGAACCCTTGGCTCTCATTCACAGGACTGTTGAAGCCCCACAAAGGTCCATGCAATATAGATCAGACCTAGTATGGGAAAGGGTAAGATGCATAGGGTGCATGTATGTTACAGCTGTGGTTCTTCTCCCTGCTTTCCATTGCTCTTTTGGTGTCTCTTGCATGCAGAAACCTATAACTGCCACCTGAAATCCTTGTAACTCCCTGTTAAAGGCTCAGCATTTCCTTTGCCCTGGTCACAATTTCTGGAGTGCGAGGGCAACATGCAGCCTCACCAAAGCAGGAGGGAGGAAAGGAAGAGGGCGGGCAGGGGGAAGTTAATTAAAAAATGGTTCCCTAACAAAGACAGAAAATTCAAAACCTAACGATCGCTTTTGCCCACCCTAGTTCAGCAGCAATTTGTGTCACTTGAATTTTACTTCTTTTGTCATTGTCTTTTGCCTTCATTGGTTTTCCCTGGTGCCCCATAAATCTTTAAACCCTGAAGCTAAAAGAGGCTGCATTGTGCACCAGCTTGAATATTGATTTTGCTAGAGAGTATAAAATCTAGAGAGATAATAAGGAAATCCATCTAAGGTACCCTGCCAAGGGCTCCCATTAGTTGCTTTACCAGGCATCAATTCAATAAACCCTCGAGAGCAGCACATGAATAAACATCAGAGCCTCTCTGGCATGTTAATGCATCAGTTGCCTAATTGTCAATGCTGCCAACAGACTCCAAGAAAAGTACTACCTTGGGAGTTCAGCCCCTTCCAACTTCAAGTCCAAAGAAGATTTGACACTGGCTTAGAAGGCGGCAGATCTTACAAGAGGGGGTATGACAGCCAAATAACATGGGCGCGGCTGCTTTAAACGCGGTGCTGACCTCTTGCTGGATGCACAGCCCAGCTCTACCCAGTCTGGGCATGCTGCCTCCATATCGCATACCAGTGCATGGTGATGAGGTGCCCCAGGTCAGGCCCAGGGCTTTCCCTGTGCAGGACTGGAATTTATGTTTGGGGGGGGGGGGGGGGGGGGGGGAAGTCTCAAATCTTGGCCTCAGGCAATTGGAATAAACTGGTCCTGAGCTGCTACATACGAATGACCTTCTCTTCTAGGGCTGCCAGCAAGCCTGGGTGGCAAGAACCCAGCATCTTATTCTGGGCTCTATCATGTGTTTTCCCTGTGACCAGGGCCTTTTTCTTTACCCCGTGGGGACCCTTATTCCTGGCACAGCTTCTTTCTGTCTTATCTAATGAGGTTTTAAATTCCTCACAGAGAAGTTATTCTCTCCTAATGTGTTCATACGGTGCCTGGCACAATAGGGGCCTAATATCAGTTGGGACCTCTACTTGCTGCTGTGATAATAATTTTATGAGCAGCCTTTCATTAAGATCCATTGCTACTTAAGAAACAGCTGCAGTGTCACTTTATAAGGCTGTTGACTGTTTTAACTCCCTCTGCTCCAGAAACAACGTTTTGATCCTCGCTGTAGAAATAGATACGGGTAAAGGAGGCTGAAGCATGAACAAAAAGGCAATTTTGCTATCAAGTGGGAAAATTCAGAATCAGAACATCTGACACTTCCAGGAATTAAAAGAATGTGAAACAACACTATTCTCACCTCGCTAGAGAGATGCATTTGAATTCATCCATCTTCATTTAATTCTTTTCCATTGTCTTTCAATGGGTGCATCACTCACTCAATTAGCACAGATCACAGCTAGTAAGAGGGACACAGGTGTGTCCCATTGAGGCTATTCAACCTTAACATGGGAAACATTTATTACCATGACAAATATAACGCAGAACACAGGCAGCCTTTTCCTAATTTCCAGCCCCCTCCCAAATTAAAATACAAAAGATGGCTGTTAGGACCCTAGAGTTTATAGTTAATGATAGTCACAGAAGTAGTGAGGATGCAAGAAGCAGAAGAGACCAAAAGTCAGGAGCTAAGTTGGTTTTGGTGTTTTTTCCCCACAGCCCTTATTCTAAGAGGGAGTAAGGGTTCCCTGTGGCCTCACCTGAAGATGTTGACACATGTATCCCTTGCATGTCATTGGCAAGCTCTGGCCCTGTCACCTGCAAAAGGCTTCTGCAGATATAAAGACAGGTAAAATATTCCTCCTCTTCTGTGCTCTCTGCTTAGCCAGCTGCCTCTAGGAGTGACTGCAGCAAGCATTCATTAGAGGGACTTTAGGTAAAGTAAGCACCTGCCACCAGGGGTCCTGAAAAGGAGCAGGATGAAGGTCCTGGGTGGTGAAAACTGTGGTGTTCATCTTGACATTCCCATACGCCACCTCATTTCAACTTCACTGTACGAATTTTGTGGAAATTGCTTTACATCAGCTCATAGTCTGTGAAGATACAGCAAGATACACCTTCTACTACAAGTAGAGCTTCCTTTCCAACAGACAATTCAAGTCAAGCTATTGTAGACCTACTGTGAAATAAGGTATGTGTGGGGACAAACGTCTGTAGTCAAATATTATCTTGCTGGGGAATCAGCTTTTTAAAGGTTGCCTGGATTTTCCAGATGTTTTTCTAAGAGCAAAATTATGGGGAGTAGGAAATGGTTATAGTCACTTAGGAAAAAAAAAAAACCAAACAAAAAAAAAAAACAAACTAATTACTTGAAAACTAGGGTCTATTGTATCAGTGACACTTCTGTAATGTCCTGCATAAGAGCTCCACTGCCCTTAATTTTTGATCTACAAGGAATAGCAATAATGAGAAAATGTTACTCTCTTTACATCAGGAGGGCTGCTCCAGATCTAGGGTTGCTCTAATCAGAGCAGAGCATGGTGGAAGCAGGGTAGCTTGGACGCCTCATATCCTTGTCCCCTTTAATAAATAGAGAAGTGGAAGCAAGGACACCCGAGTCATCCCAAATCAGGCCAGGCAAAAGTGAGACCTGCTTTTCTCAGGCTTGGGTTTCCTGCTGAGCTAACCCATGGAGGAGTGAGAGTGTGTGTGTGTGTGGCCAAGGGTGGAGAGGAGCTGGAGTGAGATGTCCAGGGAAAATTTGGAGCAGCTGGTGCCAAAGAAATCTCATTCTGGGAGCTGATGCAATAGCCTTGTGGTGTCAGCAGGTTGTATCCAGCTGTTGCCTAACAAGCCTGTCCTCAGAGATGGGCACCGGGAAGCACACAGCAGCTGGGCTGACTACCACCCAGGCAGGAGGCGAATGGAGGGGCTCGCAAGCAGCATGGGGAAAATGTTGCAGCTGTGGATGGGACAGGGGAATCTGAAAACAGGGGGCACACACAGAAAGAAATGGAGAAAGAGCAACAGCTGAGCAGGTGTATTGAAAATGAGACACCTGAAACTAGGCAAAGGGATGAAGCAGAAGTTTATCTATGTGTAGATTCATCTGTTTAAAGGTAGCCCAAAGGTATTAGTGCAATACATAGAGTTCCTTCAATGAAATAAGTAGGCTAACTTAGCCCTCGCTCAGAAACGTGGGGAAATGAATTCACTTGTTGCTCTTCCCAAGGATGCTTACAAGCACTTCAGGATCACAGACTAGCAAAGGGGTTAAAGGCTAGAGTAAGATCAAGACAAAGCACAGAGGAACAATCAGGTTAAGGCTATCCAAGTCCTCTATAAATATAGTACCCAGTTGTTAAGAACATAAGAAATGTGCTACAGGGCCAAACCACCTCTGACAGGACTATATCTTTGACAGAGAAACTGGGAAATGTTTTTCAGGGAGAGCCTTACTATTTTGTAGGCTGCTCTCCTCATATGTCCCCAGCAGCCACAATGGTTGGATAAGGGGCATTGGAGTATATGTTTCTGCTTGTCCCTGTTAGCATCTGTTAATGTTACAGAATCACAGGAAGGCAGGTTGAGACCTCTTGAGATCATCTAATTCAGCACCCCACTCGGAGAGGGAGGGACTGGCCTGCCCTCTCCATTAACATGTCTAGTCCTTTTTGTACCCTCCTACCATGAGCTCCCACTACTTCCTGTAGAAACAAAGTCCAGAAATTTGATACGTGCTATGTGAACTCTTTTGTTTTATGAGTTTTAAACTTATCTCCTACTTTTGATGAATGGCCTCTAGCTCTAGAACTGCAGGATTTGGTCCAAAAGTGGTCTGCATTCACCTTCACCACTTTCCTGATTCTGTAACTTCGAGGAGCCTAGCATCTCCAAACTGAAGAGTCCCAATCCCTTTAGTCTTTTGTGTCTGGGCAGTTCCTCCATCCCCTTAATCTTTTCCACCCAGATGTAGCTGGATGCCAACAAAGGTTTTCCAGATTTTTAACTTTGTACGTTTCTTTCTGAAGTTGTTAGAAATTCCAGGAAATTTTCTCCTTCAGTCCTACTTACAAAGTCAGCTTTATTATAGCTACTCATTTCTGCTGCCGTTCTCCATTTCACCAGAGGGAGCTGAGTCTGAAGCTGTTGCCGTCTTCTATCAGAAATATCCTAGAAGAGCACCAAGAGTCCTTATGAATTTTGAGGCGAATCATCATAGCCCGCAAACAAATGCTCAGCCTTAAGCTTTCTTCTCTCTTCTGAGTCTTCTCAAAGTTCAACCCTTGCCGATCCAAGTCTTTACTCAATTATAAGTATTCCTGTATTAACACTGGAAGTGTTATAGAAAACGCACAGTTTCTTCTCCTTGTCAAAGTCAAAAAATGAATACATGGAAGAAGGAGGAGATGTAGGGTTGATGAAAGATATGGGACTAGAATGAAGACAGGAGGAAGAGAGAGGACTGAGGAGAAAAGCAGAAAGAGGAATGTAGTCTCAGATGCACAGGTGGCTGCAAACAGTAAAAGCAGGAAGCCTGGATCCCTGCCCTAGAGGCCATGCTTACGTGTCAGAATGGCTATCGGAAAAGGGTAGTCTGTCTTTCCTGGGAATCCACAAGGAAGGCAGGGAAGGTCACAGAGGCTATTTGCCCATCCTGATGCAGGTCCTGGACAGTAGGCACCTATCCGTGGTGAAGAGAAGCCAGGGATGGACATTAGCAAAGCATCCGGTCAGAATGAGTTTGCAGATCCTGGCTAGGACTGGCAGATGGATAAATGATTCGCCCCATGTGCTGTATGACTGTGCAGACACTCTTCTGTTACTGTTTTCCCCTTAGTTTATAGTTTTACTCCTTCTTTACTGGTTTATTCTTTACCTCTGCTATGGGAGCTCCATTTATTTTTATTTTTTTTATATCATACCCTCTCATATTCAGTCTTTTTTTTGTGGTCTGTATTGTAGCCAACCTGTCAGGTAAAGCTTCAGAGTCCGCAAAGACAACCTCAGAGAGTCTCACTGGGCATATTTAAGCAAGAGGATGTGTTGGTCTTCTGCTAAGCAGCTAGCACTGTGAGATCGCAGCAAATTCAATACAAGAGGGATAATGTTAACACAGTTAAGCATGAATTTAGACATGTCACTGCTAATCCCTAGATTAACAAGAGGGAAGGAAATGTGTCAAAATAATAAAGTACCTATTAAAAAGGCTGTAGAGACAGACACTGATCCATAGTTAGCACCGAGAGATGACAGAACATCGTCAGTCAAGCGTGAGCCGTCATCTGGCAACACTCTGTCCTGCAGAAACCAGACAAGTTAGGGACTTATGTCAGACTCGCTGGGGATTTCCAGACATTGAAAGAAAGAAATAAGGAAAACAAATTTGGAAGAAAAAGAAAATATTTTTTTTTTAAATCCTCACCTTAATTTGGTGTCTTTAGGACTTTATCCTTTTGTTCTCTGGGTCGACAGGGGGAAGTGATGATCCAGCAGGGTACTCGTATTAACTGTGTGAAATTGCTGTCACAGTCACTGAAGCCCTTTGGAGGAATAAATTAATTACTCTCTTTAGATCATACAAGGAAAGAGGATAAAGGTCTCAGAGGATGACAGGTAGGAACCCTAAAAGTCTAAGACAGCTGGAGAGACTCAGAGGCTATGTGAAACACAGGGCTTCTCAGGCACTAATCCCATGTTGCTGATTTAGTTTATCAGCTAACAGCATGTATGTGAAACTGGCTAATGTTACTTCTTAATCTTTGTTAGTGGTTATCCTTTCCAGAGGGGTAAGGAGAGTGTCTAAGCTGGTTTTTAAAGATGCCCTGGGATAAGCCTGCCATCCCTTCTGGTGGGTAGTGGGAATGCCATGCTACAGCCCAGGGCAGCAGAAGGCAGATGGTAGTTGGGGCCAGTGCCTTGGCTCTGCCTGACTTCTGGACGGCATGCTTGGCACCAGCAAGACCTCAGAAATCATTAAACAAAAAAAAAAAAAAGGGGGGTGGTGGTGGTGGTGATATTTTTTTTAATTGCCTTATGGTCTTGAGCCTCATTTGAGACTCTCCCTATAAGCAGGAGGTCTAGGAACTTAGCTGGATGTGTCACTCACTCTGTATCTTGTTAGGAAAGTAAGCGGCATACAGTATTATAAGTGCTTGGACATAAGGTCCACAGTAAAATCAAAGAGGAACCTATATCCATTTCTCTTTGGTGTAGCTTAAGAAATACCTGCTTGCTGTCCTCTGACGCTGTCTCTTCGCAGCATTCATTAATAGAGCATCACCTTTCAGTGGAAGAGAGGGGTTTTTGCAATCTCCTATGAAATGTTCTAGGAGTTTTCTTACTTCTCCTTTCTGTGCATCTATGTTCAAATCTGCCTATACTGTTCAAAAGAAGGTTATATGTCAATTAGTGCTTTAAGGTATAAACTTGATATCCGATTATTTTTATAGCTTGGGTTCTTAACTATACCACTCCAAGAGAAACATTTCAAGGATAAAGATTAATTACTTTTAATGTTGCTTCATATTTGTTATGCTGCAGATAATGCTTGTTTTAAGTAAGTGGAAACAGGTGTGTAACAATTGATTAAATTAAATTAAACAAGCAAGTAGGGAATGAAATGCACATGGCTATTTTCAAGGAGAGATATTGTAAACACTAATTAAGCAGCTGGAAATCAATAACTACACAAAACTATTCCCTCTTCCCAGTTTTACGAGATGGAAGAAGCCCTGATGTTTTCAATCATGATGTTGTTATTTATACCTTGCTGAGGTATAAACAAGACATGCCCACAACTAGGCCAGCCATGACATAGATGTGGCTAGCTAAATTTTCTTACCTGGCCCCTTCTGAATCCTGCAGAGGCCCAAGAAGCTTGATGTAGCACCACTTTCACGCTGCCCATTGATTCCCCAAAGAGAGAGTGACTTGTCTGAAGTGAATCATTTTCAGAACTAATTAGCAAAAATAACCCTCCATTCCCCTTCTGGCTAAAATTAAGTCCTTTTATATAAAATAAGGATGGCTAGTACCTTTCCAGTGCTGAATAACCATGCAAGACTACTATAAATGTAGTGTGTATATGAATAAAAAAAGGCATAAAAAAGGGAGAAATGGATTTGCAAAATTCTCCAATAGCCTCAGTATTAATTTCTGCTCTTAAAGAGTCGCCATTAGCACTGACCTTCTTAGTCAATAGATGTGCTCCCTGCAGAAGCACAGACAGGCTCTTGGCTTTTGCAACTAAAATCAGTTTGGCTTTTTCTGCTACTGCTAGCAGAAGTCAACACAGCTAAGTTAGAGCAAGAAGCTACTTTCCAGTCTATTTTGTGCAATCCTGTGCACAGATATTTACAAAGCTCCTAGCAGCTACCCGTGTGCTGGCCCACAAGAGGCAACAGAAGGCTAACATTGGATGCACAGAGGATCCACAGCAGACAACTTGCCTCATGGGGTTGATTTCCCAGGTCTCCCCATGCTGGTTAAGGAAGGGGTTTCCGTGTATGCAATGGAGCAATGCCTGTGCTGGCTGAGGAGGCAGAACAGGTCCTGCTGCTCAGAAACTGGTGGCCAGCCCTGCCTGCTTAGCATTTGCATTCACAAAGCCTGACTCTGAGGTCTATGGTAGATCACTAAAAATAATAATTTTAAAAAAAAAAAAAAAACAAAAAAAAAAAACAAAACAAAACAAAACAAAAAACCCCCATGTGTGTGGAGAAGAGAGAGATTCAGTCTTCTCTTTTTGTCCCAGGGGCCCCCAGGAAAGGTGAGTGAAACAGGTTCAATCTCCATCCCATGCATACCATCTCTAGCCAATCCTGAAACAAGTCTGGGTATATTTTGTGGACAGGAATGTGCTATGTCACAGGATCTGGATGGATGCAAGCTGTCTGGATGGATGGAGCTGTTCCACTTGACATAAATAATTAGAAATTAATTGGAACACAGACTGTACTATGCCCACCCTTCCAGCCTCACATCTTACGACCACCATCATCTCCTCTCCCTGCTGCTCTAACAGGACGTGGTGGGTTGACCCTGGCTGGAGACCAGGTGCCCACCAAAGCCACTCTATCGTTCACCCCCTCAGCTGGACAGGGGACAGAAAATATAACAAAGGGCTCGTGAGTCGAGATAAGGACAGGAAAGATCACTCAACCAATTACTGTCATGGGCAAAACAGATTTGACTTAGGGAAAATTAACTTAATTTATTGCCAATCAACCAGAGTAGGGTAATGAGAAATAAAACTGAATCTTAAAATACCTTCCCTCCATGCCTTCCTTCTTCCCAGGCACAGCTTCACTCCTGGATTCTCTACTTACTCCCACCAGTGACACAGTGGGATGGGGAATAGAGGTTACAATCAGTTCATCACACATTGTCTCTGCTGCTAATCTTCCTCAGGGGGAGGACTCATCACACTCTTCTCCTGCTCCAGCGCAGGGTCCCTCCCACAGCGGACAGTCCCCCCACGAACTTCTCTGGCGTGGGTCCTTCCCACGGGCTGCAGTCCTTCAGGAGCACACTGCTCCAGCGTGGGTCCCCCGTGGGGTCACAAGTCCTGCCAGAAAACCTGCTCCAACGTGGGCTCCTCTCTCCGCAGGGCCACAGGTCCTGACAGGAGCCTGCTCCAGCGTGGGCTTCCCGCGGGGTCACAGCCTCCTTCAGGAACCCACCTGCTCCAGCGTGGGGTCCTCCATGGACTGCAGGTGGAGATCTGCTCCACCGTGGACCTCCATGGGCTGCAGGGGGACAGCCTGCCTCACCAGGGTCTTCACCACAGGCTGCAGGGGAATCTCTGCTCTGGCGCCTGGAGCATCTCCTTCCCCTCCTTCTTCACTGACCTGGGTGTCTGCAGGGCTGTTTCTCTTACATGTTCTCACTCCTCTCTCTGGCTGCAGTTTCTGTGCCGCAGCAACTTTTTTTTCCCTTCCTAAATCTGTCATCCCAGGGTTGCTACCACTGTCACTGATGGGCTCAGCCTTGGCCAGCGGTGGGTCCGTCTTGGAGCCGGCTGCCGTTGGCTGCATTGGACATAGGGGAAGCTTCTATCAGCTGCTCACAGAAGCCGCTCCTATACCCCGCCCTGCTACCAAAACCTTGCCACGCAAACCCAATACACAGGGAAGCCATAAAAATACTATTCCTGAGGTGGATGACTTGGAGGAGCAGCAGAGGGAGCAGGGAGAAGAGGAGACTCTTCTGTCTCCTGGCTTTACAGGTATGCATCTGCAGCTTTTATTTTGGGTTGTAACTGCACCCAGAGGTTTAAGTGGAAGGCTGGATTTACTATCATCACTGGAGCACCTTCAGCAGGGACCCACACTGTTGCTTTCACAAGGTCTCTGTTTGGTCTTCCTTCCACATGTTTAAAAGCATTCATGACAGTGGCTGTAGAAAGCAGGCACTCTTCCACAAGATCCTCATGGAGGTTTGCCTGCGACTGGAAACTCATGTTGTTTGGTTTAAACACACATTGTACCTTTGGTGGATGAGAGTTCATGTAATGAAAAGAGGGTTCAGTTCAACTTGCGTTCAAAACCTACTTGCTGGAAGACCTGTCTGCCTTTTCTCTCATGTTTTACGTTAATTTCCTGGCAGCTTTCACCTGCCTCTGCAAAATTTCCTGATGTTAGCAATTATTGTTCTGATGTTTCATCACTGATAAGTTGGAAACCTACCAAGGAATGGGCATTTAATTCAACTACACTCAAAGAGGCACTTGATGGTTGGACAGTGCTTGAATTGAAGCAGTCTTTATTAATATAACTGAAATAGATACTGACCACTGCATAGCCGCTTCACAAATGTTCCTTTCTATGATGTTGCCCTGGCGTTGTTCTCTTCACATAAATCAAGTGGTCTCTTTTCACTTCAGAAAAGACATTTCCCCAGTCCCTTGTGGGCTGAAATAGTAGGGCTAAAAGTGAATATGTGCGTGATTGCTCTCAGGGGAAGAAAATTTGCCCAGTTCATTCTGGTGACGTCAAAACTCTATGTATGTGCACAATAGAAATTGTATTGTATTAGCTGATTAATCAAGCACATTTTCTGTGTATCGTGGCAATGCTCCTTATTCTAATGGCTGCCTCATTAGAAACATCTTTCTGGTAAGGTACAAAGTTTTCCTTTCTGAGACAACGAAGAGTTTCATCTCCTGAGGTCCAGGCTCCATTGAAGTCACTCTTCTGGGAGAGTTTCTGGTTTTTATGTTGTGTTGGGAAATTAACTTTGTGCCATCTTGGCCCCATTAAACCAGTGGGAGTTTTGCCTTGGACTGCAGTAGAATTAGGACGTTGTGCACTCTATAATAATTGAACTGGAAATTATAGGAGCACAATCTTCCTTCTGCCCTATTAATGAGCTTAACAACTTGCTAGGAGCAAGCTTCTGCAGATAAAGAATCTGTGCAAGTATTTACAAGCAAAGCTTATATGTCTCTAATGAATGAAATGTAATGTACCCATGCTGGGCTCAGTGTTCAGCAGTTTGCTGCCGAACCTTCAGCCACACTCAGCTCTATTGACGTTATAGGAAGAATGGATAAAATGCTAATGACTAACATACCTTTTTGGTATTAGAATTGCAAGCTTGAAATGCAGGCACTGAAATCAAGGGGAAGTTTAGACTTGGTTTCAACGGAAGCAGAGCTGCTTCTACAAATTCCATCCAGCACGAGGGGGAGAGTGATGGTGGTAGTGTTTCTTCTTGAAATATTTTGTGCTATGTCCTTTGTACCTCCACCTGTAATGGAATAGATTGTCCCAGACAGAGGACACCATCCTGCTCTGAATAGCAGGCAGTAATCTGCTTAGCAATAGGAACCAAGCAAGGACCATTAGCACACTTCCTTCCTCCTTCCCTTCATTTTGCTGTATGGGCTGGATTGGCAACCTAAGAGTTGAGGGATGTGGGATGAAGACAATGGTGAAAGCCCTGCATGACTGCTGCCACTGCTGCAGGACCACTGCTCTTCTCTGGGCAATCTGGGATTTCTCAGGATCCACCATGGGATGCAACACCCGTTGTTTCCCCTCAGCCCTTAGCATAGCTACACTCCTCAGGAGGCAGGGCTACAAACCAGGCAGCTGTCAGTGGGCTGCAAAAAATCCTTGCACACTGCAGGAGGCCAGAGTGCTCTTGCTCTGACACCTTCTCTCAGCAACACAGCACAGAAATGCTTTGTAGGGATCATTTGAGCGAGCTGTTAAGGACAGAAGGTTCAAATAAGCTGCCCATAAGTGGACTGGGGCATGTTTTGATTTGCTTCATTGGTCAACATGGTATGGATCTCTAACATCTTTATTATAGCTCCTCAACTGTGCAAGTAAAAATGTTTTCTCAAAATCCCCAGAATTACAAATTATGATATTCGCAATGTGTACATAGATTATGTATGTATAACACCACAAACACAACTGCTTTCTTCAAAATCATATCCTGATAAGAAAACTGCAGTCCTCAGTCTGCCATCACCACATGATGGCAATCAGGGCTCTGACTGGGCCAGCCAGTTGACCAGGTAAGGACTTAGACATTAGCCAATGATGACACCCAGAATGAAGCAGCAAAGACGTGGCATGTAGAAGACCACTTCCTTGAATTCCCATCCTCTGCATTCTCTAGCCAGCATCAACTAATCTATTATGGTTTCTCCTCTACTGAATTTTTCAGGACTGTAAGTACTGCAAATTAGGTTTATTTTCCTTTGTAAAGTCAAAAGAAAGACATCCCTCACCCCCACCCCCAAACCTCAGGGTGTGGAAAGTTATGTTCTCATCTCTTCCTACAGAGGGGAGATGCTGAAAAATGCCCGAGATGCAGCTCATAGCTTGCTACTGACTGAGCTATGCTGGACAAGTCAGCATCTCTGCCCAGATCCCGTCTCGAGACCTGAGCCAGCCCCAGACTGGAAGTTTGTCAGCAGAGCGATGTGCTCTCCTTGCGCAGTAGGGCAGTGACTAGCAAAGACCTTGTGATGCTGCTATAACACTAAGAATAAAGGGGGGTGTAGGATGTTTCAGGATGCTTGCAGCAAACTGGAAATTCCCAGGGAAGTTAAGAGGAGGCAGTATTCACCTTCCCTAAATTTCTTTAGGGAAAACCCTCCCATGCAGATCGCTCTGCTTCTTGCTTCTTTGTTTCATGCCCTGGATTGAAAGACTTTTGGTCTGGTTTCAATCAAGCCTAGTTTATTCCTCTTTTGATAGAGTGTTTACTGGATATCACATGCTGAAATATCCTTTGTCAGGAAAGTTCACAGACCTCATCTCAGATGTCTACATCTCTTTGCCATCCTGCTGCGAGGCACAGACAGGCCCAGGGACAGCCCAAGTTTGCTAATGAGTCTCTGTCTCTAGTCTGAGAAATAAGCACATGCTGTAGGCACTGGCATTTCTCGCACCCATGCATGTAATTTCCAGTCAGAGAAGTTGTTTTCTTCCCAGGTTTGCAGTCTAGTGAAACAAAGCAGCTAGCGTAGAGGGTGTTAGAAAGGAGAGCAAACACAGTGGTGTTTTAGAAGTTGTTTGATATTTTAAGCTATAAGTGCAGGAGGGCTGTGATGGTATTTGAAAATATAATGCTCAAGCGCAGAGTTAGAAATGCTGTAATCTTGGCAAGTCCATGGTGTTTTAGCAGAAAGACCCTGTGTGTCAACGCATGGGAAGACACGGGTTCAGCGCCTAATTAACTAGAGCAAGAAGATAGGGAGTAGGGTGAGGAAGGGCAGCGCGTGCTCCAGGAAAAGGAGCAACATGACAGATCTAATGCCCCTGGAAAGGGGAGAGACTTCTCTCAGAGATAAAGGGCAGCTTTAATCCCACCCCAGCTCCCACCTTGCTCCATGCTGCATAAGAGTGATGCATTTAAGGAGAGGCAAAAGTTACATCTGCTACTGCTTTGTCCCAAGTCTCCCTGGAATATAGTTTTCCACTACCATCTGCCATTTGCTGGATTTTTACATCTGTCTTTCCCTAAAAGTAACCCTACAAAGCCCCCTGACATAAGGATCAATGAAAACTGTGGAGCGGAGTCTGTAGGAGCACCAAACTCGAAAAGTTTTCTCCCTCATTTAAAGCCATGTCTTTTCTTTTCCTTATTTTCTCCTAGTTTACTCCTCCAGAAGCAAGCAGGAAGATGTTGGTTATAGACTAGATACATCAGCAAATGTTATCTGTCTAAATGTAAAAGCACAGGTTAATCTACAATCATTTTCATGTCAACTTAGTGTGATACTTTTTCCCCTTGGCTTTGTGCAAGAAGCCTTGGCGTGCCAGCCTGACTCTTGACATAGAAACTCCCTTTGCTACTCTAAATGGGGTTATTCTCTTCCTGCCTTTTAGGTCTCCTTCGTAATCCCCCTAACCTTTGCAGGGGCAGGGGGAAGGACATTTACATGAGAGCCATCTGTCAGGGTAGATAGAAATTCCAGACTCCTCTGGGCCTTAGAGACTGCTCCAGCATTGAAGGCTTCACTCAGCAGTACAACAAGCCCAGATGGTTTCCCTCTTGGACCCAGGACAAACATGTTGCCTTTCAGGACGTGGCAATGATTTTCCTCAAGTAAGTCTTCTGTTTAAAAAACGTGAGCTATCTACACATTCGGATCTGTGACAAATGCAACTTATGCCCCTATATGGATATTATTTTATACATAAGGGAAAATGTAGGTGTTTATAATCATTTGTCTGAAAAGTTAGGTGCATTGAGCGCAGGTTTCAATCTACTGCACTTTTAACCTCCACAACTTAAAAGGAAACCACCAAAGACAAGTGTTGACTGTACCTCAAGAATCTGTTTGATAAAAAAACAACACTGCGTATCTATCTATTGATCGAACTACGCTGGCTGCAAAGTAGCTTATTTAATCAACTGTAGTCTGTTTTATACCTATGACAACACTTATAAAGTGACTAAATGAATAAATTGGTCCTTACAAGACACAACTCCTTAATTCTCCATCTGTAAATTTACTTTGGGCATGCACATGCATGCAGCAGCTTAAGAGTTAGCATAAACCTGGGCCAAACTTACTGTGCCATGCAGTGGACTTTCACACAGAAATAAGCAGCACAGGCTGAAGCTGGGCTTAAGCACATCAGGATAGTGTGAGCCCTGAGTTTGCTTATCTGGAGGGAGTATTATCTTGGATGTAACCACGTATCACTGCATATAGAAACCGCTTGCAGCTGGATCACTAACAGTCTGGGGATTTCTAAGACCTGTTAACATGAAATCACCCTTCACTTCCACCTTATCAGGACTTTGCATTTGTCTGAAAATAGTGCCAGGGGTTGAAAGTCAAATCTGAACGAACTGTAATGTAATTAGTTGAGTACAAAACCCCACAGAACCACAGTGAAACATCTCCATATATACCTTTGCTTGTATACTAGTTTTTAATATCTTTCATGGTCTTCCACAGTAGATACAGACTATGCAGCGGCGACAATTACAACTATGTCTACTTTAGGACAACGGGCCTCCTGGTACTGATAACCTCTTTAGAGAGAGGGTTTTGCATGGGAATGTGCTGTCTCCAGTGTCTTGTTTCTCTCCTATGCAGCACAGTCTCACCTCCTTCCCAGCAGACTCATCCTTGCCTCTGTAGGCAGCACCAGATGCTCTGCTCCACACCCATGCCTGGTAGGCAACCTCCTTTGCATATTTGGCAATTTTTTCCAGACCATAATGTTTATTAAAAAGACAGACAGTGTTTTTTAAAGAGGACCAGTGTAGAAATCTATCACAATAAAACTATTTTAACGATGGTAGAGAGGAGAGCAGAAAAGGAGAAAGCACAGGCCTTTAAATGCCCCATGGAGTCTGTGTTGTGCTAGCCTCAGCGCTCAGGCATGCTGAGCAATCTACTCGTAGTAATTCTCCTCCCATTCCAAAAGTGGGGTTTTTATTTAATGTAAGGCTTCTAAACAAACAACCAACCACCCCATGTATTATGAGCCAAGGCATAATAATAGTCTTGTTATTCCAGGAATTCCTCAAAAAACAACCCTCCGAACCCATCACACCAGCCCTGTTTCATTCATCACACATGATCTGGCCCAAACCATAGGCTCACCTATGCCAGAATGAGCGTGGCACCGATAATCTGTAAGGAACAGAGCTTTACCTGGCTTCCCCTTCCATAAATCCAGTGTTTTAATTGGTTCACACTGGACTGGCACTGCCATGAGTAAGGTCTGATTTTGGTCTTCAGTTTGGACAGATTCAAAGCGAGTTCATTGCGAGCGAAATTACAGCTGGAAAATAATCTTTACTAGTTACCGCAGTGCTGAAAAGCCAGCTGTGCTTGCATTGCAAAACCAACTGTAGACCTACTACTGACCAGCAAGCATAACATCAAGGGGCACCATGCCTCTTTCAAGAAATCACTCTCTTATGCTCTGCTGAAAAGCTTCAGTAAGCCAACTTTCCGGTATAGAAAAGGAAAGTTCTAACAGGAAAAAAGTATCAAAGGAAGGCCAAATTCTCACTGCCCTTTGGACATTTGAAAATTTGACCCTTGAATTACAAACCAAGCCAGAAACAAATATAAAAATAACAAATGCATAGGTAGGTAATAGTTACATATACATATATGTATGTATATATGTACGTGTGTGTGTGTATATATGTGTATGTGTTTGTGTATTTATCTGGTTTCCATTAGATTGTCTCCTCCTTTCCCATCTGTAAAAGCTGCATTGCCTGTCTTCTAAAGCAGTAGCCTGGAAACTTTTAGACATGTGTTTATCTTTAATTACATGAGTAGTTCCCCTAGTGCTGATGGGAATACCCATGTACAAGGGTAAGGGGTTAAAGTGCAGATTTATTACAGACTCAGACTTCTTCCAGGCTGTGCTTGTGAAATTACAGAGCAGGAAGGATTAGAAAGCTGGAAGGAGTCTCAACCCTCTTACAAGCAGGACAACAATCATAAATGTTTAAAAGAAGATCAGATTTGGGAGTAAATCCGCCATCACATGGGTAATGTGACAGCCCCTCTGGAAAGACTGGGATAAATCTTCTGCTGCAGTAAAATGCTTCATGGCATCATGCAGTACCTCACAAATGTAAGAGGTGACTAGGGCTGGATGTGTGAACTTGCTGAGGGTGATAGGCCACTTTCCTCGTGAGTAAAGCTATCCTGTAATATTCCCAAAGCATCCTTGCGATCTGGTGGCTAGAACAGGAAATTATTTTCTCATCCTCAGGGCATTTTTCCAGTACTATAAATGACTGACTGATGTTTTCAATCAGGACAATGAAAATGTAAAAAAGACAATCCTGAGCTGAGTTTCAAAATATATATTTCTGATTTGAGCATTTTGTTTCATGAGCTGATTTCTCAGTGATCTCATTCCGAATTTCTGAGTTCATAGAAAAATATGAAATAACTTGTGTTTCTAAGTAAAAGGCATTTCGGTGTAAAAATAGAGGGGTTTTTTTATTTAAAATTCACTGCAACAAGGAGGTCTTGGCAATGTTGAAAGTAAAATCAAAGTTATATATAAATGGGCAACTCATAAAACCCAATTTTTTTATAAGCAGTTTGGGGGTCGTGTGGTTTGGAGGAGTTTTGCGTTGTTTGGTTGTTTTTTTCTTTTTCTTTTCAGTTAGAAATCTTAATCTCGCCAAAAAAATCTTAGCGTACTTTACTTAGAAGCCTATGCTCCATTTTTCCAGGAGTTATTTAAGCATTTATGAGCTTGCTTTTTAAAATGTGTGTCCGAGACACCTAAACACACGCACACAGCTTTTACACTCTGCTAGATAATGAATGTGCTTGTCTCTCCCAGACATCGAGGGGGAAAGCTCACGGTTCTTCCAGGTGGTGCCTTTGGAGTGCTTGGCACTTTGCAGAACCGCACCTGAAACATATAGGATCCGAGGGTGCCGCAGAGTTTGCAGGGCTGGCAATTAGCACTTTGCCCCTTTGGGCCTTCTGTACAATATATTCTTTATGAAAGAAACCTTGACTAATTTAAAGTATGCCGTGCACGCTGGTGCTGTTGAATTGCAGATGCTGAGCTGGGGGGGGGGGGGAAGAGAAGGAGGAGATAACTGCAACTGTGAGCAGTCACAGCTTTTAAAGATGTTTTAATCAAAGGGCGTAGACAAAGGCATTTTTGTTGCAGATGAATACTAAGAAAAGGGCAGTTCACAGTCCCACCACTGAGTAGAGTGTTTCTCCCAGAGCTTTTCCAACATCAGGCATGTTTGTGTATTTTTCCCTCAGTGGAAATAACAGCTCCGTCCAAAGGCATGGGCTAAAATAGGAGAGACTGGTCTCTACTGGCAAGCGACGGGCGGCCACAGAAGACTCCCTGCCCGGCCCCACAAATACTACGCTTGTGTAACTACTTGTGGCCAGATACATACTCAAACACGGCAGTCATCTCGGCGCTGGAGACGGCGTCCACCGCTTTGAGGGCTCACGGTGCTGCTCCTAGACACGTGCCCTGCCTCTTCGCTCCGCTTTTGTCCTCGGCTCTCCCCTGGGTCCCAGGCAGCATCAGCCTCGCTCCCTCCCCTTGCCATCTTCTTTTTGCGCCTCTTGACACGGCGGCTGCCGCTCGCCTTTTGGCTCCCCGAGCCAAAAGCTTCCGCCTCCTCCCCTGCTTCTCCGAGAGCAGCAGCGCCCGCCGCTCTCGCCCGTCTGGCCGGGAAGGTGCCCTCGCCTTGCGGCGCTGCGGCTCCCCCCGCCCGTCCCCTCTCCTTCTTCGGCCTCAGCAGCTGGCGGGAGAGGCAGGAGACACGCTTCCAACCCGCCGGTGGGGCAGGGGAGCGGTGATGCTGGTCCCCAGCCCCCCGGAGGCCGCCTGAGCGCCGCGTTGCCGTAGCGACGGCTCCCGCGGAGCCCTAGATAAGGCGGGCAGGAGCCTCGGCTGCCGCCCCAGCCCAGAAGGGTCCCGCTCCAGCCAGCCCCACCGCCTCGCACCGCTCTGTGAGTACTTCGCCCACGCCTCCCCTCCTGCCCGCTTTCTTCTTTTCTTTTTCTGGTTGGTTTTTTTGGGTGGGTGGGTGGGGTTTTTTTGGGTTTGGGGGTTTTTTGTTTGGTTTTTTGTTTGTTTTGTTGTTGGTGGTGGTGTTTTGTTTTGTTTTGTTTTGTTTTGGGGGGGGGGGTATTTTTATTTTTTATTTTTCCATTAGCAGCCACCACCACCAGCAAGGTAAATCGGCCATGTCACCCGTGGGGACTAGCAGGAAAGTTTGGGGTCACCACTCTGCGGGGAGCGGGCTGGCGATGGTCCCGTGCGGGGAAAGTTGGGGTGCGACTGCGCTGAGGCTGGAATGCATGGCTGGGGCCGTGGGGAGGAGAGTGCTTTAGAGACACCGGCTTCAACTAACTTCAACTGCTGTGACAATTCACAAGCAGGTAATACAAGCCAGCAGAGCGGGAACTGCTATCAGGACTTCTTAACCCACTACAAAGGGTTGGCAGGTGCAAGGGTTAGTTTGTACCTCAAGGAAACAGTTAAGGAAGACTTTGTATTTTTCGACTATCTCCAAAGACAAAAACTGTGTGACTACAACCTGTACAAATGTATCTTACTTTTTTTTTTTTTTTTTTTCCAATCAATCAAAGTTTAACTGTTGGTATTTTTATTTTTTTACAAGTTTATCAGAGGTAGCAGGAGTCAGTCCACAGCCCAACCAGGGTTTTGAACTAGCCCTCAGAAGCACCACTCTCTGTGAGAGGAAACTGCTCTGAGACAATTCTGTGGGATTTCTGCATCTGCACAATTATTAGTAGGAAAAGTTTTGGGTGGAGGGAGGCACCTGGATCAGGCTTTCAAATACTTAAGTGTTTCCTAAGAAGCTTTAAATATGCTTTAGAAAAATAATAATCAGACTACTCTGACAAGAATGCCTGGAGAGAGCAGCCTAGTGCCCAAATAACTGAAGAAGAAACTCCGTGCAGTAGCATGAGACTGTCTTCTGTGCCCAGGAAGACGTCACTCCAATAGAATAACGTTAAACACATAGTAAAACTTGTAAGGAAAAGTTTGGAATGCAAAGCAGGAACACCCAGACTTTCTACTTTTAGGGCTTTTATTTTCTACTCTGACTGCAGTAGACTGGTTGCCTTGCTTTATTCGCAGGATTTGCCCAGGAAACAGTTGTGACTTGGCTAGGATAGGACCGGAGTATGGGTGAAGGTACATACTTGCTGGTAAAGGAGCCAAGGCTGCCTGCTGAGTGCAGGTGGAAGGATTGACACGCACCCAGGTGTGGCACCATTCCCCTTGGCCCCTGAGCTGTTTCAGATGAGCTCTGTGTTGGCAAGGTGGGTGCAAGAGGACTACATCCACGATGATAGTATCTTATTCATACTTCACACATTTGTAAATAACTCCATGCAAATAGGGGCCTACTCACACTATCATCAGACCCTGCAGAGGACATGCGACAGGAGGAAGGACAGGTCTGTCTTTGCTTCTCAAGTAGGTTTAGGGAGGGAAGAGAAGAACAGGTAAGGATACTGGAAGCCTGCCTGTCCCTCCTCACTCATGTGCTCATTGCAACCAGATAGAGAGGGGCAAAGCAATTAAAAATAATTTAGTAATCAAAACCTGTCAGGAGACCATAAGTTTGTGCATGGTGGGAGGAGATGCACCAGTCTTAAAGGGCAAACCCTGATGCCTGAGCAGCTCTTTGGGCAGGGTAGCGAAGCACTGCCCTTGGTGCAGGCTGGACTGTACCTGCTGCAGTCCAACCTCTGCCTCGTGCCTGCATGGGGCAGCACACTGTAAGATACTCCTACTCATTCCCGTTTCCAACTGTCGAGCGCATCAGCGGCAGAAAGGCCAGGCCCTGCCTGCGGGAATGTGCACAAGCACATATGCATGCTGTCCCACCCCAGGGCCCCAGTAGCCTCCGCTTCTGCTCTTGAAGTCTCCTTCTCTCAGCTCATGGCAAAAATATGTTCTTATGAAGTGCTCTGAGTCCAGGAGAAGATAGGTAAATAGAGTCATACAGGCTTCTGTGGCAACATTGTTATCGACCTACCAAAATAAATACTTATTAAATTCAGATTGCTGGCTGCCACCCAACAAGGATGCTCTCAAGAGTACTTTTATGTAGCATCCTTGTCAACATGCCAATGGTTCCTTTAATGATTATGCATGTCCTGCAAACCAGTGCGTGTTTTTTCTTGGGGATTTTGTCAATTGTGCAAACAAAACATTCCCCTGAACAAAACAAGCAAACAAACAAACCCCCACCCCTGCAAACAAAGAAACAAAAAACAACAAAAAAGAAAAATCCACATACTTGTGGACAACACTACATGGTCTACTGAAGTCCTCAGAAGCACAGTTTGTGGAGACCTTACAAAGGGTTAGTTCAGAAATTCTAAGTATTCCACATACAAGGAAATGACATGCAGGTGTAATAAGTAACACTCTTAAGGTACTGGCGAGGGCTATTGACATCGATGCCCACTTAGCCCCTGTAAACATTGATAAGAACTGCAGATCAGAAAGTCATTTCTCCATCTTATAGGTAAGAATGATCACATACTGATGACCCATTTGAGAACCACATTGTCCCTTACAAATATCAAATATCCATAGGTATCTAATTTCCATGTAGCTGCATAGCACCTACAGCCGTTCAATACCTATGAGAAGGCAAGAAATGGAGATTTAACCTTCCCTTATCCAAAGCCATTTCTGTGCCTAGATCAGGATCAAATGAAAAAAGTCCAGCTCTAGTTTTGTTCTCAAAGCTTTAGTTTTCTATCTTACAAGGTAGGTTTTTCTCATGAGATTTCATTTCAAGTTGGTTTAAATGTCACATGATCAGATGTCCTCAAAAGATTTACATCACTTTGGTAGAAATACGTCAGAGTAGCTTTGCCGAGTATTTCCTAAGCTCTAGCCTGATAACTTGCGACAAAATTAAACCAAGTGCGCATTAAAATAGTAAACCAAAACTAGTTTTTTGTCCATCTCTAGGCAAAACATTTTTAACTAACTGAAGCCTGGAACTGGTTGCATCAGTGGACTTTTTGATGGAGACCCACAATTTAAATGAAGAAAGGAATCCTATTATTTGCATGCATTTGTGTGTTTTAAGACTACATTAGCGAGTGGTAGGAGCTGTACATCTTCTTTCTCTGGATAGCTTTATTTGGGCACTTCAGCAACTGAGAATTCTGAAAAAAAATTCAGAGTGTGCTTTAAGCTACGTAGAATTCCAAAGCTGGTATCTAGAATGTGACAAGTTCAGATTATTTGTCATCTGAATCACCATCTCTTACAAGTGTGTATGCCCAAAGGAGTCCTGCTGTTACATGACAGTGACTCAGCGTGCGAGCTTATCCACATGAGGCTGAAGTAGCTTTTGCTCATACCTGCACTTTTCAGTTTGCCTTATCGTTCCTTGCTCTTCTCTGCCTGTAAGTAGAGTCAATCCTATTGAATGCCGATCACTTTTACAAGGAGCAAATGCAAAACTATATAGGCAAAACTAGAAATTGTCTCAACCTTTAGGGAAGCATTTGAGGCGTCTCTATCATCAGCTGTGTCTTTTCCCAAAAGAAAGAGACTGGAGGCGACTCCTTTAGGCACCTATCTCTGCAGGGGGTGGTACAGCCTAGCTGCATTGTACCAAAGTCTCAGGCTAAATGATTATTGAATCCTAATTCAAATGGAAAAATCTATATGCATTTCAGGAAGCATCTCCCACTGAGTGTGATTTAGAGCTCCGCTGTAACCATGACAGTTGCACAAGGGATGCATGTGCATCATTATGGCAAGAGATATAACAGAGTGCAAGAAAAAACCCCACCCTAGTCCATCACCTAAATAGCAAGAATTACCTACCAAGTTGACTGACAGCAGCAGAGAGCACAAACCGTGCTAGCACGAAGGCTGCTAGGAGAAGAGTTGCACTTAACACACGAAAATCCGAGAACGTGCTTCCATTTGTAAAGGTGTATTAATGACTTCATACAGTCCCCATAGCAGTCTTCCTTCCCATGCAAAACGTTATTGGGGAAACTGTTTCTTTAGTGGTGGGGATTGATTTTAGTGGTTTGGGAAAGCGCCATTACAATGCTCACATACATCACCTCTCCTTTGAAGGAGAGCTCTGTGTGTAATGCACAGTGACAGGATGTAACAGTACTCACAGGTTCGCGCATCGTAGGCAAGGGATATACACCCAAGATACCAAAACTCGTGATACATTTTGGTAATCTTTCTCTTTTTATTCTTTTGTCACACAGACTGTCACAATGTGCAGTGTGGAAACCCGTTTGTAAACAAGGCAATGCTGGCTGCAGGGCAAAATTTTAAAAAAAAAGGGCGGGGGAGGTGGTGTCAGAAGTTAGGCTGTAAAGCCGTATTTTAAAGCACTGAAGATGCTAAGGGCTTGGCATCTGTGACTATGAAAATGTGAAGACAGATCTAAGAGATTTATTTTAGAATACTATTTTTCAAACCACTGTATTAAGAAAAAATAATTAAGGAAGTATCTCATAATCTGCATATACCAATCCTACATTAAGTCTCTTAACAAAGCTTAATTTTTTTTAGGTGAAATAACTCAATGAAACAACTTAGTGAAATCAAACCAAAGTTAATCATATTTTATAAGGCATTTCCAGTCAGTATAATTTACTATCAATTTTACATTTAAATGTTACTATCTATCTCAACTTCTTTGCCTCAAGACCTGCTCAAAAAAAGCCCATAGTGTCTGAAGTGGTATCCCTGATTTTACTGAAAACTTTCTAAACACAGAACCCTTCAGGAAAGAACATTTTCCCTACAGTCATAATATTTAACCAGCGTGCCCTAATCAAACCCGATAAAATCAAATGGCATCGAATAAAAAAAGCTCTCTCATATCACAAAATGTAGTGTGAGCCTTCATATGGCCAGATAATAAGTTTTTGTTTTAAACAAAATTACGACTGCTTCATTTTAAGCCATAGCTATTGCTTATTTATACAGTGGATAAACAGAGCAACCATACCACACTAAGGTGCATTCAAAGATTTCTTTATGCAGGATCTTCCCAAGTGGAAGATTATTTTTTTCTGTAAATGCAAATGAAGTCTGCAGGCAGTATAATCCTTTAGTACAGATGTGAGGCTGGACTGGGACTGTTCTGCAGTGAACAGCTGGCGGGCAAACCCCTTATCCAGGCCTGATTCAGTAAAGTATTTAAGAATTTGTAGAATTTTACAAATTTTTGTGAATTTTGAATACTGAAGGATATGGGAGTTAATCCCATAAGTACACTATGAGTCAATGTTCCTGACCTTTATTACTGTCAGCCAGTCTTTCTCCACTTACTTTGAAGTCACTGGAGTTGAGGACATGTTTTTCCATCCCCTGAATAATTAGCTCAGTGCATGATCATGAGTGTGACCTTTCATATTTTGTTTGGCAAATATTTATGTGACTGGATTTTGCTTGAGGATTAATTGTTCTTTATATAGATGCAAGTTTAGTCATAGAAATGAGGTTAACTCCCCTACTGTTCTTCTTCTTGTTGACAAACAACCACTGCAATTTACAGAGAAATAATATAGGTAATTTCTTTACCTCTGGCAAAACAAACTCCCATGGCACAGACTTCTATTTTCCCATCCTCCTTTTCAATGTTTTTGTCCAACTGCCTTTTCTTACACCTTTCTCTTTTATTTGCCTTTCCTTCTCTACCTCCCCTTCTTTCCTCTGTTTTTTTCCCAATTCCTCCTGTCTTTCTTCTACTATTCGTGTTGTCTCCTGTTTTTTTTCTCTTCCTCATTGCTTTCCTCCTCTCTACAAGGAATTCACAGTCTGCTCTTATTCCCCAGAAATGGAGAACAGAGGCTGTGAGTACGAAACTACCACAGGTGTTGCTGGCTGAAGGGAGACACCCAGATCACTTAGACTGCACCTTCAAGTTGAAGGTTTTTTTCCTTTAACATTGCTCTGTCATTCTGATGGCTTTCTGCTAAGCAACCACAGAAATGATCAGCAGTAAAAAAAAGGTCTCATTTCCTTCTTCCTATGACCCAGAATGAGCGAGTCCAGCATCAAAGCTGAGCTTGGGGCATGCTAGGGGAGCTCGGGTAGGAGGCTGGACTCTGGGACTCCCTGCAGTTGTGAGTAAAGGGGGATAAACCGGCCAAAACAGCAATTCAGTGAGATGTACAGAGCATGGGCACTGAAACAGCTTTGTGAAACGGGTTCCCATGCTCTCACCGAGGTGATGAGTAAGCCTGCTTCATGCTGGCTTTGGGGTCAGTGGGCACGGGCCATCTTTCAGAGGCAGCACTCACACCAGGGCCTTCAGGGGTACCCAAGCTGTCTTAGAAGATCTGGACTTGTAAGACTAACTCAACAGCATTCATAATTAAAGTTAGATTGTATGATAAATACCAAATATGACCCTTAGTTTAAAGTTGAGAAAAAAAATGGAGAAGAAAACTAGAACAAAACATGGTATTTCCTAGCATTTGCTTTGTGTATGTGATAGCACTTCCTGTATGATCAAAGTCAGTATTCTTCTGCAGAGACAACATATTTCCTGTGCTAGTGTGGGTTGCTTACAGCAAGTTAGGTGGAAAAACGGGATATCGGATCTGTAACGAAGGCGGTGAATAAATGCATCTCTTAGCATGTGTGAGCAAAATCAGACCAGCAGACTACATGACAGAGAGCAGCTGGAAGACAAGAACTTCCCATGATCTGGCTAGCAAGTGGATATATAACACCAGTATAGCTGTTTTATGTCATGCTGCTGCTTTTTTTTTTTTTTTTTTTTTTTTTTTTTGGTATAGTAGCTTCAAAGAGGAAGAAAAGCCCATTTCAATGATGTCAACAGAATGTGTTCAGCCACTTGATATCCCAGAAGACAGACTGGACAAGCGAGATTCACACTGTAGCCATTTAGGTAAGTGTTACTAGATGACGTCATTGCAGTAATTAGAGAGGTGTTGTCTTCGCATCGTTAGGTCCTGTCCAGTGTCCATTTTTCCCCTCCAGCAACACAACTGAGCCCTCATGAAACCCGATAGATTACACCTTCTGCTGACACTTCTGATGCCAGATGCAAAGGCAAAGAGCATTTTTCCTGCATATAAATATCAGCCAAAGCTCTAGCACCAAGTTAATTAAAGAGGAGAAAGGAAAAAGAGTCATTGTTCTTTTCCCTGGAAGAAAAAGTAGAGCAGTTTCTTCATTTATACCACAATAAACTGCAAGCTAAGATATAGCTGAGCCTTCCCTGAAAACATTTTCCATATGCAATTTCAGTAAAAGATTTCAAACACCCGCTTTGCCTCCACTGGGGTGGCTTTCTAAATACTTTTTCTCCTTCATCATCTATCTGTTTCCTCTCTTGAACCTATTTCATACATAACTTCTGCACTGAGAGTACCACAGGCATCTTTGCTCCACCACACTCCTAAATACCAGACTTCATACTTGATAGATGTGCTTTTTGCATATTCATAGTCTGCCTCTGCTTCAAATGCTATTTCTTCACTCCTGCCTTGCAAAATTGTCATGAAGATTTAGCAACCCAGACACAAAAATCTATTTGCTCGTCGTTACCCTTGTGATGACAATAATGAAACACACATGCAATTTCACTTGCTTGTCAAAAAAAGCGTCTCACCACAGGCAAGCACAATTTTATAAACTTTGTTTATCTGGCCTGCAAGGAAGGTATCCTTGTTCTGCCACTGCCACACGGCAGTTTTAGCCACAGGCACCACTTTTACAACTGCTGGTATACCAAACATAATTGTTCCACAAAATTACTTATTTAAATAAGTACAGAACGAGTCCCATTTTACAGTCAGGAAACAGAGGCAGCGGGAGGTTAAATGAGCTCATTAGGACTGTTCAGGAAGCCTGTGGGGGCCAGAAAAAGACCCCACATCTTCCAGGGACTTCACCCGGAGGTCATCCTTCCTGTGTCTACCCACAGGCTCGCAGACCTGCAGCTGTCTCAAATAGCATGAGAGGGCCTAGAACCAAGTCCTGTTGTGCCCAGGTCTGCAGTCAGGGGTTGGGTAGGGATGTGGGGGGCCCAGCTGAAGCCAAACAAGCAGCTTTTAAGAAATCAAAGCATTGGCTTGTGTGATGATACTAATGACAGGCTATCTTCAATATTTTTGGCTTTCATGAGCACCCAGAAATGCAGATCCTTGCAGAAAAACCATGCTGACCATCTGAGTCATGTGGGTCAAGGCTTGTTTTAAGGGAAAACCAAAAATACAGTGTAATGTTATGTAAATCAAAAGCGAATACCAGCTGCTCAGCCGCTCTGGAAATAAAGGCAACTCTTGAAGGGAACAATATATTGGCTTGGTTTACCAATACCTCAGGCTGACCCCAGACGTGTAAATCTTTCCTTCACAAAAGTGCCCTTGTAACTCTTGAAGACACAGCCTGCACAGTTAGCGCTGGATGAAACAGGGATGTCCATGGGACCTCTGCACTTGATGGTGCAGCCTTCCCTCTGCCATGTAACACACAGCTGCCCACAACTCTCTCCCTCTGCTTTATGTCTACCACCTACGATGCAGAAGGACCACCTAAGTCACTTGACTGCCACGTAGTATGGCACAGAGCCCTCTTGTGCTGACTTTCTATTTAAGAGATATTTCTCCACAGGCATTTTAATTTACTTCGATGAAAGCAGTATTATTAAAGCTTTTCTTTTTACCATCTTGTTTATTATTTCCCCTCAGTTTCAATTTCTACTCATCATTTGTTTGTTTGTTTGTTTGTTTTCCCTGCAGAAGATCTTTCAGACCAGCTGATTAAGAGCTGTGACCTCAAAAAGAAACCAAGGAAAGGTAAAACCATCCCGGCTTCCCAAAACACTGAACAGGAGCAAAAAAAGCCAAGGAGAAAAGATACACCAGCTTTGCACACCCCACCACCTCTAACAGGTGAGCAATGTATCTCTTGACTTTGAAATCCCAATTCAGCTGAGGGGACTGAATCTGGGCAAAGGTTCGGAGACCCCTCATTCACTTATGTCCCCTTGGATGTGGGCAAGAATGCAGGTCCACGCCATGTGCACCTGGGAAGGCAAGCGAACAGAGAGGCTGACTTTCTCAAAGGCATTCCCTATTAGATGAAGGGGTTTCTCACAGGGCCTGTGAATACCAAGGTGAGAGAGTGTGCACTCTAGAAAACGTGCTCCCCTGGAGCTTATAGTCTTGCTGCCTTTACATGATAAATGATGTCTATTTACCTCTAGCTGCTGAGCCATGCTAGATGTACCAATTCGATCTCATCCAAAATCCAGAAGGATCCAGTTCAGCCCCTGCAGTTTCTTGTGAAACTCATACCCAGGTGCTCAGGGGGAGGCTGAACAGGGATAAGGCTGGGAGGAGACCAGAGAAGCACACAAGCCAGATGCAGGTTGCTTCTCCTGGAAATCGCAGGGGTCTTGTGCTTATGGGGACTCTGGCAAAGGGCGGGTGTTTTGGGAAGCCAGAAACAACTGCAGGAACAAAGGGGCTCCTTGTAGGATGCTCCCTGCTGCTGTGCATCCACAGACCTCCGACGTTCGAGAGCCAAATGCCACCAACCTGGGGAAGGGAAGAATGAGCAGGAGACTGCCACTGAAACCTGACAATCTTCCAAGATCAGCAGTGGGAATAAATGTTTGTCGCTTGTCTCTGCTAACAAGCACTCCTTGTTGTGCTCTCCGGGGAGAGAGCTGTGCTGTTGTATCAATATCAACTGCATCGAGTTCTTTTTCCCATGCTGCACATACACAGAGGAGTTAGCCAGTAACTACTTGCATGGTCCCCTATGTACCAGCAACAATTCACCAAGTCAAAAACAAGCAGCTGGGATTTTCCAGTATTTGTAATCCAGATACTGAACTTGACTGTGTTCAGCTTTCACTTGTATCTTCCCCTCCGCAATTCTCTCTTAGGGAAGAGTGGCTCAGAGGCTGGAGATCTGCATTTTATGCCTGCTGTAGCCATATCATAAAGAAAACATTGTTTCACTAGTTAAACTAGGCCATTTCTGTGTGGTCGCATTGCTCCCAAGCAGAGGCTTGATTAAGGTACTTTGATAAGATGTCTAAGCTTCTGGAATAGAAGATTGTACTCATCTTTACCATGATTTCTGATGGGCTGCAATTTAGTCCATTAAGTACAACCAGAAGCCAGCTGGCCTGATAGCATCACAGTCCATAGCCTATGGGATATAAGTGACTTGGAGGAAATGCATACCTGGAGAGTAGGTATACTGTGCAGAGCAGATCATACACTCATGCAGCCTTACTTCAGAGTAGTCATTGGGAAAGTTACACAGGTGCAAATTTCTTTAATGTGAATAAGGCTGAGGTGGCATTTTCTTCTTTTCTTGCTTGCAGGCATACTTTCAGACTTTTCTGATAATCTGCTGAAAAGGTATGGTATCGCAGAGAAGCCACAGAGAGAGAGAGTGAGTCCCGGCTCTCAGGTCACCGAACTGGAGCAGAAAAAGCCCAGGAGAAAAGATACGCCTGCAATACACATCCCACCCTTGATAACAGGTAAGAAACTTACTTAGGTAAAGGTGCTCCAAAGAGGAAGTAAAAAGTGGCTAGTGCCAGAGGTATGTTTGGGAGGGGGCTGGAAGGATGTTAGTCTGCCCAGTGTGCTTTGCAGTTCCTGCTAAACTGGACCTATTTGGTCAA
This sequence comes from Astur gentilis, assembly GCF_929443795.1. NCBI lineage: Eukaryota > Metazoa > Chordata > Aves > Accipitriformes > Accipitridae > Astur > Astur gentilis. The sequence goes on along the minus strand of NC_064893.1, from coordinate 2,475,121 downwards.
AGTATATAACAGCAGCGGTGGCTCATGGAATGTCTTTTCCATATTCCCTGCTCATGCTCTGGGGATAGAAGGGAAGGGGAGTAAAAGAAGACATTAGGTTACTTGATTATCTCTTGCAAACATGAGCCTGCTTTTGTGAAAGGCCAGCTACTGCTCTGCTTTTCAAACCTGAGCACATGCAAATTTTTAGGTCACCAGCACTAACTTGGCTCACACTGCCTCAAACAACCTGAAGTACAGCTGTCCTGATTAACCTCCTCTTAACTCCACAGTCCCTGACATGCTGAGGAAACCAAGCTGTGATGACCTTCTCGTTAACAGCACCTTAAAGAGTTCCATGCTTCCTTCCTAATACGCAGTGCAGCAGCTAATTTGCTTGGTGACCATATGGAGTTAGCCAGCCATGTTTTGGTCCTAAGAGCCTTAGTTTGTTGTGTTTCCCACATTCCTCTATCACAGAGGGGCCTCAATTCATCAATATTTCTGAAGGTCTTTGAAGATGTAAAGCATTGTCTAAATGTTAATTACTAGGGGTAGCTAGGGATGCAGGAACTAGTAGTGTAAGGTTGTATGCTATGCACTAGCTCTTTCCAGATCACAGGATGGAGCAAAAAAAGAATGAACTAATGAACAAATGAATGAACAAAAATCAAACAAACCCCAGAACTAAAACTAGTGCCAAAACTGGAAAACACTGTTCCCTTAGGAATCGTCTCATATGAACCGGTTATGCTGTGGGCTGGCACTACTGAGCAGTGAGACACACTAAAGGCAGATATCCTGAGACAGATACTTTGGCCCTGAGTGACTAAGCAGCAGCTCAGTACATCAAGCACCTGAGTTTCAGGTATACTTTGAATGGAATTTCCTGTACACCTAATAATTATAAGGCGTGCAAATGACTTCATCAGTCCAAGTAGGAACCTGTATTTGTAGACATCTCCTTTGAGAATCTGAGCCTTCATAACTGACTTAAACATGTGTAAGATTTTTTTTCATTTAATCAGTATGAGGTTACCAAAAGCAGAGAGAAGTATGACTAAGGTTGCAGGATCATGGCAGCAAGCATGGTACCTGCATATTGATCTGCCTAAGGAAAATAAATTTTTTATTTCCTCACTGAACTCAAGCATCCCAATGGCTTGTGGCATCAATGCTGCTGTGAGTCACTGGAAACCTGCTCCAATCATTTGCTGGGGGAAATGAAACCTATCACACAACTTCTGAGCCCAACTGCAAATGCTCCACCTTTTGAAATATTTAATATAGAGCACTGATAATGAACTGCTATATAATTGCTGGAGAAAATTACTCAGCAAATTACATGGAATTCCACATGACAAATAAATTAGGTGGGAAAAAATCATAGTCTTTTAGGAATTGATTTAGAAACAGAAGCAGAGGCAAAATTTATCCAATGATTTATAATAAACATTAGTTCTGTGTATTATACTGGAAGCCTACCCTTCCCATGGACCTTGGATGAGAGATGAGACATTATTTTGGTCAGTTCAAAAACACCCCCAAGAAAAGTTGCCTTTGGCCATTTGTAGCACCTTTAAAGATGCTGTATGTCCTTTGCACTCCTGGGTATATGCAGAGAAGGAGAATCTGAAAGCGAAACACGTTTGACAGAAATCAAAGATGAAATGTGTGACAGTGAAGCTGAGAGGCTTGACTCTTATTTGGTTTAAATGTAATTGCTAGCTAAGAGGATGCAGCAAGGATGAATTATTTCCTTGACCTGTCTCAACAGTATTCTGGCTGGATTAGCATCTAGTCACTTATTACTTCATGTTTCTATCCTAGCTTTAACTAGCTCAAATAGGCACTTAAGAGAGCAATAAGGATCATTGTAAGGGTCTTCACCTCTTGCCTCCCGTGAAGACTTCCTCTTTAACTTTTAATAATTTTCAAAGCAAAAAGAAGCTAATACAAGTTATGTGGTAACAGAAATGTGTTATAATCCCCAAATGATTTGGTAATCAAAGAAGTCAAAAGGCAAGGAAAGAGGAAAGGAGAGGAAAGAGGAAAGGAGAGGAAAGAGAAGAGGAGAGGAGAGGAAAGAGGAGGAGAGAGGAGAGGAGAGGAAAGAGGAGGAGAGAGGCGAGGAGAGGAAAGGGGAAAAAACATGCAGTGACCTTCAAATGTGACAAAATTCAAACTGTGTACATTTGCTGTTGGAAAAACTGTAGAAACTAACACAATTTTCAGTTGTTTTCAATTATACTTCCAATGACACTTTCTTGCCTACTGATGAAGTCACCTTCCAGCACTCAGCACAGCTTCAAAGCAACCTGCTAGATGCTGCCTCTCCCTGCAGACAGCCTTTCCAGCTCCTGTATCCTGGGTCCATTTTCCAGTGATTGACCTCCTGTGGCACACTTGTGCCTGTATCAGGGGCAAAGTAGCCTATGTGTTTGAATGCCTGAATTTCATTCCCTCCCTACTCTGAGGATGTGTATTTTCTTTTCAAGATACATAACAACATACAGCATTCTGGTTGAAATTCGCCAGTGGTGGCTCCATGACTTGCTATGAAAAATTGACTCATTGTGGCTGAGGGCTGGTCCAATATTTACTACTTGTTTACTTTCAGGGTTATCCCATCAGGTAGCAGACAGAGCACAAACAAACTGAGCTCTTGCGGAACTGCTGTGCAAAATAGAACCTGAATTATAGCCTCAGAGACCTGAGAAGCCCTGGCAGGGCTACATGCGCTAAATAAATACAGACAGGCCTTGCTGTCCCTGTCTCCCTGTTGGCATTGCTGCAGTAAGCAGCACACTCAGTGCCGCGTGTATCCCTTGCGACCTGCTAATGAGGATTTGTCCCTGTTTCTAACATTTCCCCTTCAGATCTCTCCCAAACACCACTTCCAGATGTCAGTTCAGAAAACTCCACTTAATTGTTTGTAGTAACAGAGCTTAATTACTAGATTATCTTTTTAAGCAGCTGTCAACACAAATAGCTTTGTTGTAAATGTAAAAATGGCAGCTGTGTTATCTCTCTCCATTTAGACCAGCTGGTTATGAGAACTCTAGAATGATCCCTCTCCTTTTTGGGTGGTCAGAGAGATTTTCAATCACAAATAAAAGCAAGTCAAACAGACCATACGAAGTGATGAAAATCAATGTATCTATCTACTGGATGGCACATGATCTGAGTGAGAAGCAGAATCAGTTTTACATCTTGCAAACACCCAATCCAAATGGGAAATGCAGGTACAGAAAGGGGGCTGCTAAATTAGCATCTGAACGTTACCATCTGCAGGAACCCATGGCTACCTGTTGTCTGCAGAAGGAGACTAAGGAAATCAGTCCTTAGCCATCTTAAATGTCTAAGCCTAGACATCAGAAAACCCTTCCCTACAAGGGTCTGACTTCTAAATGTATTCAACCTTCAAACTCATACTGAAGTGGCACAAATAACATTGTGCCATGTGTGTACAAATGAGCCATGAGTAGAGGTCTCCTCCAGTGCCCAGCTCCCCTTCAGTCAGCCAACACCTTGGCTTTCTAAAGAGATTAGACCAGACGACAAAATATAATCACAATTCCATTCCCCCCGCCCCCATCACATGACAGTAAATGATTTGAATCTGATCCAAAGCCCGTACTCAGCTCTGGGACACTATTGCTATCCCCACTTAGCAATACATTCAATTAACTGAAGGATTTCTGAGAGCTCTTCAGGCCTGTGGGTTTGAGCAAGAATGTAAATACATGTGTAAACATGGGAACATAGTTCCTGAAATGTGGCTGCTTAAGGTTTCTTAATCAGATCAGAGATAACTAGTAAAATCACAGCTGCAAACCCTCATTCTCCCTCATGCCCTAGAAAACTAGTTGAGGTAGCTCCTTTAGGATAACATCAATACCCCAGTGAAAAATCTGAGTGACACAGGAGAAGTACAGCAGTTTAATGTCACCTCTTGCCCTTTTCCAGTGCAAGGGATGTGACTGGAGCACTCCAAAATTCTTCCAACCCAGCTGCAGGAGTTGTGTGTAGGCAGTCAAGGGGAACTGGTGCCATCTTGGTGGTTTTCTGATTTACAAACCAAGAACAGTGGCTTAGATCTAGGTGGCACCTGGCAAATGGTTGATTTAAGCCAACTTTTGTTTCTGCCTATGTTTGAGCTTCGTAACAGTAGCTCTCATGTCTCTGTGAGCCTTTGAGGTCCTAGTCTCTAGCTAAAAATTGCAAGTAGTTTCAAATTCTGTTGGGAAAAATATGGCTACATTGTATTTCTACGCTGCTTTCTTCAGTCAGATCTCTTGGCAGATACTAACAGAACAGCCTACCAATCCTTAAAACAGATCTGCAGCATGAGCTGCATTTCATAATACAGCTGGGAAAACAGAGGCAGGAAGGCTAAGTGATTTACTTAAACAGTAAACAGAGAAAGACTGACTTAGAAATGTTCCCCAATTCCTAGTCCTGCTCAGTCCTTTAAACCCAGAATTTCCAAACCACATTCAGTAAAGCACTTTCCTCACAAGTTATTGGTGGCATTATATCAAAGAAAAACCACCCTTTCCCTGTGTTATAGAAATAATTCTAGTTGAGGCATCCCATTTGCATCCTCTTCCCACTGTTTTGTATTAAAGGCACATAGTTGTCCTTGAAATTGCTGGCAGTCCATGGCCTGAAAAGTTAATAACCTGCAGCTCTAGGCTATGTCCTCCTTTGAACTTTGAATCCTGAACTCTGCTGGAAGCCTTTGGAGTTCATCAGTCACCAAAGCTATTCATTGCTAACAATGCATCATCTTGCTATTCACTGTGGTAAGCATCTGGTGCACTAGTGATGTGGGTCCAGCTAAGAGCTGGGGATCTCTGCTTGGCTGTCTCTAGCATCTGCTCAAAAAAAGGATAGTTTAAATGCTATAATTAAGCCATCAGAATTACATAAACATACTTTTCCTTCATCACTTCGTAATTCAAATAAGAGATGATCATAAAGCACAGCGCAGCTTTATTTAGCTTACATTCCTGATTTCTTATTCCTGAATTTACCCAAAAGATAGGTTAGCTAAATGATCCATTGTAGCTTCACACCTTTAGCATATTTTAGCTATGTTTTCCTCGTCCCTCAAATGCTCCATAAAGAAAAAATAACAACAATTAAAAAAACACCCTCCCCTCATTCCCCCCACCAAGTCCCAAAGACAACAGTAAAAAAAAATTGTCTGTATTTGCCTAAATTGTCTATATGAATAGAAGTCTGAGTGGGGAACATTTACATAAAATGGCATAATTCTTTGCAGTTAACAATGGTGGTTACTCAATTGCTGCTTGAACAAATAAAGTCCTTCGTGTTTCAAAATAATATTCATTCATGCCTTTCAAGTTATCTCATGGTCCCACTGAAACCAGCTAGTTCACAGGTACTGCACATAAATGAAGCAGGAGCTAAATTAAATGAAGGGCAGTATAGGTTAATATTTTCATTAATTCATCACCCCTTGAAAAGACTCCAAATTTGAAGAAAATCTTCCTGTGTGGTGTTGCTCTATTTTCAGACCTCATCAAGACTGAAAGCCTTCTCTGTGAGAGGGCTTTTGATGCAGAAAGAAGCAAAACAGGTTGGTTTGACAGAACAACTCAGCCCATTAGCACAGACTGAGAGCAAACAGTAGGAGACGGAATTAGGGAGAGATTTCATTGGTCTCAACACAATGGTAACCCTCATCCTGTTTTTAGACTATGTTAACCTCTGCACCAAGGAATGTGGGAGTAAAATATATATCTTACAAGTTACTTGCTTTTTACTGGGAACAGGCAAAAGCAACACAATCTGTTAAAATAGGGATCAAGAACATTTTCAACCTAATGCATTGTCCTCTCTTCACTCAATTAATTTAATTTCTAATGAAGAGAGCAGTTACAGTAATTGTGATATCTTGGTATCACATAAAAGCCTCAAGATCCATAAGGGGTGGACTTACTAGTTTAAGCATAAGAGAGAGAAAGAGGAGAGACAGAGAAGAGGGAGGAGAGACAGAGATTTGTGGAAGACCTGAGTCTGTTTTCACATTGATCTTTATTTGGTTGCTTTTGCAATTTATTGATACTATATAACTTCAGTGGGGATGGCACTTGGCATGTGGGTATTCTAATATTTGTCTCATTTGTGGCATCTGCATTTGCAAAATCTAAGTGATATTGCTATATACATATAGAAAACACACACATGTTCACTTAAGCTGACTCAATCACAAAGATTAATCACAGTATTTATTTCATCACGCAAGTTCTTTCCATTTTTAGCTTCCCAAACCCTTTTAACAAACAGGTTCCCAGATGAAAATTCAGTGTCTCTTTTCACAGGTAGCCTAAATATGCTGGATTTAAGAGCGCTTGATAATTTTAGCTAAAAATGCAGTGATCCAATTATAGTTCACTGTATTTCGGGAGACTGATGTGCCAAAAATAAATGAGGAGTAACTCCTATGGTGTTGGAAAACTATGTTAGGATCAACAAATCAGAGAGGACTGAAAAATTCTTCTTATCCTGATATTTTCTAAAGAAGTAATATTTTAAATCAACTCCTTTTCTCTCTCTCTCTCTTTTTTTTTTTTTTTTTTTTTTTGTTTTGTGTGTGTGTCCTTCTGTTTTTAAGGCACTAAGCTGCTTACAGAAGAAAAGCAAACAGTGATTATGGAAGATGAAGAAAAGGATGGAGACACAATCCCCAGTTAAGATTACAGTGATATTTCCAATAATGAAGTGTAAATAATTCTGGGTCATTCAAGGTGGCAGCACATAGAAAAAAAAGTCTTTTCATTTTTATAAATAATAATTTTCTCAAGCATGCACATGAATTTAAATTCTCTTCAAGTGCTTATCTGCATCTCATGAAATTCCAGCAAGCATCATAGGAGCTGATGATAGAAATTTCACTTGCACATGGGGTTGGAAGGATTCGTTTGGTTTACTAAAAGCAGCTTCCCAGGATTTTTGTCAATGAGGAATCCACCTCAGATCAGAGCTAGCTTTGCGCAGCATGGTGATAAGAGTTAACACCAAGGACGCCACCAATCCACTATGCCTGGTACTAGATACCAGAGTGGTTGGTAGCACAGGGCCGTAAAGCATCAACCAATGATTCAAACTGCATTTTTCTCCTAACAGTTCACCTCATTCGTCCAGCTTTCCTCTGCTGGAATATCACTGACCGCAGCGCAAATTCCCACGTGCAGAGCTGATAGGATAGATGGCGACAGCGGGAAGGCAGGAATCAACTGCAGAGTCCCTGAAATGCAAAGCAAACAATTTCTGTCTGTATCTGCTCATGACTTGTATTTGTCAGGAGAAAATGGTAGATTTACAAAAACTTACAGCTGTCAACAAGGGCTGTCAACATTGACACATCAAACAGGACAGAGGGCAGAGCTCTCAAAAGAGAAACATACGGGAAGTGCAGCGCCTGCCTATTACACCAGGGTAGCCTATGGATTTTTTTTTTTCTTTCAAAGGTTTTATTCCTGGTTTGGTAAAAGATAAACTAGTTGGGTAGTTAATCCTTTTACTCCATACTTTTTCCTTTGATATCTGCTTTTTAAACTGAGTCCTAGGTTGACAGTTAGGAAGGGCTGTAAAGATTAAAAATCACAGTGGGAGAGTAAAAACTTACTAAAAGAATAGTGTTACTTGATGGCATACACATACTGCAAGTTGGAACACCACCACGCTTTTTCTTTTAATAGTTTACCTCATTGATTCAATCAAGAATTGTTTTCACAGCCAGCTACAGTCTTCAGCATTTATACAAACAGAGATGTGTACTTGTAGAATAATATAAAAAATAGGTAGAACTGGGTAGTTTTGTGCTTACCTTAATAGCTCTGTGTGCTAGACAGAGCAGCACTGCCGGCTGGACCCTTAGATACCTCAGCAGGGAGGTTAAAGATTATCTAGCCTGGCAGACTGAATTTAGTTATCTTTTTAACACCCTTAGGCAGACAGCTGAGGAGCACACTAGTTTGGACTTCATTTGCCACAGTGACTGACCCAGCATCTTTCATGAGAATGCAGTCCATTAGAAGATATTCAGCTTCAAGATGTAATCAACAAGCTTATAATAAATAATCATGTATTAAAGTGTACAGGAGGCCAGCTATATTATTAATGGGATGCCTGATACTTAGAAGGTGTACTTTTTTTATCCTGTTAATCTATCAGTAAGACGAGATGATATTTAAAATACAATCAATCGATAGTTCATATAATAACACTCATATAAGGTACACAATAAAATATGTCACAGCAAGTGCATGACAAGAAATACATGTGATTCGAGTCTAGCTTTGCCAGTGAAGTTGGTGAGTATTTTCAGTGCACAATACAGCAAGAGTGAGAGCGCGGAGTCCTGAACATATTGAAATGAACATCAGAAATGGATTAGCTGTGAAAACATACATGTTTAGATGTGAAGGCCATTAACAACACAAGGGAGGAACACAAATAGGATGTGACTGACTTCACTGCTCTAAAGAGGATTTGTTTCCAAGCCTGGGGAAAGCTGACACAGCTTAATATGAAAAAAAAAAAAAAAAAAGGAAAAAAAAAAGAAAAAGAGCAAGCTTTAAGCCTAGCACTATATGTTCTTCGCCAAAGAGGAGTTATGGTCCCAGTGACATCTCTGACTGCACAGCACCTAATTTACCATCCCTGTGTAGATCAACTTGAAGCCCAGTCATAAAAATGCTGCAGCATACATAATTTGCTGCAGTTTATTTAAAATGGCATATCCATAGCCTGGTAATTCAGCATTTACTTTTGTTCCACCCAGGAACAATGTGAGCGACTAAAAAGTAATTTTTCACTTGATCAATTAAGTAAATAGGAGGTTTTGCAATGTTCCTGGGAAGCTGTGCGATGAATCATTTCTCAAAGTTTTCACCTGCCTCATTGCACTCAGTGAAAGTGTTAAATGTTACTTTATTTGAGAATATGATACAATTTTTTTCAAATCAGATAAACTCTGCCTCTTCCCCCAAAACAAAGCCTTTAGGTGTTGCAGAATCACGTGTGGGCTGTACAGTGGCATGAATGTGGTTTATTGGGTTTACTTATTGTCGTTCAGGCTCTAAACTCTCCCTTTAAGACTAGATAGGGCTAAAACTGCACAAATTGCCCTTCTAGGCAAATGGCTGGAGTTGGTGTGTTCTGGGGCAGGAATGCTTTTGTACCCAGTATCCCCAAAGGTCCCCCATGGCCATTACAGCAAAGACAAAAGGAGGCCGAAAGCACAGAAACAGGCTAAGCCTTTCCGTAGCACTGTTAGGATCGGGATGCTCCAGAATGAAATTGCTTACATTGTCTGCACATAGGCATTGACTGCTTTAGGGCCTTAGTAGCTGGCTTGCATTCAGATATTTAGCTGGAACTGCTTCTCACCCCAGAAGTCTGCACTGGGCAGGACAACCAGTCCGAGACCTCAGGGTGGAATGAAGGGCTTCAGTCAGTGGATAAAAGACTGACTGCAGTCGGGAGGTTGTTAATGGCTAGTATTTTCGGAGCAAATTCTCAATTAACCTCTACCTAGAAAATAAGGGACAGGCCTCCGTTTACAATAGAATTGGGACAAAGGGATTTAATAGCCTTGCCCTTTAGCAACTTTCAACTAAGGATTGCAGAAAGCGCACCACCCATCTGAAGGGGATGTAATGAACATTTGTGTAATGCTAAACATGAGGTCCATAGGTTAAGTGATTTGCCCAGCTAAACTGCAGCAGAAGCAAATCCAAAGCAACATTCATGATGCTATCGCTAACTCACACTATATTCACAGATAAAGCAGCATTTGCATGCCTTGAATTTAGCAACACTTACACTGAAATTTTGTCTGGCTGAAATTTTGTCTTACTGGTTAATAAATTGGTAATTGTATAATGCTTTGATGGCTTAAATTAATAGATGTGTTTAGATATCATAACAGATTATCTTCCTGCATGTCCTATGCCATTTCTACCTTTTGAGGTTACATTTTGTGTGCATGAGCTTACAGTATTCTTGTATGCAGAGATACTGCCCAGCAATTGCATCTACAAGTGAAAATCAAAAGTGCACATCAGTGAAGCTCATTAGAAATTTTGGCTTCTCAACTGTATTTAGATAAATTCATAAACACATATTATTCTGTTCCTTACATCCCCCAAAAAGCCATGGCCCTCTTAGAGTTAGGTGGTGCAAACAGAAATATCAGTATTCTGGAAATATAGTTCTACAAATAGAAAGAGTGAATATTAAAATCCAGTTTCCACTCCATGATACTGGGTCCTGGTCCTGCAGGAGGAACCCACGTCAGTCTGTTGGACCCAGGCGCGGTGAAGGGAAGCTTAATCCACCCTTATACCCAACACCCTGAAGAATCCTGAAGAGACACAGACTAGACAGATGGACAAGCAGCAGCAAAATTAGAAAGCACATTCCAGAAATAAAAGAACTGCTTTTGATGGACCATTTGTGGTTATTCTTACAGGAGTGATGATCCTGTAAAATGTAAGCTGTGTATCTATAACTGAGACACGCTGCCACGAGCTTTGGATTTTTCCAAGCTGTCAAGTCTTTTCCAACCTTCAAAGTAGGTTTTAGCCCCCTAGGTGGTCTTAGGGTCTGAGGCAAAGTTATAACTATCCCAGGTTTGGTTTTCTGTATTCTGATTAGCCTGGAGAAAAGAAAGCTTAAAGGGATCTTCTCAGTGTACATAAATGTCTGATGGGAGGGAGCAAAGAACAAGAAGCCAGGCTCTTCCCAGTGGCACCCACTGACAGGAAAAGAGGCAGTGGGCACAAACTGAAATACATGAACAACAGACCTCAAGAAGAAGGAAAAGGAGGTGGGGAGATGGCTGGTCCAGAACCAAATTTGTTTTATGAACCCAACTGTCTACCTCACGACCTAAAGAATTGGAAAGGCCCATTTTAAGTTGCTGAGCCACAACTCCTCCCTCCTCTTCCCCTTCTTCCTTCGCCTCTGCTCTGGCTGCTGCAATGCTGCAATTACCCGTAAGGACATTAAAGCCAATCTTCCTTTCCAATCCCTGTTTGTATAGACATAGAAATACACAAAATATAAGGAATGAATACGCAGGAGTCTCTCTGCCTCACTCACTCTGAATTTTAACATTCAGATTTTTAATTCAGACTTTAATCCTTTTCTAAAAAAATAACCAAACAACTCCCTCTCAAAAAAAAGAGCACCAAACTTTCTTGCTGCAGCAAAGTCATCCCGTGATTAGAGCAAAGACTCAGTTCACAAATGGACTAAACAGAAAAAAGGCTAAATTTGCAAGTGTTTTGCAAGATAGTTGCAATGAGTAATTCATAATAAGTCTAAATAGCATCATAAGTCTGAGATCATAAGACTTTCCAAGAGGGACAGATTACTCAGACTTATTTCTATGCTGGCAGCAAGTGGCTATCTCAGAAATCATCAAGGCAGAAAAAGGTTGAGTGCATTGCAAAGCCAGACCTCCCCCAAATAACACAGATTTCATTTTTGAGCTTCACACTTGGAAACTTTCCCTTTGGTGTACACTAGGTGTCAGGATTGGACTGAGAGGATGAGCCCACCCACACCATCACACAGCTCCATGCATCAGGCTGGATGCCATTAGCACAACTAGCTTTGCTTACGAATTATTTTTGTGAAGCACCCAATATTTACAAGCAGTAGTCTGCACAAACATCCTCTCTCCCCCACTTTGCCGTATTTCATTTAGGCCAAAAGCTCCAGGCTTTGGAAGAGGGAAGAGACATCCTGAGATATTTTTCCAATACCAATGAGTACCTGCCACTATTCTTCACCTTCCCCAGCTCCAGGAAAAAGAAGAAATAAAACCCCTCTAAACCACTTGGGTGAACAGACACTTTCTAGAGGAGCATCTAATAGACAGCAAGTTGGCACAGCATGGACTTGGCTGGAGAAAAGTGAGAACAAAGAGGAACCTGATCAGAAATACATTAAATTTGTAGGAGTCATATACACTCCCCATAACACCTCAGGTAGGTCATTTCATTTCCCTGTGCCTTGACTACACAGCAATAAATTCAAGATGGCAACTTATCTCTGCTTCATGGCAAAAGGGGAGAGTGTGGACCAGCAGAGGAAAGACAAAAATCACTCCCTTTGTGAGATGCTAGTGACACAAAAACAGTAACCCCAATAAACCAACCGTAATAATGAAAGGCAAAAAAAAAAAGAAGCTCCCCTTTTAACTTCTGCAAGTGACCCAGTGCTGTGCACTTGTCCAGACAACAGCCAGGTAGGACTCTGTTAGATAAAGTGTTAACCAAAGGTGTCCTAAAGGGAAGGAAATGACACAGACAGAAAATGTGTTTGGAAGGATAGTATAATTTTGCATTTCTGTACAGCCTATTTGTGTAAAACATTTCAGGGTATTCTACAAGCAAAATACAGTTCTCGGGGAATTCCTAGAGATAAATCACATTTCATAAGCAGGAGGCGTTAAAGTGCATTCCTTTGTATTTGGTTTAGGCAGTGACCCAGCCCAGCTGCTGGAGTCACAAGTTATGGTGGTGGTGAAGGTCAACACCACAAACATGAAGCGCAGGGTAAAACAGATGAAAATAACTGAAACAAGGTGACATCAGAGCATTTGGGCAATGGAGATGTCTAGCAAAACACTGTGGAGAGGTGTCAAACTTCAGGGTGAGTGTGCCCAGAATTGCAGTGATCCTCTCTAAGGGAGCGAGGGGAATCTGTAACACTGCAAAACCACATCAGCTCTTTTCATGCAACAACCAGCCACAATTTTAATGTGACTGCCGCATAGCACTGCTACATACGCTGGCTGGTGCAGTTTTGATGTTGGACATAGTTACAAACCTGTAGTGTATAACAGAATGCAAATTCACAGTGAGTAACCTTTTAGAAAATATAAATAATAGAATTGGTAGGTAGCAAGGATACTTGTAAGAGAGCAGGGTCAGCCTAGTTTTTGTAGAAGAAATTTTGCCTCACAAAACTTTGAGACTTCCTTGGAGGAACCAATACTGGTTTGTAGTTCTCCATTTTGACAAGCTCCTACTCCAAAGCCTGTCAAAGGTACTGAGCTGTCATGGATTAAAAGAAGATCATAACATGTGATCTTAAGATGGGTAAATAACTGGTTAACAATGGGGGAAAGGGAAAAAAAAAAAAAAAAAGAGTAGGATAAAATGGTCAGCATTCATAGTAAAGGAGGATTGTCCTCTCTGCTATTCAACGTGCTTATCCAGAAGATGTGATTTGGAAAAGGTGTGGATGGAAGAAGAAAACAAGCAGGGAACAGAAATGAAGGATATAAGGTTAAAAAAATTTAAAAAGGAGCAGCAGCAGCAGCAGAAGAAGCAGCAGCAGCAGCAGCTTACTTCAGTGTAATTGGCAAAACCACCAATTCAGTGTTGGTAAGTGCAGATCAATGCATATGGGGAGAGGCAAACCCAACTCCCCAACTCCATATGTGCATTTGGGCTATAAATTAATGAGTATTTATTATAGATAATTCTACAGAAACTACTACTCAGTGCTCAAGGAGGTTCAAAAAGGAAAGTACAACTTTAAAAACTATTCCAAAAGGCATGGAAGATGAAACAGAAAGTGTCATTACATTATTTTATAAATTTCTGGTATACCTGCATCCTGAGTACTCCATTCAGTACTCATTCTCTCCTTTCAAAAAGAGATTAAAAAAAAAAAAAGAGAAAGAGAAAAGCAGCAAGGAAGATAAGAAGTAGAGTAGGTTTGCTTGTAAGGAGATGTCCTGGGTTCAGCTGGGGTAGAGTTAATTTTTACAGGAACCTGGGAGGTGGGGGCATAGCCGGGGCAGCTGACCTGGACTAGCCAAGGAGCTATTCCATACCATGGGACATCATGCTCAGTATATAAATGGGGAGCGGGTGGGGGGGTGGTCTCTGTTTTCGGTGGGGGCAGTGGCGGAGTGTCAGTCCCGGGTGGTGAGCAGTTGCACTGTGCATCACTCTTTTTGTATACTTTTTCATTAGTACCATTGTTGTTGTTGTAATTTCTTTGTGTTGTCCCAGTAAACTGCCTTCATCTCAACCCTCGAGGTTCCAGTTTCTTTTTCTTTTCTCTCCTCCATCTCCTCCCCATCCCACCGGAGCGGGGCGGAGGAGTGAGTGAGCGGCTGCGTGGTCCTTTGTTACCGGCTGGGCTGAAGCCACAACAGGAGAGTACAAACAGGACAGAGTTCACTGGCCTGGAAAGGGAGAGCTGAGGTGGTACGTAAATCATGAGGGGCCCGGAAAAAGAGGGCAGAGAGTTATTTGCCACTGTTTCTCACAGTGTAAAACCTGGGGGCAAGAGGAACTTCTTCAGAGGGGGCACGTTCAGCTATGAAACTCAGGCCCATGGGTTTGGTGCTCTCTGTGCACCAAGAGAACACATGGGATCAAACTCAACTAAATTAATGCCACAAAAGACAATCGGTGTTATTTAATGTCCATCAGAGTTTGTGCAATGAACAATTTTAAAGCTGTGCTATGTCTTCTTTTCCCAATGAGTGAAGCAAGAGGACTCTGTACTCTGGCCTCCTACCTTCTTCCGCCTGAATACCCATCACAATAATGACAGGAGGACATTTATTCTCAGTACAGCTAGGCAAGAAAAAACTTTCCCAGGCTGCCTGAAACAGGAGTTGTCTTACCTGTGGTAGGCGGAAGGTCACACTGAGAACACCATAAGGAGCCCAACAATCTAGGAAAGCATTAAGTTCCTTAATTTGACAGGAGATAGCGGTATACAATTACTTCTTTTAAGGTAACAGCCAAAAATTTAGTACTAAGTGGGCACGTGCTGCAATAATAAGAAGGCTATTGAGAACATTTCTGTCCATTATATTGTTTAGCTAAATCATACACTTGCTTTTATCTAGAACTGCAGCTGCTGTACAATGCAGTATGGCCTCTGCAATGATTACACAATGCCCTCTGACTGCCTGTGAGAAGCGTCGTTCCAGAAGATGCCTCTTTATTTTCTTCTGCTATTTCCTATTCCAGCTCTGGGAAATATGTTGGATCTTCTTCATCCTTCCCCTCTGGTCAAGCAGCTTACATCTCACCAGATGTTCCTCCGATTTCTTTTGGAAGGCTGGGAAATAGTCTCCTGAGCTGTGAGTGGGCCTCCTGAGGTGACACAGCTGAGGTTTGATGGCTGGCAGTGACAAAGGAAGAACAATGATGGTTACCATGCCTAGCATTCACTTGCTGGTGGACAAGAAATTAATTCCTCAGAAGCTGCATCCATCTCACTCGGCACAGCCTGTCTATGCAAAGGAAGGTTTCTCAGTCTGAAAGCCAGGACTCTTTTGGATTAATGGGTAGTTACAGAGAGGGTTAGGAAAAGGTTCAGGGGAAAAAAAAGTGAAAATATGAATCATAAGTATAGATGTAAAACTCTAGAATGAAAAACATAGACATCTCCAAAAATTACAATTTGGGCAGTTAAGAACTTTGGAATACTTGATCTTGAAATCATACCCTTACTTGGACATTCCAGAAGACTACACCAACACAGGTGAATCCCAAGGAACATTATCAAGGTTAGGAAACAGCAGTTTAGACAGAAGATGAAAGTGCCAAAAGTCTAAATGTAGAAGCAACTTTATACTTACCTATGTACATGTAGGTAGCTAAATACCTGTTTTCAAAATATCATTGAACAAGGTCATTTTAAGGCAATAAATCTGGCTTGAGATCACATTTCCCAGAATTCAGGAATAGGTGGATCTGAGGGGTTTCGTATGATTTTCCAGTAAACTACAGGCCATGGTGAAAGTCACAAGTGGGCTACATATGTACCTGACTATTATCTACTTCTTGAATCTGTTTATTTGAATCTCTGTCTTGCTTTCTTATATCTTTAATTAGGTAGAATAAAAAATTAAACATTAATATGACCAAAATGTACTCATCTTATGTTTAGTTATTATTTGCAAAATAACCAAGTAATAAGTCAATAATTAGCATGATAAGCACTTTAAAAGAAAAGTCATTGCTCTCAGCATGAATCCTAAGAAGCAAAAAGATTCCCGTGTGAGCTAGCTAACATCAAATGCTAGAACAGTCACACTCTCATCTTGTTAAACTCTTTGAGTGATTAATCATACTCTAAAATGTCTTGGGAAACAAAAAACCCTATGGATTTCATAAACTTTAGAAATACATATCCACATCTATGCATAATCATAATCTTTCCTGTTCTCAAATAGACTAGATTGATATTCGTTAAAAGCTTGAAAAATATCCAGGTGAGTTACTGTTCTTGGAGGCACATCCACTTTTCAGATTAATTCCATTTTCTGTACTCAGCACGGATTCAGCCAAACTGTTATTGGATTTTTCATTGCTCAGCATGGGGGAATGTTTATTGTTAACTGGAATTTTACTGGAGTTGTTGCCAGCAGAGATGACTTGGCTAATAGGTTTAAGAGGGTTTATCCAGAATACTGACAGTGCTGTTTATCATCCTCATACAGGAGTTGATAAAGGGGATCCATGACATTTAATTTCTTCAGGCTTTAGTGACTCAAAGGGATGAGGAAAAGAGTCTTCGGAACTCTATAGAGTTCTGTTCCCAGATTTCTCACTGACTTCTTGTGTGACCTGGGCTATAAGATTTATCCCAGTTTCTCCACATGTAAAACGGGAATAAAAATGAGAATACTAACCTCACAGGGGCTTTGTGGGCTTCAGGAGCTTCACACATCAAGTGTTGTAAGTATTACAAGTTTCTAACCTTGATGCCACTAAGGCATGGATTTCCTTTTTTTTTTTTTTTTTTTAAATTTAGGGAAAATAAATAATTATTTTTTAAGATCATGGCTACCATCAAGGCAATGAAAGCAGAGAATAGGTATTTGGACAGTGCCAGAGTAGACTGGAATAGTTACACAAGTAGCATCATGCAGAAAGACTATCTGTGTGTCGTTCAGACACTGATTTAGGAAGGAGGCAAGAGTGCATTAGCCACTCTGCTCTGGCCAGTGGGATGCACAACCAGCATGTTACAGAACAGCAGTCATACAAACCTCAGATTTGGCTAGGATGGCATCCACGCAGTATTTCCTCTCATCCTTTCTTTGATACAACTCTTCTTTTGACTCTTGAGAGAGGTCAGAACTCCCTCTAGCTGCTTGGTATAAACACCTACCCTATGTCAACATTATGCCTTGATTTGCTTAAGATAAAATGGTCATCACAGATGAAGGAATGAATGCCAGAGCTGCTGCTTAGTAGACAACTGCAAATGAAAAATAAGTGTAGACGGCCAGGAAGATCTCACCCAGCACTAGTCCTCAGGTTCTGCTTGCAGCCCTACAGTTAAGGGCTGCCAACCTCATACCACCCTATGCCCTTCCTGAGGGACACACACCTTTAACTGATATATTTTCAAAGAGTTCTGCTAAGCAGAAATGGGTATGTAATCTGCTTCTAAGTTTTTGGTAAAACCCCATAGGTTGGATCTGATGCACCTTAGATTTAACTACAGATATCGTGTCAAAGTGGGGCAGGATTTGAGGTTATCTGCTGTATTGGTTTTATGTGGCAAGGTTTTGGTAGCGGGGGGGGGTTACAGGGGTGGTTTCTGTAAGAAGCTGCTGGAAGCTTCCCCTGTGTTCGAGAGAGAGCGAGCCCATACCAGCCGGCTCTAAGACGGACCTGCCGCCGGCCAAGGCCGAGCCAATCAGTGATAGTGGTAACGCCTCTGTGATAACATTTTTAAGAAGGAAAAAAACGTTGGGACGGGGAGAAACTGCCGCCGGAGTGAGGAGTGAGAACATGTAAGACAAACAAGCCTGCGGACACCCAGGTCAGTGAAGAAGGAGGGGGAGGAGATGCTCCAGGCGCCGGAGCGAAGATTCCCCTGCAGCCCGTGGTGAAGACCCTGGTGAGGCAGGCTGTGCCCCTGCAGTCCAGGGAGGTCCACGGTGGAGCAGATATCCACCTGCAGCCCGTGGAGGACCCCACGCCAGAGCAGGCGGGTGCCCGAAGGAGGCTGTGACCCCGTGGGAACCCCGCGCTGGAGCAGGCTCCTGGCAGGACCTGCGGATCTGTGGAGAGAGGAGCCCACGGAGCAGGTTTTCTGGCAGGACTTGTGACCCCGTGGGGGACCCGCGCTGGAGCAGTGTGCTCCTGAAGGACTGCACACCGTGGAATGGACCCATGCTGGAGCAGTTCGTGAAGAACTGCAGCCCGTGGGAATGGCCCACGTTGGAGGAGTTCGTGGAGGACTGTCTCCCGTGGGTGGGACCCCACGCTGGAGCAGGGGAAGAGTGTGATCAGCCCTCGTCCTGAGGAGGTGAAGCGGCAGAAAATAACGTGTGATGACCATAAACCCCATCCCTGTCCCCCTGTGCCGCTGGGGGGGGCTTGGTGGTGAAATCCGGGAGTGTAGTTGTGCCCGGGAAGAAGGGAGGGGTGGTGGGAAGGTGTTCTGAGATTTCGTTTCATTTCTCATTACCTTGCTCTGGTTGATTTGTAATAAATTGAGTTAATTTTCCTAAACTGAGTCTGTTTTGCCCGTGACAGTAATAGTGAATGATCTCTCCTGTCCTTATCTTGACCCGCGAGCCTTTTGTTATATTTTCTCTCCCCTGTCCCGCTGAGGATGGGGGAGTGATAGAACGGCTTTGGTGGGCACCTGGTGTTCAGCCGGGGTTAACCCGTCACATCTGCAAACACATTTACAGCAGAACAACTAATAGATTTCAGAGAACGATGCAACTTGTACAATGCTTATATGAAGGAACAAGAATTGTTCATTTCCCCATCCCTCTTGCCCCCTCCATGCATAACACAAAAGCAGCCTACTGCTACACTCCACACAACTCCAATTAGATTAATAGCTTGAGGCACTACACCAGAAGCTATTATTTTATATTAGCAGTGATGGATACTCCTGTAAGCAGACATAGCTAATGCATGAGAGACTGGTTTGGAAGCAGAAGTACATACACAGCAGGGCAGGTGAACAAATGTGCCACATTTGCCACAGTTTAAACCATTCATCCGTGAGTCAAGAAACCACAGGAGTACCAAATACTGCCACAAGTTCTGCCCTTTAAAATGATCCTAAGATGTGCCATGCATCCACTGGGTGAGGTCAACAAGACAGCCGATCAAAACCCAATTATTTTGCAGATGATCACTTGAACTAACAGTCCAGACAATGCCAAGAGCTTCAATCTCATGGATAATCTGAACCAGAGAAAAACATTTATTGAGGAGTTTGCCCTCAGATAATTGAGCATGATGGACATTTCACATGAGCTTGAAGTCAGGGGATGCATCACCACAGTCCACAAGAATTATTGTACACTATAGTAAAAATTTTAGCTGGAATTTTCCTGGTTCCACTGACTTCCCTACAAATACACTCATTTGCAATAGTTTTTACCCCATTGCAATAAGAAGGAAATCATTGCTAACAATGCTTATTGACAAAAATACTATATAGTCATCTTGAAGTATTTCAAACTACTAAAAGTTGTTAGAGCAACAAACACTCTTGATGTTACATAGCAATTCCACTCTGATCAGAAAACAGAACAAGACAAGGCAAAACACTGATATCCTTTTCTTTTCCTTTCCAAGCATTTTAAAGCAGATAGATATAAACATTTCTATTCATTCAAAGGGCACATCCCATCAAAAAAGCCATTGAAATGTCATTTTCTTTAATGTCATTACTACAGTCACTGAGTGAATAGCACATTTTTTAGACACAAATACCTGTTGGGAAGCAATTTGCCTCTGATAAAAATTAAGAACAGTCAGCTGAGCAGCCACATCTGCAAATGGAATTTGAGTGGTCACTAGTGGCACTTAGTACTGGAGGGAAAGGAAAACGTGGCAGGGAAAGAAAACAGGAAACTGGAAGGGTGAAAACCCATTCACACCTGTCCCCAAGCTAGTGGCAGTCTGCTGTCATGCTGCTGCCTCTGCTTCTGGAAAAGGACCCAACCATGGCTTTCCACCACGTTTGCACAGAAGGAGTTCCAGCAATGAAACACACCTGGTTCACAGTGCAGCACTGGTGCTGGAGGAGGCCAGTTTGGCCTCGGCACTACAAGACAATGCAGGTGAGTGTAGATGACGGTGAAGAGTGAGACATTGCTGTCTCTCCCAGCTGTCCTTGCCTCACGAGGGGATGCTGTGGATTTGCAGAGACACTGGGATGGAAACAGTGTCTGGGACACAGCTTGGTCCAGACAGAAGTACTCCTTACCCATCTCCAGACACTCACACGAGCACTAAGGTTCTCTGACACAGCATGGATAAGGCATTAATGTGTTCCCTTGCTGAACCAGCTGTGGTTAGTGGCCTGTGGGGACATCCTGAAGACAGACCTTCTGCCATCTCTTCTGACCCCTCAGCCCCCTGCAGAGCTACTGCAACTTTTGCCTTCAACTACTATGCAGGCAGGATAAAGAAAATCCTAGAAAGACAACAGGGAAGGTGAAAGGCTTTTATGATCAGTAAAGCTGATTTACTGATTTAGCTAAAATATTCATCAGTGAGGTAGGGGAACTAGTTCATTGGGAATTTTTACTGGGAGATGACACAGGAAAGCTAGGGATACCGGCATTTCTAATTCAGCGTTCTGCTGCTAAATCAAGGGAGCACATCCAGGAGGGATTCTCCTTTCTCCCTTTTGCTGCCTTTGCCAACAAAGGAGATATTCTGCTGTAATTATCAGGAAGATCCGCAGGAAAGAGGTGCAGGAGAACCAAGACTGCGCTCCATTAGAGATGCTCAAGAAATGTTCTAAACTTGGGAAGAATCAGTCTCCTAGGAGTGTTAAGAAAATCTGTGTGTTTATACAAAATACACTGCTCTCTCCGATGAGGCACCTCAAGGAGAGAGTCCAAAGACTCAATATTATTCTCATACTAAATCCAAAACGTAACGCTATACCAGCTACTAGAAAGAAAATTAACTCTATCCCAGCCAAAACCAGGACAGACAGCGATAGCAGTGATGGGCTATTTTTACAGTTTGGAAGAGCTGTCATTTGCCTGGCTGTGCTTTGGTCACAGATCCAAATGTTCTAGGTCTGAATACGACCAACCTTTCCTTCCACCACACCAGCGTCACCTCCGTGCACTTGCTTCACAAAGCTTGACTTACTTCCATGGCGGGCTGTGTAACCGACCATCCCAACCTATGGCTCAGGTTACACTTTGGCTTTCCTTCAGGCTGCGGCTGTCAAAATCATCCCTCTCGTGCCCCAGGAAAAGGGTTTGTGTCCAGCCAGAGCAAGTCCCTAGTCCTCCTGGCTGTGGGGCCTCATAGGCTTTAGCTCTGGCACAGCGAGGGGACGGCTAATAGGGGTGGTCTCTGGGCTGCAGGGTTGATTTCTGCCATGGCCTGAGAGAAGAGTTAACAGCATCAGGTTTGTCCTTGGGAGCCGGGTGGCAGAGGAGGTCTCAGGGACACCCAGCAGGTGGCCCAGTGCATGGCCACCAAGGGCAGGGAGAGACCCCTGGGCCTTCTGGGCACAGGGACAGCCTGTGGAATGATTGCTGGAGGTGACTTAATGGTATGACAGCCCCCGCCCCGCCCCCATCAAGGGAAGTTGAAGCTCCAGGGTGGAATGCAGTGGACACGTAAAGAATCGGTTCCATGGTAGTTCCCTAAGCAGCATAACCTGCAACTTTAGATGTTAGCAACACCAGGGGAGCTTGGTATGCTGACTCTGAAAAGTAACATGGAGGGTGGAGCGGAGTGGAGATGCTGCGGCCAGGCTCTGTGATCATAGGGATAGGGAACTGGAATGATAGGAATGAGAACGGTTCGTCCCTGCATTGAATCCACTGAAGCAAGGAGGTAAAATAATGGGGGTTCTGTCTAGCTAATGCCCTACTTCTCATTTATATCACACATGCCCAGCTCTGGGGTACTGACATGCAACGTTATGTCATTTGGGTGAACTTTGTTCATTATAATATCTTTATAATACCAAAACACACCTCCATCCCAGAAGTTGCCCACCTCCAAGGTGTGACTGCTCCCTGCACTGAGCATGTGCTCTGAATTTTCTCTAGCATATACCTTGAAAAGCAAAGCGAGAGAATTTTATACCAATCAAAGTAAAGGTACGTATGACTAGAGTCACTCAAGCTCCACCTAAAAAATGAGAAAATATAAAAGGGCTTAAGAGAGGAGAAATGTTAGGGAAGATACCATCATAGACAAGTCGGTAGGACTCTGCAGCGCAGGTGCCAGGCCCATCCAGGAGACAGGGGCAGGGACGGGCACACCTACAACATGGCTCAGGCAGGGACTGAAGGCCCCAGGCTGAGCTGAGACATGTCCCCTGGGCCCTTGGCAGGAGACGGGCAGGGTGGGGGTCCCAGGGGAGGCCGGGCCCAGCCATTGAGGCCTATGAGCACTCCTAAGATCCTGACAGAAATAGACTTCCAAATGTTTCCAAGCCACAGGAAGAAAAATGTGGTCGCTCAGTGATTGTAAACAATACTTCTGGGTACGTCAGTATCCCTACTGTGCTTCCTCACCATACAAAGTGCAGGCTCCTTGGAGAAATTGTTGGTTCATCCTCTTTGCACTGAAAAAAAGGATTCTTTCCATCAGGCAGCAGACATGGCCATGGCAGCTGGGCTCCCTGCAGCATTGTGAGATGCATCTGAGCTGCTGGCGGACTCTGTTTTCACCAATGGTCAAGCCCAGGTGGGAGCACTTGCAGGGTTCTCTCCTGTACGCAGCCACCTAACGTAAAACTTCCCCAGCTTTGTGACCTCTCGTGTGTTTCTTCCTCTCGTGCACTTCAAATTGAAAAGGCACAGCTTCAAATGTTAGCTATGAGGAAGACTCACCAACCTGCCAGCAAAGACACGGATGGGATCACGCACACACGTGCCTGTTCTTGTCAGCCTCACTCCTTCAGAAGTGAGACTAAATCCAATGCAATAAAGCTTCCCCTTTTTATTCAAGAAGCCGCCTGTGATGAGCAGAAAAAACCAGCAAGACAATAGCATTTTCTCAATTACAAAATTGTGTGTGTGTGTTTACAGCACTGTTTCTTAGCCATACATCAATTAGTGGCTGCTTCCAGCAAAAGCAACCCCCCTGAAACATGATCTATATAGAGCATAAAGAAACAATACCATAATGGCTGTAAACAAAATGCATGACTGGACTACATACGTGGAAAATATCGCGCTATTATCTACTCCCCATCACATACTATAAATAGTTGTTTAGGAAGGGCTGATTTGCAAACTGTACCAGAGTAAACAGTTTGCTGTGTAAGCCACGGTAACAGGGCATGAGCAGGAAGGTACCACTGTTAAACAGCCAAAGAGAGAAAACCCTCTGGGTCCCTAAACCAATCAGTGCCAAAACATACACTGAGGTGGGAGATATCTAACAAAGATAAAGTCAAAACACAGCTAGTCATTTCTGTTAGTGCCAGACAGAAGGCACCTTCCTATAATTCAATGTCAGATCATCACAGTGAGTATTGCTACTGGAAGTAAGGCTGGCAACAAATCCACGGTGTCTTTTTGCAAAAAGGGACACTATTAGGTTGATTGCTCCCCTCTTTTGAAGGTGCATCCTCCCAGCTGCTGTTCTTCTAATCATAAC
The DNA here is from genome assembly GCF_929443795.1 of Astur gentilis. Lineage (NCBI taxonomy): Eukaryota > Metazoa > Chordata > Aves > Accipitriformes > Accipitridae > Astur > Astur gentilis. The sequence goes on along the minus strand of NC_064893.1, from coordinate 2,451,482 downwards.
AACAGATCTCTAGATTGGATAGTATTAAAGGGGAGTAAATATTATGATTCCCAAACAGATGAGGAAACTGGAGAACACAAGAAGGGTTTGAGCAAGGTCACTTAGCAAGTCAGCAATAATGAAAGGACTGTACCTGGTAGCTTATGCCAAAACCCTCTCTTCTGCATTTATGTTCTCTACCTTCTTATTATAATGGTGGTCTGCAGGCTCAGAACAAGGATCACACATAAGAAAGAATACGGGATTTGTTGTTTGCAGGTACTCATTAATAGAACGATGGGTTAAAAGTGGTATGGCGTTGGAGAAATGGATGAAAAACCCTGCGTAAGCATTACTTGTTAAAAGTAAACAAGGGACCAATGCAAACATGCCAAAATGTATAAAAAGTGAACTAGTTTTGAAATTACATCTTTTTATATTAGATGAGATTTATCGCTGTAGTGTGACATGAATGTTTTATTCCACAATATTTCCTTAAGATTTTTTTTTTTCTCCAAAAAGCAAGACCTCTCCAAAATCTCTCCAAAGAGCAAGACCTCTAAATGCCACCTGCAAGAAAATCCTGGGTGAAAACATCCATAGTAGTAGCCTCCTCTATGAATATAAATTTAAGAATTTAATAACTGCTGGAACCCTATAAGAAATAGGCAACATACACAGGTAATACTTAGTGTCACTGCCAGTGGTGAGAAACTTCAGAAGGTAAGAGGATGTATTTGTGATAGTTCTTGTTCCATGCTTTCTACCTAAAAAATGTCTTGGGTTAGATACAGAGGTTTAAATTTGACTTTCAATGATTATCCATTCTTGTTCTTGAGCAGGACAGTAATCCATGGATCACATTGTTTTATTAAGGGAATACAGAGTTTTGAAATCTCTCACATCCCTGCTCGTTCTTTTCCTTACACCCAAGGGGTGGCTACAGCTATGCCTGGGGAAACAATCTTCTAAGGTGGTGACTGCGAAAGAGCATTACACCATGAGCAGCTTGGAGAACTGAAACAGCACAGAAACATTCTGCTGCACATCGGCATCTATAAGTGGAGCCACACCATACCTCAGCTGCTGGCACAGCAGTCATTGATAAAAATACCTGTAGCAAAAATTTTAAAGTACTTTGCTTTAAGTTTGGAGTTTTTTTCTTGGTGATTTCTTGTCTTCCTGCATCCTCACTCTTTCTTTCACATACTGTGAATCATACATATATGAATGCCCTTGCATATGCACATGCAAGATAGTATCTTGTTCACACTAAGCCATTATTTTGTATAACTGCTTCATATTGCCCTCCCTTTCTTCTGACAGTTGTGTGGGACAAGGATGAAGGGATTAAGAAAATGGTTATCGTGATAAAATAGAGACAGCAGAATTTGGTAGATGGGAAGGGCACCAAAAAAGCTATGCTTGTGTCCACAAAACAGCCTTATTTTTTTCCCTTCAGCATCTATGTCCATGTGATAAAGGCCCAAATTAATTTGCCAATCGAATTAAAATAATCTGTGAAGCCTGCACTGCAAGCCACAAAATGTAAGATATTTGTTAAAAAAACATGAAATGCCATAAAGACCATCAAAAACAACAGTTCATTTGTTCAATCCCAGTGAATGGGTTTAACTTTTTTAATGTGATGTGTAAGTCATGCCATACCTGGAGAAGAAGTCATCTGTTTACGTCCATCTCCCAAATAGTAGGCACTCTGAGTGCCTATTTCCAAAGCTGCACATATAAGCAAATTAGAGTGAGGTGGTACCAACTGACCTGGCAATGTAAGGCGGTTTGTCGAGGAACCCGAGCCTGGTAAGTCAGCTGAACGTCGCACCGGACCTTTAAAAAGAAAGAGTAGTTTCAGCAGAGATGGATGAATGGTAGTCCTGCCAGCTATGAAAATGCTTTTTGTAGTGCTGCCATCACTATGAGGTGTTTGTTGTCTTCTTTCTGCCATTTCTTATCCATGGTACACTGGGAAAGTAGCCTCACTTCTGGGACCTTTCCATCTAAAGGAGCCAGTATCAAAAGTATCTTTCTTTTTATCACTTACCAGGTTTGGGTTGAGATACCCGTTATTGATTCTGGAAATTTTATGTTCTTAAGTTTTGGACCTATGAACTATTGCCAGATCTCAGACAGCTTTCCCTTCAGCTACCTCCATGTCCTCACAGAACTGGCAATTGCCAGTTTTACTGCCTGGCACAGCTCTGAAGGCAGTTACACAGCACTTACCTTGTTTCTGTGGTGGTTCAGCAAGCGGCTGGCATCACTTTGGGAACCACTGGTTGGTAACGGCTCTGGATATTTATGTCATTGGCTATATGTGCCAGAGAAAGGACTCTGATACTGTATTTGCAAGTGGAGGTGAGTCACGCAAATCATTAGATGCCTTTTCCAAACCATCTCGTCTCCCTTCTTGCTTATGTGGCAGTCAGTAGTTTTGATTCGAAGGTCACAACTGACTACGTCAACACCCTCAATATCTAACAGAAATTGGCAGCTTGGCTTCATCTCTGCTTGCACTGGACTGGAGATACATGCAGACTCAAACAAAGCCGGTAAGGTATAAGAATACAAGCAGGTACAGTGGCGAGCAGATTGCATGTTCTTCAGGAATTCAATTCCAGTGAACCTCTCAGAGAGGAAAGGAGTGAATTGAAACAGGAATTTCTGGCGAAAGGGAATGCACAAATCCTTTCACACTTGTATTGAACATCTCTGAACTTTACATCCTCCTTACAGAGAATGGCTTGGTCTCTGCCACTCTTTATCATTATTTTTTCCTTTTTTAAGGAAAAGATCAAATAGAAAAAACAGCAGCAAGATGGGAAAATTCTGGTCATTACTTATGTGGTGTGATGACTCCTGCACAGACACCACCCGAGTCTACCTGTGGAATACAATACTTTGTAGAAGGTGCTATGTAGACATGTAGCTGAAATGCTGTGAAAGGAGGTCTATAAGCAACACCAGAACACAGGACACCAGCCCTGTGGGATTGATACTCATGCTCCAGGTGGCACAGAAAAAATCACACAAACAAGTGTTTCAGTGCGCATGAGTGTGGTGTGTTGTCGTTGGTTTAGCTGCTCTTATGGGCTGTGGTTTCAGTCAAAAGAGAAAAGGGGAAAGGTGAGGTTGACATGTCTAATCCCCAAACAAGTAGAGATTTACCTTGGGGTCCTTAAATAAGCTATTTGAATTCTCTACCACAATTTCCCTGTCTTTAGGTATTAGGTAATGCCACTAATTCCTCACAGGGGCAAGTGGCGAGCAATGACTGCTGTCCAAGCAATGTTCCCACTACATTTAAAAAAAACAGAAGCTGATTATTACTAGTACTCTATGGGGAGCTGGATGCTGGAAAGCAAACAGCAAGTGCCGTGCCTGCATCGGGTGTAGAAAGCACAAGAACAAAATGAACCCTTCTACAATTTTAATTCAAATGGAGCAGAGACCTCATTGTTTTTATTTGGTAATAGGATGAACATACATGGACTCAATTACAGAAAAACTGGAATGTGGAAAAATGTTTTATACATTTAGAGACCACAAGCCTCTTCTTTCAAATAAGGAACTAAAAATAAATACATATTGTTTAAAATTATTCCCAGAACAGTTGAGAATACTTGGCATTACATGGCATCATTCATTTCGGTTTTGCTTTTTTTTTTTTTTCCTTATGAGTCTTAACAAACCAAATAATAGGGTTTTTTTCATTACCCTACCCACCCCGTCCCAGGAGCAAACTTGCGTTGAGTTTTGCTTTCAGCATGTATTTTAACTTGTTTTCTATCCCCTGGTGCAAAATAGCTTTAACAACCTGCCCCTTTCTTCCTTGAAAAATATTAGAAAACAGGTGTCTGTTGCTTGTTTTAGTTCAGTTCAATAAAGACTCCTCCATTATCAGTTTTGCTAATATAAACATACTCTAAAGTTTATGTTCAACTTCATACATAGAATTCCCTGCAGAATGCCAGCTGAGAAAAGGTTGTTTTTACAAGATCAAGATCCTTGAAGTTGGTTAATTTCCCCTTATCCTTCCTACCAGTAGGTTTAATGTTTCTTAACTTTATTTAGGACCTGTCAGTGTAGGGTTAACCACAAGAGCAGTGAAATCTATTGTCACAGATAAGCCACAATGTCCACCCTTCCTCCCTGCTGAAGGTAGTCAGTGCACTAGGGTATGACTTTGATTGAAGTGCCTACAAGAAGTTGCATCATCAGAATGAAGAGAGATATATGGTGTTACTTAAACATATTGTGGTGGAAGCAGCTCCTACCACAGCAAAGGAAGACAGTGCCACCCTGATGCATTGGCTTTACACAGATTGCCCTGCATGTGATTAGCTGTATGTATTTCGGTTATTTAGTCTTTGGCCCCAGATGCTGTGGTGGGACCAGCAGGAATTTGCATGCAACTTCCTTTGATTTCAGTGCAACTAAAAGAGTGATCAGGCCCTAGGTGTTACTTCGCTCTAAGCTCATGTTGCAAATGCAATGGCTTTTGTCTATCAGGGAAGAAGGGGGAGGAGAAAAGGGAAGGGAAATATTCCTGTGAGAATCTGGGCCTGTAGACAACCAGAAAGTCTGGTAAAAACCCAACCAGAACCCTACAATAAAAATAGCAAATATTTAAAAAAATTGCATATAAAAGTGTATAAAAATATCATCCAAGCGAGAAGAAAAGGAAAATGCTCACTTTGTCATTCTACTGCTAGGTTTTATCACTAGAAAACCCCAATGGCCATAAGTAATTTTGTTTGATACATGCACTCCTACAACCACCAGCAGAGACAACTGGACTACATATATTCCTCCTACCACTGGATAGCTTCTAAAACCAAGGTGTTATGAGTATACAGCAGTTGACACATACGCACTTGGAAGAAAACAAAAGAATACAAAATGCCAAAAGTGTGCTGTGAGGCTTGTGAATGAGTGCTGTTGTGCACTTAGGTATGAGAGTAAATACATTGCTAAAACAGCTTCAGATCCCCAGCCAGCTTGCCTGGAAGTAGCTCCACTTTCTTCTACCTGGTGGTCAAGTCACCAGAGCAGGGAGAGTTGATGCCTCGAAGACAGGCATGCGTCCTGGTCCTGCTTGGGTACAGATCAGAACCCTCTGTGCTTGCTGGGAATCAAAAGGGACATTGCAGCAACAAGAAGGCAGCCTCAGCAAGTGGAAATGCGTGGCCAGTGTTTCATTTTAACAGAAAATAATGGCACTGGCGGTGGTCACTTGCCCTGCTCCTGCTTTGATCACAGTAATCAGACGGGGAAAGGGTTGTCTGGGATCGCAAAACTTGTCTGCCTGTGGAAGCAGGGGGAGCACCACATTAGGATGAACACCTGACACTAAACTGAGACTGAGGCAGACCTGCTCATGTTGTGGGTAACACAAATTGGAAAAACCTCTGTACCCACTTCAGAGGGAGCTGAATTTATGCCTTAAAATGTGAAAGCATGGGGTTTTCCCTCCTTTCTACCTGGCCAGCACTGATGCTCACTCCTTGGAGCAATTTGCACAGAGTCAGTGTTGCAGGGCTCCTTCTCGTCTTCAGCCAGCATGTTCCTGCTTTTGAGTGCTGATGTTCAGACGCTGCGCCAGCGCAGCTCTGAGATCAGCACCCATTCAACACATGTGAAAAGCACAGGATCGCTCTGTTGTTTTTAATTATTGGGTGAGGTTATGGATTAAAAAACAGTAAGAGAAAAGGACTTGATTATGCTGTCATTTGCTGAGTATAAATGTCTAACATACGGTATAGATCATCAGAAGCTGATGAGTTTCATTATTATGAAATGAAATGTGAGGAAAAAGGAGCCAATAAGAAATATTTAAGACCATCTCAAGAGTTCCTGGAGATAGACTAGTTTATTCTAGTTGAAGCAAAAACATACTGTCCTTGACAGCTTCCATCATTTCTAATTTGAATAGATTATTGTGCTTTTTAATTAAAAGCCATGTTTAGGACCGACTGTAGAATTTGCAAGGACTAACAGTTAAAGTATTTGCCTTTAGCTAGGTGAACTCACAGGCCTTCTGATTACAAAGCAGCACAGCACTATCACCTATCTAGTTTAAAATATTTTTGCTTCCAGTCTGAGCTTGTAAGACTTTTTAAGTACATATGCAAACATTTGCGTATTCAAAAGGTAGTTTGCAAAACACCACCATATACCATTCTTCTCTGGCATAACCAACTACACTTTGGAAAGTTTCTCTCCAACCACAAAATCTGTGCTTTTGTGAAAAAAAGAAACAATGAGAAAAAGGAATTTGCCTCCTTCATTCACCCATCAGGAACCAAGCTCCCAAATTCCAGATTCATTCTGATAATAAATATCCTACTGTATTAATACATAGTGTGCTTACACTAGCTGGAGCTATACAAAAGGCTGCACTTTTAGATAAGCATCAGTCTGCCTAGACTGACTACTCTGAAATATGCTTTAAGTCTAAAATTGCAAAATTTCTTTTTTTAATCTACCATCTATTTTATCATCAGCAAAAAAAAAAGTTGGCTTCTGGCATCCATCTTTTTTCTCGAACATGGAAAACACTAGTGACGTCCACCATCTTTTTATATTTAAACATAGAAATCTGACCATATAACTTTAAAAAAAATAATTGTGTCATTTGTAAAGAAAGCTGGTTGACTTAAGCATTTTGAGAGGGTGCATCACAGGTTTTTACATTTTAAAAAAATAATTTAAAAATAGACAAATCCCTTCTTTCATGTGTGTGAACACTTCTTGCATGTTGTCACAGAAACGCACGGTTCAAGTCACAGATTGAGTGCAGCCCAAAGAACTGTCAATTTTTGAGCCATTTAAATAATGAACAGAAAACAATGAAGGTGGTCAAACACTGGAATAGGTTGCCCAGAGAGATGCGCAATCCCTGGAAACATTCAAGGTCAGGCTAGATGGGGCAACCTGATCTAGTTGAAGATGTCCCTGCTCATTGCAGGAGGGGTTGGACTAGATGACCTTTAAAGGTCCCTTCCAACCCAAACTATTCTATGATTCTATAAAAACATATTGCTTGCTTTTCTTTTTTTATTAAATAATAGTGTATCCAGGAGTTCAGGCACTATGTCACCATGAGTCAAAGGTCTGCTAATTCCCTGAACACCAGTCCCAGCTAAAGGAAAAAAAACCTGATAGGGATACTTGCAATGGTATCCCTCCCTCCCTGTTTTAAGGGGATAAAGTGCCTGGAGTCTCCCTCTCAAGTTACAAAACAGTTTCTGGGAAGCAGAAGATGCCTGGTGCTCTTCCAGCAACACAGAGCTTTCTGAGAGCACCAGCAGTCCCTGTGCAGAGGGCAGAAGAGTGCTGTCTTTATCAACACAGCTTCCCAGCCTGCACTGCCCTCCGTAAGAAGCACTCTGGCACCAGAAGACCCCTTTGTGCCTACTGGTGGGGACTCCCAAACAATTCTGTAGAATTTCAGCATGAGGCCAACGGTATAGGCCCTATATTTGCAAAATTTCTGGCTTATTAATTTCTTGTATAGTCTTACTGAGGATGGAAAAGGCAGGCATCTGAAAACATAACTCTATATATCTAGGGAAAGTTAGGTAAGAATGTAAGAACAGAAGTCCTTTCCCATTCTTTATAAACATAGGCCATTAGTTGATGAACACCTAATCCTTTTCCACTTTCTTCTCTTTGGTTTCCTTTTGTGGAATAAAATAAGAGAAAACAGTTCTGTAATTTTTTATTTTTTTTTTAATTTTTATTATTTTTTACACAATTGCACAGTGGCTGATCTCTAGTTTAACTGGGAGGTGTCTACACATACCATTCCTTGGCTCACAATGCACTAGCACAACGCTGCAGAGTGTTCCAGGAGGTGAAGGGGGCAGAGTAGGGCAATGTACATGAGATCCTGGGAGGGGACCCCACAACAGATTTTTTCATCTGCCCTAGTCTCTTTGTAGGATTTCACTTTCTAGATTTCACTTTCACTTTATATATTTCCAAGCTAATAGATTTCATGGGGATTTTTTTTACATGACAACAAAGAATTCTAAAAAATGCTAATAATCCACTGTACCTTATTCAAATTATTTTAAAAGAGCAGGAGAATGTTTAAGCTAGCTCTGACTCCCTGTATATTGCAAAAGATTTTGCTGCATACCTGTGTGCTGAGATCAGTAACTTTGACTATAGCATCTATTCTAGAATGGCAGCTCTGATCTGCAGTCCCCAAGGGATGGCAAACCCACCACTTCCCTTATTACCTCCTGCCAGTGGTAAATAACCCTAACAATCGAGGAAAAACATTTTCCAGTCTGATTTCACACCTTTGTGCCAGTGCACGAGAAACAAGGACTGACCAGCTATGAATTAAGCAGTCTGTTTTCACCGTCTGAAAGAAGTCATTCCCAGAAAGAAAAAAAAAATATATCAGAAACAGATGAAGAAAAATATTTAGGGTTTTTAAATTATTATTATTATTCTACTGTGCATAATCTAAGGCATTTTTAGTCAGTGTACATTAGGTAAGGGTAACTTAAAAGATATTGACTAAATCATCCTGCACCTCTGACCAAACACTTGGTGAGGATACGTTCCCTCTGACTTCAGGGAGAAGTCTGACTAAGCAGGGACTGACTCACTGCTGTGGTATTTTAGTGCTGCATTATTGATATTTCATCAATGTGCCTTCAAAGAGCCTGGTCAGGACTGGAAGTCATATTCTACCACTCTTACGAGGGCTGAATGCTGATGGAGTGTGAGAAAGGCAAGGTGGGAAAGTGCTACGTGGTGACACAGCCCCTCTTCCTGTCACACAACATGGAGTGTGCTTGGCGCTGACTGCACCTGGCGCTGACTGGCCACTGTCCTCCCAGCACCCTGCTTTCCTCAGAAAATCTACCCCAGATTGAACCAGGAGCTCACAAATGGGAACACTATGTGCCCTTATATTTATTTTATTTAAATGAGCTGGTTCAGTGAAGCCAACTGCAAATTCTAAGAACTGCAAGGGCTATTTTTGTGATTGAAGTGCAACTTTTGCACAGCATGAACCTAATCTAAATCTCTGGCTTTGAACAAACTCAAACTCTGGTGTCCAAAAAAAGAACTCAAAAAGTCTCTAGCCTCAATAATCAAAATCCCAGACACAAACACTCCTGAGTGAGAAGGTATTCACGTTTAAATGTGGATTTAGGCTGAGCTCACTGCTGTGATCTTTGCCAGTGTTGTGGGAAGCTCGTCCCTGTACATGCACAGTTTAAACAGGAACAGAAACCCAAGCTCTAATATAGGCTGGTGGTAAAGTCCTGTGCTTTTGAACATGAAAAGGAAACTCTGAGGATTTACTTTACTAAGCCAATGTTTTGCGTGTTCTCTACATAGCAAAGAGCCATAACAGCAGTCTGAGTCCTTATAAAATATATACACGACTAACACAGCAAGACCTCATCCTGAACAAAAAGGAGTTAGGCAAAAACCAGTTTTATGTGTATGTATGTGTCTTGATTTCCACATAGACAGGTAAAATTACTTACAATTAACTGGATCCCTACCAAGATGCCAAGCCAGAAAAGCACTTACATACATGTTTGATGTTTCTCATACAAAGATACCTTCCTGAATCAAGGTCTAAGCAAGTTAGTTTTTTAACATTTCTTCTTTAAAATGGGCCGAAATGATGGCTACTTTCCATGTGTCTAACTTCACTGGATAAGACAGTTTTATCCACCAACTCCAGCAGTGTATTTAGGACACACTTTTTCATTTTGGTTTTGTCTGTCCATACTTCTCCAGCAATGCTTTTTCTTTTCTTTGGCCTGTCCATTCAGTCAGTGATGAAAGAAAGACCACACTGAGATGAAAGTAAGAATCGATCCATGTGATTCCCTGCTGCCCTTCTCCTCTTAGATCTTCAGGTCAGACAAAGAGTGGTTACTAGTAGCCCATGAACAAATGTGGGAAACAGCTCATTAACTGTAATATCAAGTTAAGGCAGGCACATCAAGCAGGACATTAGTGCATGCTCTTAGAGTCTGACAACAAAATTTGTCCCAAGGGAATATTGCTTTCATTGATTATTCCTTTCCTATTACTAACTGCAAAACCAGAACAAAATCAAGGGTTGAGTGAGTCTGCCTGCTGTCTAGAAACAGAAACATTTTGCTACCATTGCATCATCTGGGAAAGACATCAAATGCTAACAAATGGTCAAATGACTCTACCAATTCGCCATCCTTATTAATAAAATCTTCTACAGTGAGGGTAAAACTGATGTCAAATTCTGTCTACCACAATTGGAAAAGGCTCTCAGGGAAAAGAAAAAGAGTAAAAGTGAAGTATTAACAAGTTTTCTTTCTCTTTTTTTTTTATATATATATATTCTTTTGCATCATGCTAATGTTGGTTTCACAAGCTTGAGGCATAGCAAAGGGCAATACCAGCTTTTGAAGATGACTCTCATCTATTTGCTTGACCTGTCCAGAAAAATGGAGCCATTTGCATCAGGAAATCACCAGTTGTTTTTTTTAACAAAAAACTTCAAAAACCAACAAAAAATGCACACATACATGAACGAACAAACAAACAGAAATAAAACTGACCCAAAAAAACAAGGCCCCCACCCTAGAACCCAGAGTCATTAGCTGTGAAGTAGCCAGTGGGAGGAGGAGTGTTTTGAAAGTTGTTTAACGCCTTCCCCAGAAACTGGTCTTTGCGGAAAGAGGAGGAGAACGGGAATGAAGAAGCTCAGCTAAAATGATGAAAGAAATTTGCAGTCTCTTTTTTAATATATTTTTATTCTTCCGTATCTGGAAAAAAAAAAAAAAAAAGTGTCAAATGCTGCCTTTCTCCCCTTTGTCCAAGAAGCAGTTAATCTGGGAAAGAAAAAGAAGGATATCAGTTTAGACAGCCTCCTTTCCTCCAAGCATTGCAGTTTTGCTTGACTGTTGAAAGGCTGCAAGGTGAGGTGCACCAAAGCAATACCTCTTATTGGCTTGACTGGAAATATCATTCTGTCCTACACAAAGTTAAATCCATTGCTCTCTGACTAATCCAGTGGGAACTCAACCTTGGGCATCAATAGGATCATTTAACAGAATCCAACATGCTTAGATCAAGAGATCCCATTAGGTTTCTTTGCTGTAGGGCACTCTGATCACCCTTGCTCACTAGCTCTTCCAGTACCTTTTTGCTCATGAAAGCAACAATGTTGTACATGCAGTTTGAGGTGAAGAAAAGAAAATGCTACAAACACAAAAGAGCACTACCATTTAAAAGCCCCTTTCTCCCAAATAGCTTGCAATGAAAAGCACAGCCTTATGTATGGATAGATGCCCCTGAGACCTAACAAAGTATGGTTTTTTTACAATCTGCTTGACTCCTCTGTCAAATATTTATAATCCCTTGGCCTCAAAATTAGGCTATATTTGACTAACATTGTACAAACATAACTGTTTTCTATGTAGTTATACCACAAGTGAATCTTTCCAATGAACAGATGTCCTTGAGGAAGAAATGTAGACAAGAAACCTTTTCCTTTATTTCTAGTGAAAGAGGACAGTTTCTAATGAAAGAGGACACTCTATCCAACCCTTCTCATACTCTCCTCTACAAATCCTCTGGAAAAGCTTCAAACAGGAACATGAATATTTTACTCTATATTGGCTGTCCCAGCCAGTTATTTGAATATGTCTGGCACTCTGCTTAGCTACTGTTATTCTGACAATGCTTATGTCAGCAGAGTTTGAAAGTGCATTTAAAAGGGTCTCTCAACCAAGGAGATTCAGCCCAAGGAGAGGTCAATTTATCTGTAAGGCTGGGCATGTCGTGGAAGATGTGATTACATCTGAATCTCTTTGGGTCCCTTTCAGAAAACCAGTTTCTTTTGCCTTCATTAATATACTGCCCTTTTTTTTTGCCTTTTTGTTTGTTTGTTTAAGTAGTATTTGGGCAAAGGAAGAAAAGGATGGCAAAACAAAGGTCTAAGGCTTTGCTGCTGGATTGCATTATCTCTGATGAATGTATACAGTGGCTGCATAGAGAGTTGGTATGATTTTCTTGTACTGTACAGTTAGCAGGGGGACTTTTCCTTGCAGGATGGTCCCCTGTAAGTTGCTGCTACATCTTGCTAACTTGATGCAATTTCTGTTGTAAAGTATTAGACTTTCAACATTTCATTGGATTTATTTAGACTGAATTGTCACATTCCCAGCACTACTGACAGCATAATCTACAATAGGCAATAGTAACAGCTATAACAACAGTACTACACTTCCTTGATGTCTCCTACCTAAAAAGTTCAGCCTGATTTACTGTCATTAACAGGATCATAACAATCCTGTGAGATGTATCACTAGCCACATTTTAAAGAGAAAAGACTGACCCAGGAGGAAAGGTAATCATGTGGGACATGTGGACTAAATGACATGTTTGAGCAGTAATTATTTCTGAATCTCTTAAATGATTTACTGAATCACATAAGGAATCTGAAACAGAGCTCAAAGTACCACCCAACATGCCCTCTCTTTCCTATGCCATCCATACTTACAAGACTTTTAACCCCTCCCACTCCTGTTAATGAAACAAGGGAAAATGCAATGTTTTTTCCCGACTCTAGAAGTTCCCTGTGGAGAACTGAGTCATATCTTGCTTTTTGCTTCTGTTAGTCACATCATCAGCTCCAGTAAGAACATTCCAGTACAGCATTTTCTTTAAATTGTTTTTCTACTTGGTGGAGCAGATGTGCTGGTTTCCTAACTGAATTTCCCTTTGGATACAATATAGCTTCACTAGGACTACCTTAACCTTGGATGTGATTCAGCCTCCTTCTCATTTTGGCACAATAAGTCCAGTGCAAATATTAGAATGTATCAACAGAGGTAATTGAAAGGGGAAAAAGAATGAATATGCAGCGCTCGGTACACAAGAAGACTCTAAGTAGTTCACTTGGAATATATTAAATTTCATTATCAGAAATAGCCTCGTCTGAATGCACATCTCAGTCCTTCAGTGTCACTGATGAGTTTATATTGTTTGTCAAGGTTGAGTATTGGCCCTCCCCTTCATCACTAATGCAAATACCAGTGACTTCTACAGCTCTTCATGTGATACCAGCACCCACTGCAAGGAGATTAAGTCCATTCCTGCTATCAGCTTGCAGTTTATACTAAGGCATTTTTAACTTGTGCTTGCTGGACTATGAATGTATGTATTTACTATGTTACTATACAGTCTGACGTACTGAGATGAAAATTACACTGTGGTTCGTCTTTTCCTTCACACAGAATTACTCAGCATACGACTGTAACCATACAGCAAGGAAGCTGGATGTCAGTTTTGCACAATCAGTGATTAATCTCACACATTTGCCTCTCTTTTTGTGACAAAACAAATCCTTTGGAATCCAAGGCCTTGCAAGAACTACCCGTTTTTACAGTTGGCATTTATTATGCCTGTCTAATGCAAACTTTCACAATCTGCTACCCAGTTGGAAAACAGGAACAGAGCCCCAGAGGCATTTAGACTGAGGTGAGAGTTTAGACTAACTCAAACCCAACATTTGTTCTGTAATGACTCATGCTCCTCACCAAGGGTATATCAGAGGCGTGATGCCAGTTGTATGAGCTGGAAGTGGCGAGCTGACCTCTCCCAGCACCGCTTCTGAAAGTGGCTGGGTCTGCTGCTCCAGCCAAATGCCTGCCCTTTCCCTCCACCCCTTCCTCCCCAGATGCCGAAAGCACAGCGCTGTCCAGAGAGGGCTCAGGATACTTTCCCACAGCCCCCAGTGCCAGGCCAGGCTGTCAGGACAAGACTGAGCCCTATAGTGTTCAAATTGCATTTAAAAGAAAACTCTGCTATTTTGTCTCCTAAAAAATAAATGCTGGATGCAGACTGCAGGACAGTGTGATGTGTAATAAGGATTTTGGGGGAAAGTTTTTTTCACAAACTACTTAGCTTGCTTGACAGTCCCTGTTGATGAAATTATTTGTGAAGTTATTGCATGGTCCCCATTTCCTCTGCTGAAATATGCATTCTTTCAGCATTATAACCTTACGTAATTATGAAGGAAGCACAAGATGACACCACAGTTATCCAGGATTTTCTAAGCAGACTGTTTTAACCTTGCAGTTCACTTGTGAAAAAGTAGTGCTTAGTATGAACAAATTTCATTTTCTCAGCAGGCTGCATGAGCACTTCTGCAGGATGGGAGAACTCCACCACACCACCAAATAACATTGCCCTTGAGGTACTATTACCCCAAGATAATTTTGAGTTAGATTTTTAATACACAGAAAAAGCAAAAGAACAGAGCCTCAGTTAACTGTATTCATTCAGTACATCCCTTATTGAACTCCATATGGTGATGCATTTTCATGCTTTTATGACGTAACATCATAAAGGTATCAACCAAAAAAATCAGCATACAATTATATTAAAATGAACATTTTTGTATTTTGTATATTTTATTCTTGAAAATTTAGGGGAAAAAAGTTAATCCTACAGGTTTTCTCATTTGTATTAAATTCAGATTCTCTTGTCACATCCCAATAACCATGTGTGTAACATGGACTGTCAGTGTTACATACTAACGTAAACAGCAGATATCAAAATGGTTGCACTTGAATGACAGTTGAATACACAAAGTTTATGCATGCTACGATTCTTTAGCCTGAAAAGACAGAGTTGCAGGGAGAATTTAATAAAAGGAAAATGAAATTATGAGTTGTGTTAAGAATGTGAATAGGGAACAAGTACTCACTGCTTCTCACAGTCCAAGAAGGGGGTTATCAAATGAAATTATCAAGCAGTACATTGGAAACCAATAAAAAGATGTGATTTTTCACATAATGCCTAAGTAAATTTTGAGTTGTGTTGTTTCAGTGCCCTGTGGACAAAAGAGTACCAGGGTTCTAAAGATAATTAGACAAAGTAAGGGAAGAAAAATCCATCGGAGGCTATCCAAGTCGGAGATTTGACCTTTGCCTTAGCTCTCTGGAAGACAGAAAGGTGTAGGGGGAGGCATTGCTCTGGTTTTGTTCTTTGTTCATTCAGATCTCTGCTATGAAATGTCATCAGGTCAGTGATGGAGAGGTAAAGGGATTTTTGGTCTGACCCAGCATGGTTGTTCAAGTGTTCCTAGGAAAGCTGATATGGTGTTTGAAAGTAGCCTCTACCCTCACTTATTAAAAGCCTAGGCTTTTCAGGATAAGAATATTCCAAACTCTGCTCTCCCCAGCACCCTGCTCCATCCAGGCGCTGGGTGAAATGACAACCAAAATGAAAAATTGTTATATGGCAACTGATTTCATAAAACGATTACTACTGATGCAGTGCACAATGAAGCGAAATAATAGTCTGAGTAAATGTGTCTCAGATAGCCCATAATCCAAAAGGTAGTTATCCTTCCTACTACAAATGATGGAAGTATTTGCAGCTGGTGGGGCAGATCGCTAAATCTGCCACTTTTAATTCCTTTTGTGGACTCACTCAGCATCTTGCAGGAGGGACCCCTTAATTCTGTAAGCTTATTCCTGAAAGCTTGGGTATTTCTTGTCTCACCTGAGTGCTAGCGTGTGCTCAGTCGTAACCTCTCCCATCTGAAAAGCAGTTAAAAGCTACTCCTAGCGCTCAGATTAAAATGAAGATGTCAAAAATCTCAGTGCTCAGTTCTCAGCACTGGGTGATCCTTTCTCTTATTAAAACCAATTGAAAGCCTTTCCAAAGAAAATTAAGACCATGAAGAAATAAATTCTGCATACTTATGCTATTCTCTTGCTTCTGTTGCACAAGAGATGAATGAGGCCTAAGAAACAAAGTTCAGAAAGTCAGTGACATAAGGAAGAAATATGTGTTAGAAGTTAATTCATCTCCGTTATCTGTCTTTTTAATGGTTGAGAAATTTTAGAGGGATTATTTTTTTCAAAGAAAACATAATGTTACTTGAAGGTGCCTGCATCCTGTTTAAAGCAAGAGAAAACAAGAATAAATGCTGTTGGGAAAAAGTTTTGAATATTTGTTTTTTAACTGAATTTAAATACCATCATTCTAATTTAGCAGACGACTCAAGTGCTTAACATTCATTTTGCTAGGAGGAGAAATTACATTAGCATAGAAGGTATTCTGATTTTTGAGCTTTGGCACATAATTATCCCTAAATCATTCATGATGTCAAACAATTTCTAGTCCTGTTCACGCTGATGTTGAGTTTTATGTTTGCTTGACAGCTTGTATTACACTTGACCTGACATCACATCCGTGATGGAAGAAAGAGATTAGCTTTGTTTTCATATATGTTGTTTGCTTACCAGCACGTTATGGAAATACATAACAGCAGAGAAAAACACAATTAAGACATTGGCAAAAGTTTCATTACACCAAGTAACGTTTGAGTTTCCTGAGTAAAGCATGTACAAAAGAAATTAGACATTTATTAAACAAGGTGACCTACAGGAATCAGTGTGAAAGCTTGTTCTGTGTTTGATAATCAAACATAATTCAAAGCTCTGAACATGTTTGGGGTAAAAGCTAGATCATGGTTTTCATTAAGAGCTGTTCCATTTTTGATGGAAATGAAAACCCCAGTGCTTTTCAAGGCACAAAAGGGATGAGCTGCCATAGGCAGAAGGATAATGAAAGCCAACAAAGTTTTCAGCCAAGTATATGAATCAGAATTTTGTAATTAGCACTGGGCAAATAATTGCTTCTTTGATTGAGTGGCTAAACTGAAAAGTCAGGATAATGCTTAGCTCTGGGTCACACACAAGTAATTGCTTGCTTTGTCTCATGGCAAAAACGATTGTTGGGGAGTGGGGTTTTTTGGTGGAAAGGGGGTGGAGAGGAAATGAAAGAACAAGTTGAGCTTTTCATCTAACACAAACAAATCTTTTATTTTTACCCTTTAGTTAAAGCTGGCTAAAAAAGTGAAACATCACTTCAAAGCAAAAATTCTCATTTGGATTTTTTCAGTGCCTCTTCAGTTTTCGACAATCACTTGTTTTGAATTAGACTTAAATCCCTAAAAACTTTAGCTTGATTCAAAATAGCACGTTTCAACTAATATCACTTGCTGGTTTTCTTCTTCTACATTTATTATTGCCTCCAAGTCCCAGGTTTTGACATTAAGAATAGCAAAGCAGTGGTTTAGAAGCAGAGAAAAGAATGAATTGCCTCGCGATGGATTGATTAGTGGTAATAAGTAGTAACAATTACTATTAGGGTATGAGTTTCAGAAAACTAACCTGTAAATTGATTCTTCTCTTTGTCCAGCTTCTGTGGACTGAATGGTACAGAACTGCAGACTGAGCAGCCTGAGGGGACTGATATCCCTTTGTCTCTGCCCCCAGGGAGAGACCAGGCAGCAGGTCCAGCACAGAAAGGGCGTGAAGGTACCCACTAAGCACCCAGCTGGCAGTTTGAGGAGTGCAGTCTTTACCTTTGGATTCCCATACAGTTGACTGTTGGACTTTTTCCTTCTTAATGCTTCTACTTGAACTACCTTGTCAGAGTCCCTATCTGGTAAGATACCTATAGCTGGTATACTCAAATTGGAAGCTAGTTGTTCCACGGGGAAGGGATGAGATTAAAGCTAAAGGTCACCAACCTCTTTTGAGGAGCCATTTCATATTCTTCCTCCCCTTCAGTCATTCCCTTCAGACACGATCTTGTTTCTCTTTCAGGGCTAAGTGTTGCAAGGGGAAAAGGAGGCCTGATTGTCACTGGATTGAACATAAACTCATGGAGCTGGGGAGCAAGGAGGACTCTCCTCTTGCCGAAGCGGAGAATTGCTATACATCATTGCACAGGCAAATTATCCTAAGTGGGGTAAGAAGGACTGTAACGGAAGCAAGGTCACAGCTCCACTCCCTGACTGGTGCAATAAAATGGCTGATGGTGCAAAATCAAGGAAGAATTTCCACAATGCACTGCATAAGTTACACATTCTTCCATGCCTCTAGGACCATGAACATTACCCTCAAGGAGCAATGCAGCCATATGCTATCTCCGAACAGAACTATATTTAAAGGACCAAAGGTAACCTGAAAAAAAATGTTCCCCATAAAGTTAACTACTCAAAAAACCTACTTAAGTACCTGCAGTAATTTTTTTTCCCCAGCATGCACCTGGAATGAATATTCCAAATATTCACTTAAATCTGAAATCAAGCCAAACACTATTCCCAATTTTTAAACTTGTCACTTATATCTGTGACTTCACATAAAGTAGAAGCAAAAAGCAATCAAGCATCCTAAGGACTTTCTAACTACCTGGCATGGCCTGAACGATGGAAAGCAGGCTAAAAAAGAGTTACGTGAAAGTCTCAAAGGAAAACCAGGTGAGGTGCTTTCCATAAGATTTACACACACACTCACAAAACTGACAAGTTGCAAAATAATCTGCATAATTATACAAGGTACCTTTCTACATATTCCCATCGAGTATGCATGCCATGGTGATGTAATGTTCCCAAGGTCAGGATGGTAACAATGTATTTAGCTTCAAAGATCATATCACATCATGTTCATCATCTACTTGATATTAAAACAGCATATTAAAACTTCCTCAGAGTGCATCCCTCTACGGAAATTCCAGCTTGCCTCAGGTGCCACTTGCTAAATTAGACACACTCATTTGTTTCAAAAGAGCACAAAAAGGATTTTAAAAAGCACAGAAGCTTTTCCCCCCTCCAGTTATCCTATACTGCACTACTATGGAGCAATTGTTCAGCAGAGATAAATGATGGTGAAATATGTCTTTCTGGATAGCAAAATGTCTTCAAGCTTTCAAGCAAGCTTTTCCAGAAGGTATCAGTACAATGCTTTCTGATTTCTAACTTGGGGCAATAACTTCTAATGTAATTCAAATAACAGGCCATAAAAAGAAGTAAGAAAAAGAAGCAAATTGTCTTTAGAAGTAGTCTTAGACTGTTGTAATTCCAATTTGTCACTGCTGCTGGATTCTGACATATAATATCAAAAGCACTATCAGGCAGCAAGGAGGAACCCAATGTGTTTGCCTTTCAACCTGAAATGGGCTTTTTGCTTCTGACAATAATAGAGCAATCAGTCTATCTTTTGGAGTAGAAATAGAAATGGCACCATTATTTATATGACCTGAAATTTACCTTTTTACCTCTCTCAAGAAAATATAGACAAATGCTGTTCATTCATACAGTTGAGTAACCTTTTTAAAGGTTTTAACCTTTTAAAACAACATTGGCATTATGCAGATTACATGAGCAGGGTTTTGTCAGAAGTCTACTTAGCATTCATTGCTGTGTAGTGGTCTTGACTAGATCGACACACATGAAAACCATATCTGCAGGAGGTTGCAAAGACAAATAATTCTTGAATGGTTGAACAGCTTTGCAAAAAGCTGCATTCTCCTTAAGCAAAGCTGGGAAGAACCTTGTTAATTCAAGTCTGTCTGGGATAATTGTGGAGCCATCTTCATATACCAAAAGCATTCTCAGATAACAACATTCTGTGCCAGCTACTCTGCCACTTGACTTTTGCAGACAGCTGGACAGAAAGAAATGAAGCCCCTGTACTTTACCTTTATAATCAGGGAAGTTTCCACTTGCTGATCAAGGAATGATTGTCAAGAAAAATTAAGACCAAAAGGCAGCTTTACATGTTGGCATAGGCAATGTATAGAACACACAGTAAAAGCTTTCAACTACTGTTAAGCAACAGTATAGCTTAACAAAATAAAAATAAAGACAGCTAAAACGTCAATGTCCAATAAGCCTGTTATGAACATTTCATAGAGTCTGTCTATTTAAAAGGCTACATATTGTATTATATTACATTATATTACATTAAATATATACTATTCCATTCAATCCTGTTGCGCTGCATAGAGGCATGTACTATTGAAACTATGACCTCTGAAAACGCAAGGTTACGATTTGACCACAAGGTGGGAGCATTGGTCATCACACATACCCAGGGCACACTAGGCTTTCTCTGTATGTACTAGCTGTTCAAGATACAAATATCCTGTCTATTTCTGTGCTATAACCTGCAAACGCGCATGTTACCACTAGAATAATAAGTTCCCAGTACAAACACACAAAAAAAGGAACCTTTTAATTATCTGTAATTGCTAGCTTGTCGTGGTTTAATCCCAGCCAGCAACTAAGCACCACGCAGCCGCTCACTCACTCCCCCCACACCCAGTGGGATGGGGGAGAAAATCGGGAAAAGAACCAAAACCCGTGGGTTGAGATAAGAACGGTTTAATAGAACAGAAAAGAAGAAACTAATAATGATAATGATAACACTAATAAAATGACAACAGCAATAATAAAAGGATTGGAATGTACAAATGATGCGCAGTGCAATTGCTCACCACCCGCCGACCAACACCCAGCTAGTCCCTGAGCGGTGATTCCTTGCCCCCACTTCCCAGTTCCTATACTAGATGGGATGTCCCATGGTATGGAATACACCGTTGGCCAGTTTGGGTCAGGTGCCCTGGCTGTGTCCGGTGCCAACTTCTTGTGCCCCTCCAGCTTTCTCGCTGGCTGGGCATGAGAAGCTGAAAAATCCTTGACTATAGTCTAAACACTACTGAGCAACAACTGAAAACATCAGTGTTATCAACATTCTTCACATACTGAACTCAAAACATAGCACTGTACCAGCTACTAGGAAGACAGTTAACTCTATCCCAGCTGAAATCAGGACATAGCTGAAAAAGAATACTTGAATAAACCGTGTTTTGGTCCCCGGCACAAAGAGTTGCACTGAAAACTTTGTATTTACATTGCTGAATCTTTTCCCAGTAGGAGAAAAATGAGCATCTGGTAGACATAACCTGTGAAAGTGGTAATCATAGAATCATAGAATAGTGTGGGTTGGAAGGGGCCTTTAAAGGTCATCTAGTCCAACCCCCTGCCATGGGCAGGGACATGTTCAATTAGATCAAGTTGCTCAGAGCCCCATCCAGCCTGACCTTAAACGCTTCAGGGATGGGGCATTTACAGTCTCTCTGGGCAACCTGTTCCAGTGTTTCACCACCCTCACAGTAAAAAATTTCTTCCTTATATCTCGTCTGAAATGGGGAAGAATAATTTTCTCATTTGTTGCCAGTTTTGTAAGCAGAAAAAAATTGCAAAAAAGAAAGTTTGTGAATGTAGACGAAAATTACCTCCATGTGACTGTTTTTGGATTTTCCATTCAAAGTGTTGAAAAGCAACTATTTCACATGGGGAAATCAGGTTTTCCAAAATGGTTTAATAATGTTCTATCCCACAGGAAACATTTGATGAACTACTTGTGCTGATGATGTCTCTGATAGGGCTGTGTCTTTATGTGGGAAATGGCAGCCCCATATCTCTTTTCTTGGAACTGAAAATATGGGCAGTACTGAGTTAAGAAGCATCTCCCACAGAAAAAAGCCAATAATATGAAGATTAGATTAACATGAGGAGACTAGCCTACGTTCAAGAGACTTGCACAGGATTTTGAAGCAGTTAAGACTGAAATCTAAGGCATGACTGCAGCTTACAAAGCCATGCTCAAGCTAGTTTTAAAATAGTTGGCTTTGGCACAGATAGAGTCAGTGGCATGAAGCTCTGGCTAGATGCATACATAGTTCCTCGCCTTCTCAGCGAGCCTGATCCCTGTTTCTAGAGGCATGACCACTCAACTATTTTTTGGGTAGCTTCAAGGTAACTCTGACACAGAAGCTGCATTTCACACCTGTGACTACAGTGAGGACATGCAGCTTCAGTGTCTTCGTGTCCACATGGGATAGTTACTCTGTGTATCCCTGGCCACTTGGTTCCCGTTGTAGTAGGACAAATGTGTTGGAAATATTTTGGCACGTACGTGTTCCTATAACAAGATATGACAATAATTTCCTTTGTATACACTCAAAAAGCAACTTGGACACAGATCCTGCAAAGATTTATGCAACATACGCTCTGCAGCTTTTTTCTCCAGATGTAGGATGCCTGTGCAGTAGGACAGGGTAGCAGACTGACCTCACTTGGGTGCAGGGCTCTAGCTGATGCTAATGGGTGGGAGTGAGAAAGCTGAAGCCCTCATAGTAAATCTACATGAATGGGCACCTGTTTAATACAAATACACTCCAGCTACATACTGAACAGAGGCTGTAAAACCCAAGTACACTTGACCCTGCAAAAAGTCCAGGCTGAGTTTCGCCCACCAGCAAACTATATGGTGAATGCATTATAGCTGTAAACTCAATCTTTCTAACACCCCTGCTTAATATTTTTTTCCAGCATGTGAAAGACCATGTACAGGCATGTGAGAAAGCATATGTTTGGGTAAACATTTCAGTAGTCTGCAAACAGCTATGTATTATCCATGGATAATGTTCCTTTCTCCACATCCCTCACATGGCTGGTAAGGAGATTTGCTCTGGAGTGAGTAATGAACAGAACAGGTTGTGCAGTATTTGTCAAAACAGAAGTGCCACTCTAGCGCTTTCCTTTCTAGGGTGCATCATTCACAATTTTTGTCCTGATTTGTATCAATGAGATTGTTAGCTATAATCTCTCTCTACAGCATCTGAATGAAAAACATTCAGCCTACAAATTGTCCTTGCATGGTTACAGTTGTTTATTCTCTATAATCAGCCAGTCCCATGGTATTGGTCTTTTCCCTAAGGGGATGAGCAAAACATTTTCTCACAGGAGAACAAATAGACATTAAACAACCAACACCACACAAAGACTAGCAACCTGCAAGGAACCAAATTCACACCCTCAATCTTCAAGTCAGCATGAAACAATCACTTCTTGGTTCTCCAGCCCAACTAAATAGGTGCCCCTAATCTTTCCAAGATTCTTGAGAGTGCAGGCCTTCAAATGTAACCTGGTCCTCAAAGTTAGGGATTCCCAGGTCTACTCTTGTGTCTGGGCTGATGCTCCTGAGTCCTCAAAGTTCGGGATTCCTGGGTCTACTCTTGTGTCTGGGCTGATGCTCCTGAGTCCTCCTAAAGAAGCCCCAGTGTTTCTGCATCCACTTGGTCCTGCCAGGGCTGCAGCCTTCTAGCACAGCCACTGCTCAGCCATCACCCACCGCAGTGGGGAGAGTAGCCATTCTGCCCATTAATTTTCCTGGGACCTTGATAGTTACATGGAGCACTGCACGTATTCATGAACATCTGAAGAGTAGCATGTTATTTGAGTATTTGTGCTTAATTTCTGCATGACCACAGAAAGAGTTGTGAATGGTACTTGTTCAAGACTGTTTTCCTGACAGACACTTAACTGTGTAAATAATATGACCTCTTAACAAAATAACTGAATTTTCCTAAACAATTGTTGCTAAGTTAGGGGCCTCTTAAAAAAAAGACCCTGCTTATATGTCTGAAATTAATACATGCTTCTAGATGAATTTTTCTACATTTTTACTTGAGGTATCATATTTTCTTCTTATTTATCACTTTGCTAGAGCAATAGGATTTTTAAATAGTTTCTTAAAAGGAAGCAATAAAAGAAAACATGGTATCATTCTAAACTGCAGTACTTAAAATGAAGTTGTCTTTCTTGACCATCAAAACAAACTACTGTATTATTTGCATTTAGGAATAGTTGTGTTTCAGTGGATTTCACTGAGACATGCAGAAAGAAAATGCTAGCTCTAACATTAGTTTCCATTTATTTTGGTACCTAATACTTTAGCAATTGTTTTTGGAGCAACGTGGGTTCAGATACTATCTCAGAGCCCTGTGGTACACAGCTGAGGAGGTGCAAAAGGGTAAACATGCCACAGACCTTACAGCTGTTTTTCCACTTTGCTGAGGCTACTAAAACTTCTGTGGACCTCTACACTAGGCTCAGAATAATTTGACATTATTCCCAGATGCTCAAGAAACCATCCTATGGCTTGAGATTCCTTCAGTTCAACAATGTTTCAGCAACATCCCTTTTCTCTAGCATCCTTAATAGGACATCTATACTGATGTGCTCACTCCTGATTGCTTCCCACACCTGTGGTTGAACAGCACTTGGCAAATTCCCCCTCAGACAATTAAGTCAAGAAAGCTTTGTGTTTGTATTGGTGTAGTATAACATGCAATCATGAAAAACAGGGACACCTTGAGAATGCCAAATGCAAGATCAAATGAAAAATAACTTAAAGGGAGAGCTCTAGCAGAACAGGGCTCCTTCAGCTGCAGTGTCTAAAAAACCTTGTGCAGGTGTTTTCTTAGCTCTGTTTTTTGCATCTCCCATACAGCCTGTCCTAACAGAGAGCAGAATACGACCCAAAGAAAGTCAGAAGGATAGAACCTCACAAATCCACATTTCCTATTAAGCAACTCCAATAATCCAGGATTTTTCTTGCAGGCATGCACAAAAATTGATGGATAAGGCTTACGAAAAGAACAACTAAGTGGTGCTAGACATTATGTGAAAGGGATGATTTTCCCCCAAAATGCCCCAATGGCTTTTTTCAAGCCTAATGACTGTTTCTGTTAAGTCTGTTTCTGGTTACCACACCATTGTTTGGTTTTAGAATAAAATGCAGACGTTTAGGAAACAGTAGATTGCATATAAAAATGGGTGACAACTGTAATAAAATGGTGTCCTTACCATCTGTTTTCTTTGATTCATCCCTCACACCAGACTGATCTTTTTTGTCCAACTTACTGTCTTCCTTTAATTCACCTAGAAAGAAGCAATAAGAAACATTATAAGCATTTTAATGCAGACTGAAGTTTATTAATGCTTGTAACTCAAATTGCAACATCGAAAGGAGCTGTTCCTTAGGAGAAAATGTCTGAATTCACAAGGAACTGGATTAACACATCTTCATAGAATAAAGCACCAGACAAAATTTATCCAACTGCTACAGAAAATCAAGCCTTACAATCTACTTTTAAATTTATTCTAATTGTTCACACCTTTTTAAGTGCACATGCAAACTCATACTCCCTCTGATTGTATCTAGGCCATTAAAAAACCTGAGGACAACCTTCACTTCAAAATCAGGACTCCAAAACATTTATGCTTTCAAAGGACTAAGACCCTGCGAGACTTCATCATAAGTCTCTGCATTAAGAATCACCTTAGATATCCCAAACAGTCCTATATAATGTTATCTTGCTTTCTCTTACCAGTTTCCTTTATCCACAGATTCATTTGGGTTGGTCCTTTGATGACGGTATGAGGGAACAAACAATCATCCTAGCATTGATCACTGGCTTTAGAGTCTCTGTAGCAAACCAGGAGAGCAAGGCCTTTGGCAGAGCAATGGTTGATGCAGAATGAAAATGGCAACTTGAGCTGGGTCGTATTTTATGAAGCCAGGAAAGTTAACCAGAGTCATTCTCATTTTCTGTCCTCTACTAGTCATACAGCAGAGCATATCAGACCTTCCCAGACCATCCCTTCATTGAATGAGAATGCCAAATGCAAGATCAAATGAAAAATAACTTAAAGGGAGAACTCTAGCAGAACAGGGCTCCTTCAGCTGCAGTGTCTAAACATCAGCAAAGAAGGTGTCCTTCCTTCAGATGTTCAGAGAAGCAACAGCAGCCTGCCCAGATGGGAGCAGGCAGCTCAGCTTTTCCTTTTCCCCCAGAGGAGCAGCACTGAATTTGTGACCCACACCTCAACACAAAAAACCTGTAGAAGTCTCACTTCAGAATTTTGTAAAGGTGAGGTATGTTACAGGGCTGTATTAAAGTGATGCTTATTCCATTTGTATTACTATTTTTGTTAGTATAACTACTTCCCAGCCTTTGGATCAGGATTATAGGTATTGTGTGTTAAAGAGGATCTAATCTGCCTTCAAAATAGTCATGGCCAGTGGATATTTATTTTTGGAACAACTCAAAAAAAGAGAAATTTCAGAGAATCAAAGTCTCCCTCTTCCACATTGTGCCCTAAACACTAGAATATTTCTTATTCTTGGATGACAGAGGATTGATCTTCCTCTCCATTTAAGCTTCATCATGGTATAAAAGAGGAATGCTTTTCAAATCTTAAAATATTTAACAGGATGGAAAAAACATGTCCTGTTCAGTTCTCATTCAGAGCTAAAACTTTTCATGTTTTTCTTCCTAAGTTTGCTGTGTGGGTTAGAGAAAAATGAAAGCAAGATGATACAGGACAAGCAGTAACCTCCTCAGCTTATGACACTGCCATTGACTTGGGCTAATTGAAAAGAGAGGTATGAGCGGCTCCAAGCAGGATTGAGGTGTCTGCTTGATGAAGGTGGCCTCTAAAAGAAGGACACTGTCTTCAGCAAATGAAATGAAAATGTATATAGGAAAGCACAAAAGTCTTCTTGCATTTCCTCCACCATCATATGCCTGATGGTAATGATGAGCTAATAATGCTATATTTGACCACTCCATAAAGAAGTTGCTTGACCCTAAGATGCAGAAGATGATGAACATCCACACATACATTATTTCAGTTTGATCTCTCTGAGAAATCACATGGGCAGCGAGTGACTAAGAGAGACTTTCAACTCACCTGACAACACAATTTCTGAATTTTCATTGAATATAACTTATTATGAATAGGGGACTTCTGCATATTGTAATATCTACCCTGCCATACTGCCAGCAGCAGAGCAGAACGATGATCATAATGATCTTTTTGAAAGGGATTACAAAGGCAGAGAAATAATAAGGCAAATACTTTACAATGAGATATTAACATATAGGCACAAAGGAAGCTGTGGTGAACCCAGAGATATGAATGTTAAGATTTCATTAGTTTCCAAAGACTCTGCAGTGATTGGACCTCATAAAGGCCTTATCCCATAAATTAAGGAGCAGAATTTCTTTTCCTGAGGAAGACACTAATTTTCAGAAATCATTATAATTCCTTTCAAAGCATTTTTGACACCTGCAGCAGAGAGACATTGCAGAAAAAGGTACTGTCAAGATCACTAGAGCACACTTAACCGCTGTATTGCTAGATGTATGTAAAACAAAGGATTTCAGAAGAAAAGTCTGATGCAGTCTAACTGGGATTTCATATGTCCCCATCCTTTTTGTCTCCTTGGGGGGCCTATTCCTATTCACCTGTGTAACACTGTCTGAAGACAAATCCCATATATAACAGAGCATGATAGCTTGGATCCCCATAGTCCTTCCAATCTCAAAAAACCCTAATGATGAAGTGATCACCGGGAAATGCCAGAAGCCAAGTGAAATACATGAGAATCATATCAGGAATGTTTTAAACAGAATTTCTGCCTCTGCTGCCATCGAAACTCACTGCTTGAGCCTGGGACTTTCAAAGCCTGTATGCTCACTCAGGCTTTTTCTAAAAGGATGCTTCCAAGTCTGAGGTTTTTGCTGGTTTTGGACTGGCTGATACTAGCCAAGTTTGTGACAAGTCACATGTGGCTGTACTGCCATTTTTTAATAATGGCTTCAAGGAGCAGGAGCTAGGGAGGGAAGGACAGTGTTTAAAGAGACAGCTGGCCAAGAGACAGCTGATGTGTTCTCATGGGTCTAATAATTTTTTTTTTTATGTTTAACACAATTTGCAAACTTTTCTTCCACCTTTCTTGGGTGTAAAGCACGATTCATATTTTGACAGTTTTACAGCAAGTTAAAACACTGGAATAAAATTTCGGTGAAAAAAAAAAAGAATATCTCCAAAAAAAGGCTCTCGACTCTCCTAATAAAAAAAAAACTAAGCAAAGGAAGCATAAATAAAGTAACTCTTAAAAACAGAGGGGGGCGGGGGAAATCCTCTGTCCCCAAACATATTTATAGCTGTGACTCTGTTCAAAGACACCTTTAACTGGCCTTAAAAAGAGTTTATAAGCCAACTTTGGCTTCTCCTCTGTCAGTTACCCAAACAACGAAGCTGTTCATTGAACCAAGGGTATTTGTTTCAGCTTTTTTTTTTTTGTTTCAGCTGTGTATCATAAGAGGCTGCTTCATTTTCATGAGAAAAGACATTTTTTCCTTTCCTCCAAAAGCATCAAGCAGGTATAATGAACCCCATCTTCTACAGAACAGTACACGGGAGTTAATTTACAGGTTACAGTTCCCATATGCAGGTGACTATGCCTATGTCCAGGAAAAGGCTCTCAGCCCATGACATCCTTTCAGGACACCAGGTTCCCCCATCACTTAGGTGAGATACTGATTTTAGGGCTGGATTTACATTTCAGTGGAAGGAGAGAACTCACCATTCTGGACATGCTGTTTCTCTTCTCCTGCTGCGTGATAAGAGTCCATTCCCTTATGTGTACTAGGTGCATTTTTCCCTTGAGAGGCTTCGTATTTGTTTACCCCAGTTTGCTGAGTCCCATTTACATGATTCTTATTGGAATCTGCGCTTTTGTTTTCCCCAGGATTTGGTTCTTTGCTGTTCTCTGTCTTTGCTGCTGTGGCATCTTCATCTGGCTTCTTCTCATCCTTTTCATCTGTTTTCTTTTCATCTGTTCCTTGATGAGCATTTTCCTCTGCTTCTTTCTTAGCTTTTTCTTCTGCATCCTCAGCAAAGAGAGAAGCAAAACAAGGAAAGAAATCATGATTATCAGTCAATTTGACAAGAACAAACTCACACATCTAAGTCTACTTCAGCTTTTTACATGCAAACAGCGATTACTTAGATAAATGTAGGAATTGACTTGACAAGGGAAAAAGAGCACAGGAGAACATTTAAGGAAGTATTCTGAAAAAAACACCTAAATGTATATTATGTGCATGTCTTTTTTTTACTATATAAGGTTCACCTTTGAAAATGCAGTTCCTCAAAATTATTTAAAGGCAAATTAAAAAGAGAAGAGATATTAGCTATTGAAGGCTCTAGGGGTGCCCAGGTTAGTTTCATTTTTGACACACAACAATCAGCAAATGACATTCAGTTTATCTCATACTATACCACGTAACTCTAAGCACATAAGAAGTTTTGGTTCTTTGGTATCTACATTTTTCCCTCTTGTTCCAGGTTGCTTCCAATGCCAGCTTCCTAATTTCTTCTGTTGCACTTACTGTTATCCTTTCTTTATGGCTCTATTCTTTCTTGGCAGACTAATATATTGCTACTAGTACTTGCTCTTCCACTTCAAAAAGTCTTGCAGTCAATCAGAAATATGCAAACGTATAAATTCAAAAGTGAGTGTTGAACTACGGCAGCATCTCAAAATACTGTCATTCAGAAAAAAAAATGAATTCACTGAGAAGCCATTTTCCCCCATTCAGGATACTACTCCTGTTTTTGTTTCTTATCCAAACCATAGGTACTGATGCAACCCACACTTACAACATAGGTTGCAAATTACTTTGCCTCCAGGTGTTGAGATCACTACATTTCTAGCCCAGGTTGGGTACAGCACACCCCCACAGACTCAGCTGCAAAGGCTCTGTGTGGCTTCCTGCCTCACACTGGAAAGCAGGACTCAACCACAGTCCCTCAGTGCAGCCCTTGAGCTAATAAACACGGCTGGGTGTGCAGACTCTGGGCAGAGACTCCATAATTTTCTGTCCTTTTTCCATGATCAATAGAGACTTATCTGCCAAAGCAGCTCAATAGTTCAGCACACACTCTATTTGGAACCTGTGAGCTTATGCAGTTTCAAGAGCATATCTATATCCATACTGAGTCTAAGCATTCAGATGTGACCACCCTACGCCTGTATAAAAGATTCCTGGGTCGGCAATATCCCAGCCCACTCATTACCCCATCATGGGCAACCAATTGCACTTTAAATGTGATAGGAATCACAGATGTATCTCCTGTTTTCTCAGAGATTGTGTAAACTGATGAGGAGAGGAGCAGATCCTACAAAACACTGAATAATGTCTACCTTGGTTCTACGAAAGTATTCTTGATATCTATAGGGAAGATGGTTTGTGCCTTACAGGAACAGGCTCTTGGCCAGTGAGCAAAAATTACAAAAGAATTTCTAAGTGTCTTGTCAAATACTTCTTATAAGTGAATCAGAACCAGTTTTGAGAAAAATGTACCGATGGCATACAAGAGAGAAAGGGGGAAAACTGTCTTTATAAGAAATGCCAATCTATATTTCCTTGCCAGCAGCTAACTAAAGTTAATTAATTTTTAAATTAATAAATTATGGCTCACATGAAAATATAATTAAATTAGATATGAGCCTCCCTCACTTTATTAATCATTCCTGAAATCTATGGTAGCTTCCATAGATAGCTCAGCTAGGTATGTTGATATTTTCTCTGGAGTCTCATGGTATACAGAAGGATTCCTCTCATTTGGGGATCTGAAAAAGAAATGCTGCATTTTGCACCTGAACCACAGGAGAGAAATTTGGCTCAGGATACTGAGGCTTGCTACAGCATTGTTGGATGAGTGCCTTTTGTCAAAATTAGTGTCAGAAAATACTTTATCTAAATGGTGTTTTGTACATCAGGGTGTTTGTTCATTCAGTTTTTTAATTTGTAGCTATTTAATGATGATCCTTTAAGCAAAAAGAGATCAGTAGTAAACCCACTTACTTTCCCCACACAGTCCGAGAAATCTTCTATAAATACCACACTCAGGATAAAAATAGTTCACTGATGCTTTTTGGGACAATGCCATTACCAAAGGGAATACAGTATTCTACAAATAATTTAATAATAATAATAGTAACAGTAATAGTAATAATAATAGATGGGTTTCCACCCTTTCTGATCCTCAGTTGGTATCTTATCTTAATAATTCTTATTTTTATTGGCAGAGCATCTTGATGCATTACAAGACATCGGTTTGATGGGGGTCAGCAATTTAAATTC
Organism: Astur gentilis; assembly: GCF_929443795.1. Lineage (NCBI taxonomy): Eukaryota > Metazoa > Chordata > Aves > Accipitriformes > Accipitridae > Astur > Astur gentilis. The sequence goes on along the minus strand of NC_064893.1, from coordinate 2,420,798 downwards.
CTGCTGTGTGGCAGGCCCTGCTGCACATGGCTAAGACAGGCAAGGCAGATGGAAACGGGTGCAAAGACTTGCTGCAAGTCAGGAGCAAGAGAGCAGCTGAGCAAATGTTTTGATGCAAGGGCTCTGGAGTCCAAGAACAGTTCCTTAGTCCCCAGTCCATACAACGGTACGCTGAGCCATACACTTGCATAGATCTTTCAGGATAAAAAAATATGTATGCTTGTACTGCTAAATGCACCCAGAAACACAGAAATTATGCAAAAGTCAATGAATTCAGATGAACAGAAGCTGAGACTGCTTTCTGAATCTTTGACCCATGAACTGGGACCCTGATCCAAGTTATTGGAGATGAAATTTGGCAAAACCATAAAGTAAATCAACTATCCAGGGCTAAACGTTGTCAGAAAGGTAAAGATAAAATGACCTACTCCAGGGGTCCCATGTCTAATATGCAGACTGGTGAGCTCTCTGCTTTCTAGTGATCTATTAATTCTTCCATAGACTATCCTCAGGAGCCACTAGAAGGACTTTTTTTATGAGGCAACTGAAAATAAAACATTTTCCAGCTAACGTATTAATAACCAAAAATTTATCATCAGGATACTTTGTAAAAGAATGGCTATGAAATACTGCATCAATACATATTACCAGTAGGAGCATTAAGCCATGTGTGCACATCCACTTGAATCAAAACTTGACATTTACATGTGCACATTTAGAAAAAACTCTTTATGTAAAACAGTCACTGCAAGTGGGTATAAAGCACACTTAAAAGTTAAATATACAGAATTTATTATGATCTACTCTATATATTTGTTTTAGGTGAAATATAAGGTGGATTTTATTTATTTCCCCACAGGTCTCTCTTGCATATAGGATTTTTATCTAGTAGATCCTTAGTAAACAAGCAAATATGTATGGTACATGTTGAAATGAAATCCTTAAAACTAGTTAACTGTATTGGCTCCATTCACTCAACAGTCCTATACTGTGAGACACTGACCATGTTAAATGCTTTGCTTGTTTGGTTTAGCTTTAATTTGTTTGGTCCACAAAGAACCGGGAAATAGTAAATACTGATTAAAAAAATAAAAGCCTTAAAAAAAGCCCCTGGCAAATAAGCAGATTTTGAATTACAGTTCTGTTTTCATTTTCATGGAACGCCTAGAAAGGCTTTTCCTGAATGGCAAGTTTTAATCACAAAGGAAAATTTAATTTGAATAATAATGCATGCTTTCCTGCACTTTTAGACAGGCCTTTCAGTTGGAGAGGAACAATGTGCTCTGGCAAATAGGAGAACTACGCCAAACCTTCCATCAGCCCTGACGCCAAGGCCACATAATACATTAAAATCGAACTTCTTCCATTCACATGAAATACAACAACTCCATTAAATAAGGGTTTGAGTAACAAGCATTCAGCTCAGATAAGAAATTGTATCACAAACAGTTTCATGAAGAAAAAAAATAATCAGTGATACATTGAAGCTTTTTTGGTTCCAAAGCTGGTCTAAATCACCGGAGGGCTCAAGGAGACCTTGGGTAATCACCCTGCACCTGGAAGTGAGGGGCAGTTATACCTATGTCATTCTCAACAGATGGATATCATTAGTTCCGAAAGGCCTCCAACAATGGAGATTTGCCAATATCTAACTTATTATGAGTTTATAATCACCTGCCAATTTTTTCTCCTCTTAACAGCCCAGGGTATTTGAATAAAAAAATAATTCCCTTATTTTGCAGCTGTCTTCAGAAAATTGCTTTCAGCTATAAATCTTCTCAGCTATAAACAACAGTTACCATCATTCTTATTGCTGTACTCTGTATTGTCTGCAACTGGTCCATATGTTTCCTGAACTGGAGTGGCCAAAATTGGACACAGGACTGCTGTGAGGGCCTTGTTACTGCTGGAAAAATGGGAAAAATGCCAGAGGGATCTTAGAAGCAAGATGTGGGGTTTTGGTTTTGTTTCGTTTTGTTTTTTTATTTGGGGGTGCAGGGAGGGGTTGGGGGTCTTTTTCAGTAGCATGGCAATATTCAACCATGGCCAACTTGCAACCAACACAGCTGTCATATTCTTCCGAAATATTTGCAGTTCCTCCCAGATTAATGACATCATAAGCATTTGCAGCACAGTTCCCAATTCATTATCCAAGTTATCACTAGAAATAGGAAACCAGCTGTGAAACCAGAATATCTTGTCCTTCTTCCCTGAACTATCATATATACCTTTTTCAGTCTTAACAGTGAACAATTGATAACCTATCACTACAAATGCTGTTCTAGCTAATTTTGCACCCACCCTGAGTCTGACTCATGACTTTACGGGACCTCCCTTACAATTACTTTTTTCCCTCCCATTGTCCATATCCTCTTCACTATGTACACTTACACCATGTAAGAAGAGTATAAGGCACAGATGAGTCACAATATTCCTATCTTTCTGAACTCAGTGTAGGTTGTTGACCTTGAAAAGCAGATTCTTTCAAACTAACAGTGCTTACTTGGACAATAATTTGATTGAAGAAGAGCTTGAAGAAGAAGTGAAAAGAATTTTTATTCTTTCACTAAGAAGCCTGGCTGTTACCTTTGGTGGCTTGCGCTTTCCATTTCTCCCGGTTCTGCTGTACCACCTCAGTCCAGGTGGCTTTAAAACATTTGAAGTCCACAGTGAGTATGGAGCAGTTGAGTGAGGCACTTCCTTCGGACCCAGTGCTCTTGACACTTGATCTTTTAACTTCGGACGGATTAATGCTATTCAGACTGGGACAGAAGATCACAAACACGGAAGAAATCAGTATGCCATACACCAAATACAGCTAAGAAGAAATAATGACTGTAAGTCTAGATAACTTAACAGAGTTAACCAGGAAAATCAAAAACTAAACTTGATTCCCTCATCCTCCCCTCCCTCCGACCCACCCCAGGGCAATGATGTTAAAGCAAACACCACAACCTGAGCCAGTATTAGAAATAAAGGGCAGCTTTTCCCTCCTTATTTTTTGGTATTCACAGTCTCTAAGAAATAGAATCACTCAAAGTGTTGCCATTACCTTTATTGTGCATCTTCACTCCCTAAATATTAATTGGAGAGTCAGACAATTCTAGAAATCAAATATGTCAAAGGAGGACCCTCCTAAAATTCACCATGGGAGCCATTAGGCACCGGACAGGAGGCCAGCCTCTGTCCAGGGCTTGGTGACCTCAGCTGAGGCTGAAATCAGGCACTCATTTCAGTTACACACCCTACAGTTGTCTTTCAAGGATGGACACTTCATTGCACACATTGATATAGGCAGCAAGACCACTGACGTAGAAAAATATTAGTGCTTGCTCTTTGTATAACAGCCCAAGAGTAAAGAAGTCACCTGGGAGAGGGAGTCCTGACTTGGTGGCCCTACTCTAGGGAGCACTAGCCATGTAGCATTTGAATCCCAAGACATGCCCTGTCCATGAAACTACTAAAAGAGTAGTTTCTCTACAACAGCAGAGCAGGCTGAATGGGCCAAGAGTCCTTACAGTTGAATTCCAGGTAAATTCTGGTCGTACTTCACACATTTGCAAAACCCTAAATACTGTCACTAGAGTGTGCTTATACATCCCAGTCCTCTTTGGTATTTCAATCTTATTTATACTTCTAGACATGAAGAAATGAGTGCCTCCAAACAAGTCCCTCTACCTTCTCTTTGACATTAGTGACTGAGAGAGCACTAAAGTTCACCTGACTGCATGGCTACAACCATCTGTGTTCACTGCCTTTGGAATCATGGCTTGGGTTCATTCCAGCCTCCCCTTTTGCCCTCCCCTGGGCTGGAGTTTCCCTGCAACAAAGTCACGTCACAAGGTGAGCTGCAGTGTTGGCAATGCAGATATGGGGCTTTAAGCCACATGGAAGACATATGCTGTGGTGGGGAAACCGGGGGAGTTGGGTGCAATGGCAGCATGTGCAGAGTGAAAGGAAAGGCTGCATGGTTATTCACCTGGAACGCCTGAACCCAGACATGCCAGAACGGGAAGCTTCATCAATGAGCGGAGTCACAATCTTCTCAGTCATGTCAGTCAGCACAGTAAAAGTGGGTTCCACGATGAAATCAATGAAACCTGAGCAGAAACACAAGCAGAGTCAAGCAGGCAAGACGAGGATTTATGTGGAGTTACTGCTTCAGTGATCACAGACAACCACACTGTAAAAGAGAGAGTAAAAAAATTATACCTTGAAAAAGGGATAAGCAAATACTAGAAAGGGAAAATGGAGTTATACATTAATCCCTGACCCAAGAGCCTGGATATAGCATGCAATAAAAGGTACCTACTTCAACAACAGAAAGAAACTGTGGCAAATCAGAACATAAACAGATGCAGCAGAACTTGTTTTATATGAGGAGTGTGATATTTAAGCCAAATTCCTAGCAGATTTGGATAAAACCCAGTTTCAAAGATGAACTCTCTAAAAGCAGAAAATTAATGTAACAGTAATAATACTGGTAAGCTTTGCTGGTGTGGAGTTAACATGCAAACCTCCCTACTGCATATCAGTGGGTTGCTGTGAATATTCACTCCTCAGTGCTCGGCCAGCTTGCTTTTGTTCATAATAAAAGAGATTTAGATGCTCCCCCCTGCCCCTTTTTTAATATAAGGAAAGGAAAAAAATAAAGGGTAAAATAATTTCTACTTCAGTATAAAGTTTGGCAGAGATGAGTATGGCTCTGATCTGAATGTTGAGAAAGGCAGACTGAAGGTCCCTGTGGCCATAAGCTCATGAGATGAAGGAAAATCAAAGTTGCACAGAAAAAATGTGAGAGTGAGGAGCTTAAAGTACCTTACACCTTCCCCAAAATTCTCACCTGGGGCAAGAGCTATTTCTTATGTTCATTTTAGCACTTCACTTAGCAAATTTCTTAGTGCTGCAGGTAGCCAAGAAAACAATGACATCCTTAATCCCTTCTAAGGCACATCAGGATTCAGGTCTTTCCCTACTGTTACAATTTTTAAAGATTTGGTAATTATCAACTATTAATTATATATTCATACTATTATAATTTCCCTGACTGTGTCATGTTATATTTCTATGACAGACCTTGGCGATTCTAGGTGATTACAGAAAGATAAAAGGAGAAGACACCACATGGGCCAGGCAGCTGAATTCACAGATGGTTTGATCCACATCTTGAGTGCAAAGCAGTTGAGCACCCTTCCAGTTCCATTTCCCTTCCCTGATTTTTGCTAATTTTCTAAAAGGATGGGTAATTAAGTGTATTTTCATGCCTAGCCAAATTAAACATGTTACTTGCAAGTTCTCAGAAGTTCATACTAACATTCCGTAAATCCGGAGAAAATATGCATTCAGTCTTATCTGAACATCTGAATTGTGTGCCTCCATAACACTGAGACAGTCTTATCTATTCAAATTTAGGGAGAAAAGAACTCCATTCCTCCCACAGAGTTAATCAGAAATGTATGCAGTATAAAGCCACAACAGAAGACTGTGTACTAGAACATAACCCAGATAATCCCAGCAAACTTCATACAATTTTTTAAAAGTGTGCCACAGGAATCCTGAGGATAATGAGAACTTAATTTACTTATGTGTGTGTTTCTGCCTGTCTATATGTCTCTTCTATTCCTGTTCACTCAAAAAAATTTTTACTTCTTAATGACCAAAGAAACCCAAGCCATGGTACCTTATCACTTCTGCTTGGCGAGTAATACAACTGCCATTTGCTCCATCACCACTAACAACCCTGAGACATGCAAATCTCTGATACCAGACACTTGACTGTGTCACTAACTTCAGCAGCGAGGTGGTGGGATCCACTTCCTGTGATACTCAACACTTGCACATAAATACAAGGCCCAGTTTTAAGTGTCTAAGAAACTAGTTTTCCCTGGGAGAAGTCTTGCATTTCATCAACAAAGACAGGCAGAGGTGGCACAAGAGACCACAGGTAAACTCAAAGACAGACCTAGGAGAACCTTTCTTTGATAAGTGGTATTTTTATCTCTATTCCCTAGAACATGAATAAGTTATTCAACTGTTTCCTTAAAGTAGGGATTACAATAAAGCTGGGAAACACAATCTGCTATCATAGAAACAAAACCTAGGACTTTATTAATAATTATGTAACTTATGCCATATTCCCAAGTGCCTCCCCCTGCACTGTGTTCTCTCTCTTCCTACCTAAAGACACTGTGATTTAAATATGGTGATTTAGTTTGCTAATTAAAACCCCTGTATATCAAATGATGAACCTGGGTTTTGAAACTTATTAATGCTAATGACCACTTTATCATCCTTTTTCTTCTTCAATAGAATGAGCATGTTAAATATTTCTGTTCCCCAGTGATTAAGATTATTTTACCAATTAACACTGCATGCTGAGGGTGGATTCCAGGCACGTGCCTAGTGTTCATTCATTCCACCTGAGAACATCACCATGGCAAACACTGGCTAGAGGACACTCTTCCTAAAGCACACCACCACCAAAAAAACCCCCAAAGCCCAAAAAAAAAACAACCCAAAACCAAAAAAAAACAAAAAAAAAAGAAAAAAGAATCATCAGCATGCACTCATCAGCCTTTATCAATATTTTCTGAAGCTGCAATTTTCTTTCTTGCCAGCCAAAGGACAAAAATAAAAGGATGCTGCTACATTTATCAGCTGCAAAAGAGGTCAATGACAACAAAGGCTGATCTCCAGTCAAACAAGCTTCCTACAGTCTAAGACAGACAGAGAAACTTTAACTCCTGATATTCTTGTTGGGAAATACAAACCTTGGCCTGCTTTTCTTTGTGGTTTGTTTGTCCCCTCCACTCTGATAAGCAGCCTGACTTCTGGACATGAATGTCCCGATTTCTGTACTTCACTGTGGTACAGAAATATTTACCACACTCATTCTACTGAAGAAGAAAAAGGATGATAAATTGGTCATTAGCATTAACATTAATAGGTTTTAAAACCCAGGTTCATTATTTGATATTCAGGGGTTTTTTAATTAGCAGTTTAAACTCTGAACAATTTCTTCACAAACTGAAGCAACAGGAGAGAGATTCTTTCTTTTGAGGAAGTTTTTGTTGTTACATTGCTTCATTTCTATGGAAAAAGTCTGTATTGCAAAACCTGCAGTCTGCATTTGTGAAAAACTTGTGTTAATGAAAATGCTTGCCCGCTGTTTTTGCATCCACAGTGACCTTAGAGCAGCATACCAGCAACTACAAACAAGTTGAGCGACCAGAACAGGATTTCTAGGCTCTGTCCCTGACAGAACCAAGAGCACAATTTTATTTCACAAAGGACAGAGGCCTTTTATTTGTGAAAACTGATGGCTGCTTGCTGCAGATAATAGCACAATTTGGAATTCAGTAAGAACTTACTTTTGCAAAGAAATGTAGTAATTATTATTCCAAGGAACAATTAGTTAAGGCTATTAATCAGGTAAATAAATGAATAGGAACAGATTATTTGTCTGAGAATCTAGCCTACTAACTTTGAAAGCCTTACCTCAGCAGATAGCCAGAAAAAATAAGAGGTTTTAACAAAGGAGACGTTACAGAAAGACACTGCCAATATGCGCAGCAGACTGAGAAATTAAAATTTTATGATGTTAGAAGGCAAGATTTATGGAAAGTAGCCTATTAATGTCAATGGATTACTGAACTGCACAAATCGAATACAATGACAAATAGTATATAACTAAATAAGGATGCCTTTGCATACTGAAGAGTGCCTCTTTTATAAGGTGGAATTGTGCTGGTGATGGTTTAATTCATCATTAATTTTGCAGTGTCTTGACACAAGGGGCATCAGTGCAGAAGTTTCTTGGCTCTCCTGGCCTTTCTGAGCAAAGGAGCACAAAAGAAGAGGACAAGGAAAACTGGTTTCCAAGTACACACAACCCTGCATAGAAGGGTCCTGTGGGAAGCACAACTCCTCTTCCCCCTAAGGAGTGAGAGACATATCTGAAAGCTGATAGAAGGGATGTGAAAGAGAAGTCTCTACATGCACTTCTCTCCACACCAGCCAGAGAGAGAGAGAGTTTATCTTCTCCAACAGCACAGCAGTAGGTGTAGTGTGCCCAGGAGTCCTCAATATGGGTTTTAGCTGAGACTGCAGCACTTCAAGTTTGCTGCTGCTTCCCTCCACTGAGCTGCTAGCTGAACACAGTTGTACTGCGCTCTACACACATTCCCACTCTTCTGGGTTACCATTGCAGAGGAGTAAACACTACATGTCTGGCAACCAGGCCAGGCTTTCATAGGGCTTTTCAAGTTCAGATTCTTGGCTGAACTGTCTAAACTTCCAAAGCTAGAAAAATCTGGGATGGGGTCTCTCGTAGAATGGCTTGCCTAATAGGAACAATGAAATAATTTTAAACAGAAATGGCTCTTAGCCACAGATATGAATCTGAACTTTCCTAGTTCAGGGATATCTTTGTCTTATTCTTTGAGAGAAATGTCATACTTAAATTTTTTGTTTGTTTTCCTTTAATACATTTTCTCTCTTTCTGCTTCTGGTTTTGATTCCTTCATTTTGGGGGTCTGCATTACCTTTCTTTTGTTATTCCATTTGGCTCCCTATTCTCCAGTTGAGGTTAGATCACTTCTGTTTAATTCACTTGCTTCCTAGGTCTAAAAATCCACCCACAAATCCACCTTTTCTGCTGTCTTTTTTTGCTCCCAGTCTCCTGAACAGTTTTGCTTCACTTAGCCCCTCTTGTTTTCTCACCAAATAACAGGCTTGTTGTCTCATCCTTCTCCTACTTCTTCACTCAACAACTGGAGGACAGGTAGAGAAATAGCTGTTGGTGAGTCTGTAAAAAGATCTCTGTTTCTGAATGGGTGGAGCAGAAAAAGGGTTGCTATTTGCTCAGCTTCAGTGAAAAATATTGGCTGGCTTGAAGCACTGAGACAGAAAGGCTGGGGGGAATAAATGGAAAAACACATAATAGGTTTTGCCCAGGTCGTCAAAGGGACTGATGTTACATTTTCATATCCACCAATGACACTCATATCACAACATGTTGCCGTGTATGCCTCATCTTCATAGCTCAGAAAACCACGGAGTAGTGTCATAACCAGGCACTGTAGTAATCTCTGCAGAGGCAACTTGGTTACTGCATGGAACAGCCATCATAGATTTAATGGCTCCTCTGATTTGAATTGTTGATCTGGGGAAAATAACACCATTGTGCTGTATCTCCTCTCTTTAACATAGTTCCAAATGACGTGAGAACACCATGATCTTAGCCCTACAGGGAGGAGTAAGTTTTGCTTTCAAGATGCTACTTTGCGTGCACCAAAAGGGACATACCTATTTGAGACTGAGCAACCATAGTAGACTTGCGATCACACAGTGGAGAGAAGGGAAGCCCTAGTTCTGCTTCTTTGTCACCCTGGAGAAACAAAATTGAGAAGAAATTAGAAAAAGACAAGACACATTGCACTTTGATATCTTAGGTCATGACTGTAAAAGCCTCTCATTTTACTTTCTTTAATTAAGTTTTGATTTTGGTTTGTTGGTTTGGGGTTTTGTTTTGTTTTTTAACACAAATTGTGGAGAATTTGAGTCTGGCTGGAGAAGTTGTAGTCCAAGTATAAGTTGGTGAATTAAGCATCTTGATTCCAGTGAATCCAGACCTTTCCCTGCCTGCCTGGTACTTCTATGCACCAACTAAAAACCCACTTGAGCACAAGAACGCTTCTCACTGCTGTTCTCCAGAGAACCCCAGCAGAACTCAGCTCTCAGAGCAAACCTTTCAAGAGACAACATCAGCGTCAGGACTGATTTTTTAGGGCTTGCACTTCTTTGCATGTCTTTTTTAGTCTTTCAGGTACAGAATTCACAGGTCATAGCTGGCCAGATGCAGATCACTTTTTTCTTCCAAAGGAACAGTGACATTTTTCTACAACAAAGTAACCTGCTCGGTTGATGTGGGGTGAGCAGTGGACATTGTCTACCTGGGTTTCTCCAAGGCTTTCGATACAGTTCCCCACAGCCTCCTCCTAGGGAAACTGATGTGTTATAGTCCAGATAAGTCGTCTGTGTGGTGGGTGGGGAACTGGCTGACAGGCTGCACCCAGAGGGTGATGATAAATAGCTCCTTTTCAAACTGGCAACCTGTCACAAGTGGGGACCCCCAGGGATTGATATTGAGCCCAGTGCTGTTTAGTATCCTCATAAGTGATCTGGATGGTGGGATCAAGTGTACCCTGATGAAGTTTGCTCATGATACCAAACTGAGTGGGGAAGTGGACACTTTGGAAGGGAGAGCCACCCTGCAGGAAGACATGGACAGGCTGGAAGAGTGGGCTAACAAGAACCTTATGAAGTTCAGCAAGGACAAGTGTGAGGTCTTGCACTTGGGAAAACATAATCCAAGAGTGCAGCACAGGCTAGGATCTACCTGGCTGGGGAGCAACTCTGTGGAAAGCGGTCTGGGGGTCCTGGTGGACAACAAGCTCAATATGAGTGAACAGTGAGATGCTGCAGCAAAGAAAGTCAACAGGATGCTGGGTTGCGTTAACAAGGGTACCACCAGCAGAGGTAAAGAAGTCATTACCCCACTCTGCTCAGTGCTTGTCAGGCCACACCTGGAATACTGTGTCCAGTTTTGGTCCCCCCTAAGCAAAAAAGACATGGACAGGCTGGAGAGGGTCCAGAGAAGGGCCACAAAGATGATCAAAGGACTGGGAAGCCTGACTTTCAGAGGAAAGGCTGAGGGAACTGGGTTTGTTCAGCCTTGACAAAAGCAAGTTTTGGGGAGACCTTATCACCATGTTCCAGTGTCTACAAATAAGATGCAGACTCCCTTTTTACAAGGAGTCACATGCAAAAGACGAGGGGTAATGGGTACAAGTTACTCCTGGGAAGATTCCGACTGGACACAAGAGGAAAATTTTTCACAATGAGAACAATCAGCCATTGGAATAATCTCCCCAGGGAAGTGGTGGATTCCCCAACATTGGACACTTTTAAGATTCAGGTGGACAGGGTGCTGGGCCATCTTGTCTAGACCGTGCTTTTGCAAAGAAAAGTTGGACCAGATGATCCTTGAGGTCCCTTCCAACCTGGTACTCTATGATTCTATGAGTCTGACATTGTCAACATTTTACTGAAGTACAAAAGTCCAAATATGCTTTCCAGTCCCCAGAACTGAAAGTCCTTTGCTAACGTCTCAAGATGGTGCAGAAGATCAAGTTTTATAACCCTAATTTTTTCCAGTCTTTCAAGCTGCATATTCTCAAAAAGCCTTTTAAGTTGGTTCAGTCACTCTATAACATATTGCTATATGCTGAGAAGATATATAGGATGACATAGTTGCAATACTCTCCACTGAGCATTCAAATTTAAATTACCTGTTAAATATACTAGAGAATCAATTCCTTAAATCAGCAGTTCACTTTAACTGTGCTGAACTTCTTGCCAGTGTTCTGACTAATGTTAAATGGAAGCTAAAATAGCCAGCAAACTAACCAGAGAAAAACTTGTGCAGGCATAAGAAGAGCTGAATTCTTCTTTTTGTTAATACAACACACATGAAATGGGGCACAAGACCTGTTAGAGTTTTGGGTGGAACAACAAGCAATAGTATTCTTCTGTTGCAGAACAATTCTGCTTTATGTTAGGAGTCTGATATACAAATATCAGGGTAAAACAGAAACCAAACACAGAAATATTTCCAAGTAACATTCCTTTACTATGTCTGCTGTATCTCTCAGTAAAACTGTCTCTCAATGCCAGCTCTTACCTAATCATCATTCTTCTCTTACTCCTTATGCCTCTTAAAAACCCCAGTGCCTAATTCTCTTTAGGAAGGAACTCCTAACTGCCTCTCTGACTGCTCAGAGAGATACCTGAATTCATCTAAGCTATTTGAGCAGCTCCCTCAGGGCTAGCTAAAGTGCATTAGTAAAACAAATTAATTCATGTAAGATGTTTGCTTTAAGAGATGCTCACCATAGCTGCTGAATGTAAAAAACCAGTATTGTACTCAGAAGCATCATTCACACCTACAACATCGTTACTTGGTGTGGGAAGACCTGTGTAACATCACAAAATACTTGGAAACGAATAGGGCTGGGGACCTGTACTGATATAGGTTAAGTCAGGCTTTAGAAGGGCAACCAAGCTGATGAGGGGCCTGGATCACAAGTCTTATGAGGAGCGGCTGAGGAAACTGGGGTTGTTTAGTCTGGAGAAAAAGAGGCTGAGGGTAGACCTTATAGCTCTCTACAACTACCTGAAAGGAGGTTGTAGTGAGGTGGGTGCTGATCTCTTCTGTCAGGTGGCTGGAGACAGGATGAGAGGAAATGGCCTCAAGTTGTGGCAAGGGAGGTTTAGATTGGATATTAGGAAAAAATTCTTTACTGAAAGGTTTGTCAGGTATTGGAACAGGCTGCCCAGGGAAGTGGTTGAGTTACCATCCCTGGAGGTATTCAAAAAGCATGTAGACATGGCACTTCAGGACATGGTTTAGTGGTCATGGTTGATGGTTGGAATTGATCTTGAAAGTCTTTTCCAACCTAAATGATTCTATGATTAAGTCTCTGAAGAGCACACAACAGAAAGGACAGGAGATTGTCTACAGGTGAAGAGCATAAGGAAATAAATACCTAATCTGAGGCCAGCCCAGTTTCTTATCACCATGGTCCCCTCTGGCTAGTGGTACTGCTTAGCTTGTGAGAAATGTGTGTTGTTCTTCTGCTGCCACGTCGGGATGTATTTATTGATCTAGTACTAATTAACTTCAATGAACACAAGTCTATACTTCATGGTAAGCTTAAGGGTTTTCCTGAAGAGGGAATTAATACTGCATCTGAATTTGGAACTAGAATACAAGTGTTATATAAAGATTTATCTAAAAGTGGAGGCATTTGTCATTCAAAACTAAAGTAGGGTTTGTTGGCTGAAACAAAATTATTCTTATGAAAACATAAAATAATACTTTTATCTTCATTACATGTGTTAAACAGATCAAAGCTTGGGCTTTTTGTGGTCTCATATATAGCTAATCTTCATTCCCTCACTGGTCTGTAGGGGACTCAGCAGTGGTGTATTTTAACACATCTAGTATAATTTTGAGCTAGAAAAGCATAAACATGCACAGATTTTTCCCTAAAATGTATGTGAAAACCATCCTACTTGCATGAGCCTCCTGTGTGGCAACACAGAGACAGCTGCACGGATGATCTATCTGCTTACACCTCATAAACCCATTCTTGGTTTGAAAAACAAATTAAAGGATTCATTTCAAAGCAAATTCTTGCAATGTCCTTATTAAGAAGGCATTCCCACAATGCCTTTAAAAATAGATGCCATTTAAAAAAATTGTTAGAACTTTTTAAAAATTATCATGCATTTTTCTTTTTTGCATTCAGATTTACTATAAAACATGAAGTTATTGAACTTTGGAGGGAAATTAAGCATTTAGTTTTCTGCTTAGTTTAGTAATTCATACTGGTGAAAAGTACCCTAAACACTCCTAAGTGCTCTGTTTACTTTTCCTTTTCTTTTTTTAAGGCAGGTCTTTAAATGCTTTTAATTAGTCACTTGGGGAGCTTATACCTACCACACAGAGCTTAATGATTTGTCTAGATTTGTGGGTCTGTCAACAAGCAGTCCACTGTGAGCTATAAACTAGATCAGTTCACTTCATCTAAATAAGAGTAATGTATTTTTTGCATCTACCCCAACTATATTACGTACAGTTCTACAAAGTACAGCTACCTAAATCTCTTTTCTATGGTTCTACACCTAAGTAGAATGTCACATATTCTATATTTTGCTAATTTGAAACACATATTAGCTTCCCAAATTATAATTTCTACTATGTAGATAACGCCTATATCTGGAGGCAGTGTATCAGACACTAACTTCCCAAGAGGCATAGTAGCCAGCGTTACTGGTGCCAGTTTCGTAGACACTGAGAAGTGCCAGAGAAAGTTTCGTATCATTTAGCAGGTTCTTGCATCAAACAGAGAAAAAGGCAAAGATCTGTGTTCATATTTTCCTACTTCCTTGCCCAATCCTACACAGTTCCTCTGTGCTGCAGAAATACAAAGGAACTTCCCTATCTTTACCTGTCTGAAGAACTCCTCTAGCAGAGACATGGTCCAGCGATGATGGAGATCCCAGGCCTTGGCTGGATGACTGATATCTGCTGTATGCAACAACAGTGATAAGGCTTTCGGCTTGTCAATTCTGAAAACCCAAAGGATCAAACAAATTAATTGTCTGCTCTTGAAGTGAAGAATGACAAAAATTTCACCTAAGCAGGGAAATGGGATCATTAGAATCTTTGGCCAGAATATTAATGGAGTGATTTCTGTGTTGACAAAATCAGACAGCTATGAAAGATTGTCTAATTTCTCCAAAATACACCATTCCTGTTGTAAAAGAGACATTAAGAAGTGCAAAAAGAAACTTTGCTCAGCCTTGCTGAGCTCCTTTCCAGGATTGCCTGTCTGCACAAGCAGGCTTGAAGAGCTGCTGTGTTCCCCATTTCAGCTGGGCTGCATTTTATGCAGCTGAGAAAAGAAGTTGGTCCCTACCATCTTACTGTAGTAAACAGTTAGGATCTGATCTCAGGGGCACTGATGAGTCTACACAGTAACTGATAAAAGTTTCCCTGCTAGAAAACTAGTGTGAGGTCAGGAGATCCTTGCAACTGGTTCCAGAGAACAAAAAAGGCTGCCTATTTCTTAAAACCATAACCTGAGAGGCTAGCCCAAGAACCCAGTAAATGTTGCTTCCTGGGATGGGTAGTCTCATTTTTTAATTCCAGCTTTTGACTGTCTGAAATAGCTGGAAGAGTTGTAGGTTTTGAGAGGACCAAGTGGCTGGCTACCCTCTGGTCTGATACAGGTATAATTCTGGGAGGCTCTGGACAGACCTGTGTCCAGGGTGAAAAAATGACCATAACTCAGAGCTTTCTGCAGTATGAAAGGAATTTTATGGGGAAGAGCTGTGGACAAAATATGACAGCTCCCAGTGGTGTATTAGGAAGAAGAAAAGGCCTTTCCCATTCTGCTCCATCTGTTATTTTCGAGTCCTTCCCTCAGTGGATCTCAAGTTGTTTTCATCTGTCCTCTGGTTATGGAGCAGGCCCCCTGCAGAGGTGGCAGCTGATACCATCTGCAGAAGGGCAATGTGTAAGTTGTGTTCTGCAGATCCTATAACCTTGAGTCATAGTCAAGCTGTAGAGGTCACTCAGCTGGATCATGTCCTTGATGTTACCCTGATATGCAAAGGGAAATGCCCAGGGAGGCTTATCCCAACACGGGACCTTTGCAAGCTTTGGTCCACCAGTACAGAATAGAGTTGTGTGTATACGGGGGTGCCAGTCCACTCCTAAGTGAATTAATTCAAAATTCAACAGCAGAAAGAGAATTTATGTGGACATCAAAGAGAATGAGGGCCTCTGGAGAGGTGCTTTTGAAGTCAAACACAATGGCAAAGCACCAGCTGAAATGCAGCCCCTCACTGCACAGTGTTGTGAAGTGACTCACCCTTCTGGCTGCTGCAAAGCATTCTTCATGGCTTTGATTTGCTGGAAGTGACAGGACATATCGGTGGCCAACACCATCTCAATCACTAGAGCTCTGAATTCCCTTTTAGATGGCATCACGATGAGAGGAACAAGGAAAGAGAAACACAAAAACCAGCATCAGACACACTCCAATTTCTTTTGTTGTCTATCTGTAAATTATGGACAGTACTTCTGCCTTTGTATGTCACTCTTTCCATTACCCCTCTTTCAGGGATGGGGAAAAGGATGAATGATTTTCTACACAAACACAGGAGTGGGAGGGCTGCAAATTAAGCCAGGTGGCTAATCCTTGCTAAGAGAAATCCTGGATGTTTTTTGAAGACCATGTTAGTATTAGTACTCCTTTTTCAATTAAGCACAAACCTCTTAAATTGATTTCTTTTATAGGGCATTCTTAGAAGGAAGTAAAAAGACTGTTTAAAGCCTCAGCATGAATCAGGTGAACTTTTGAACCTGAATCTCTATCCAATTGACTAAAACTGGTTGATACCTATGTTGAAAGTTTAGTCATATTATTAAAGGAAAAACAGCATGTTAAAAAAAAACGTCCTAGATGTATATATGCAGTCAAGACCTTTGAGAACCTGCATTACTTCGCTGATATTAATTCAAACTATTCCTGTATGAATTTTTGTTAAGCAAACTTCTTTAGGATCCTGTTGCAATTCATTTGCAGATAATACGGATGTCCTAGACATTTTAAAATATCACAACATTCTGATCTAGCACACAATACAAATTTATTTTCTCCTTCTCTCAGTTCAGCTATTCACAGGTTAACAGAAGAAGAACAGCCCAAGGTTAGCATACCAGCTCATAATTTGGGAGATTCAAATATGGGTCAGCTTTCATTTAAAAATAAAAGTTACCATTCTTCTTTTCATGAATGTTTCATGAAGGACATGGTCTATTTTCAGCATGCTTCTCTTGCCTCTAGTGGCTGTGCTCAAGTTCCAGCCCCAGGCCACCACTGTGTAGAGACACAAGACTGTTGTGCTTACCCCAGCCCACGGGTGACACATAATGAGTCACCCCACCAGGAGTTCTGCACGCATGTTAAGATACATCATCTGGCCTCGCTATTACCCCAGTGCACCCACCTCCACCACCCCACCATTATGTACAATCAGTTGCATAGCCAAGAGCATTCAAGATGATGATATGGTGGCTGAAAATGAACTTATTTTAAATTATTTTGAATCTTTTTTTTTCACCAGTCCTGGTCAGTTCCCTGGTCTGGTTCATTCCCAGCAGCACAAACCTCTCTGTCAATACAAACAAGAGATGCAGAGAACATGAATGTATATCAATGAACTTTTAAAAGAAGAGGGTGTCATTATGCTGTGGGAACAATTAGTGCTTGGGATTATTCCTGGGAAACAGCAGACACTTCACTGCACCCTCTGGAGTGCAACTCCATCCTAACGGACTGCATGGGAGACTTTGTGCATAGCTTATTGCAGTAAGAATGCAAAAGCAAAGGGCTCAGCTCAAGCAAATGAGTCACTGACTTCAGTCCCAGCATCTACGTATGCTCACAAGCACACAAATACTAGTTTCCCCTTCATAGATGTAAGTCTGGAATATGCACATTCGCTGACCTCCGCACATATTTCAGAACACTGTTTCCTCTGAACCAGAGAGGAAGAATACTTCAGAGACATTAACAAAGAAAGTATTTTAAGACTGAGGAGTTCTTCTTTGTCACTTCAAACAGCAGGCATCACAACAGCAGGTGACTTTGAAAGGCATGTGGACACAGGTAATTTACTGGGCATAGGTAATGCATGAGAGAAAATCTCAAAAGGCATACCCTAGAGGACAATAGGTTTGTGCATTTGTTGCCAGGTGGAGCTAAGGCTGAAACACGTTACAGAGAGAATTAAGCACAGGTATTTTGACTTTTCTTGGTTTTGCTTCTCAGTCACATCGGAGCCTGGGATACACACAGCTGTTACTTTTTGCTCCGACCAGCTTTAGCACTTTGTTTCTGCCATTGTCTTCTAAGTCTACACAACACGTTATGGTGCTGCAGTCTGAATGCTGCATAGCAGCCCTGGCTCAATAGTCCCCAGAAACTCTTTGCAAGAGGTGTTTCCACTGAGGTCTCACTGGACTGTATTTAATGATGCTAATAATGCACAAAAGCCCGTCCATGTTTTACATGACACCCTTTCAGAGTGATCTGTCTTTACTTGGGGCTAGCACCTTTATGTCAGAGAAGCCCAGTCTACGTAAAAGCAGAGGAAAAAGCAGAAAAGCAAGCCAACTGAAACAGTTTCATCTTCTCTACCTTTCAGAAAACATATTTTACCATCTCAAAGAAGAAAGGAGGTAAGAGAAGAGCCTGCACTACTTTCAAATGCCTGCATGTTGCTGTGAAACTGTGCAAAAGTATAGCACTGAACACAGAGGCTTTATCAATGTTATTACTATCGACATACGGTCAAGAGGCAGGCAAATTCAGCTTTCACTTCCACTGTTGCCAGTGGGACTATAAAGTCAGAGAACCCCCTGCTATTCCTGCAGTATCTTCTTCTCCTTTATTCCCCATGATGCAAACCCAGGTTTGTATTCAGGAAGAAGTTCATGAAGAACCAAAGTCAATTCACTCAAATAGTAATTGTCCTGAGCGATTCATTAAAGAACTTGACTCAAGAAAAATTATCCAAGTCTTTATCATCTATCAGCTATATCAAGCTGATATAGGCAGGCACGCCCCTGAGTTCATCTCCTCCAGAGAGTCACAGTTGCACCGGGCTAGAGTATTCACAAGCATGGTCATATCAGAACATTTTCCAATAAAGATTACTTGCCTATCAACTCAGGCCAAGGAAATGTCCTAGAGACAAGCTGCCCTCTGACCATTACTACCTAAACCTATCTCCTGTTTTATTCCTGCTCATGCGGCATCATGGCAACAAGTACGGTACGAATACAGAAAAGGTGTCCTGAGATCTCCATCACCCAGAATGCTTTTCATTACAGGAAAATGACAGCGCTCACCAGCACCTCCTCCCCACCGACACCAGCTCGCTCTCTCACCTAAAAGCTCGTAAAAATCTAACCCCCAGAAAAGACAATTCCCTAAAGACGCGGTCTGCACAGTGGCCTTGACAAAGAACCATGAGCCAAAGGAAGAAAGGAAACTAGTAAATAGCAGAGAGGTGACACCTTCCCCCGTGACACCGGTGCCCAGTTTAGAAGTCGGTACTGCTTTCTCTATCTATAGAGGCCACGAAAGCAGAGGACTGGGACGACACAGGAACAAGGGGCACGCTGGGATGCGCTGTCACCGTGGCAGCACAGGCACGGCCAGCCGTCACCAGAAACACCTTCGCAGCCAGCTTCGTTTTCCTTCTTCCAACCACACCACAGTCGGCAAGATTGCTCTTTGCAGACTGCTGCTCATTGAGTCGCTGTGGAGGAAGGAAAGACACCTCCCTTCCCTCCTTAACTGATGCGGTGCTCTCAACAGCTTTTACGCTGTACATGGGAATCACCTGATGGGAGGGAAGCACCTCCACACCCTTCACCCTAAGCACTCCCCTGAAGAGCCCGTAGCCAAGATCAAATCGGTCCTGCGTGCTTGTCTAGAGGCACGACTGATCTGCAGCTATTCTATGAGCAACGCCAGGGCAGCTCTGGCTTCATCTTCAAGCACCCGTTCAGTAGCTGAGGCAAGAACTAGCCGGGGACAGCAATCCCCCAGGGGCCTTCCCGCTCTCAGAGTGAACCCCCCCCCTCCAGGCCCCGAGGACCTCCCCCGGTGGCCCTACAACGGCCTCCTCCCGCCGGCCCTGCGCAGCAGCCCAGAGGACGCCAGGCCCTCTCCTCCCCTCTGCCCCTCTCTGCTGCTGTCAGGTGCGGGGACAAGGCCACTTGCAGGCAGCCCAGCGGCTGGAGGGTAATGGAGACTCCCTGACCCTCCGGGGACACTGTGGCCACCGTCCCGTCAAGGGGACCCCAGGCCTGGCACGAGGAGGGGGCTGGGGCTGGAGCCCAGGGCACACAAGGGCAGCTGCAGGGCAGCCCCGGTGCCCGAGGGGCGGCCTTTCTCTCTGGCAAGCAAAATGGCCACCTGGAATGGGGCATCATGGGCCACCACGCCAGCCACCCTAACTGCCTTTGGTGACGTCACCAGCCTTCCGGCACAGGAGCTGGCAGCCCTGCAGCCGGCCCACTGCTCGCTGAGCAGCTACAGGCTCTGACACCACGCGTGCTTGGTAGAGGAGGACCCGGCGAAGCAAGGCGAGAGCCCACGCTCAGGGGCAAGACAGAGGAGAGGTTCTCGGAACCACTCAGCATGCCTCCGCAGCCCAAAAAACGCAAGCAGGCTGACGGGAGGAGCAGCACCTACGGCAAGGCGAGTCGAGCCCACGGAGGTCGGCCTGCCGCACAATGGCGACGAGCCCATGGAGG
Source organism: Astur gentilis (assembly GCF_929443795.1). Lineage (NCBI taxonomy): Eukaryota > Metazoa > Chordata > Aves > Accipitriformes > Accipitridae > Astur > Astur gentilis. The sequence continues at coordinate 2,400,832 of NC_064893.1, read as the reverse complement.
TGGGCCCACCTCCACAGGAGGAAGAGCCCATGGAGGTGGGCCCACCTCCCGCAGGGCTGATGGGGCACCACACCACCATGCCCGGGGTTCCTCCAGCAGCATGCTGCCCAAAGTGCCGCAGGACCACCGGGGGCTCTCCGGGACCCTCCAAGCAGCCAGCTCCCAACAAGCGGCGCCAGCCCTCAGCGGGCCAGAAACAGCCACGGCCGCTCGGCAGGCTCAGCAGAAACTTCACCCGGCTTGACAGCCGCAGATGAGACCTGCTTGCCCACCCCCCACCCCCGCCCCTCCTCAAGGGGGGCCATCTCCTCCGCCCTCAGCCCCGGGGAAGAGGCGAGGAGAGGGGCTGCCATCTTCTGGCCGGCAGCACCACTGCACCAGGAGGAGTCCCTTGGAGCCCACTGAAGACTGCCAGATGCCCCTGCAGACCGCCGGAGGGAGGGAGAGAGACCGCCGGAGACCGTCGGAGGCAGGGACAGAGACCGCCGGAGACCGCCGGAGCGAGGGACAGAGACCGCCGGAGACCGCCGAACCCCCCTGGGCGCCGCTGGCCGAACCCCGCTGGACGAGCCTCCTGGACTCCCCTGGAGCGCCACCCAGGTTATTGGGGCCTGGACGTGGCATTTGGTCACTCTGAGGGTGACAAAGCCAGCGTGGGGCGGCTGTCCTCAGCTAGCTCTCGCCTCAGCTACCAAGATGAAGCCAGACCCACCCTGGCACTGCGCAGAGGATAGCAAAAGAGGGTCACCAAAGAAGGTAGATGCCCCATCCCTGCAAACATTCAAGACGGACAGTCAGCGCTTTAGAAAAGCACCAGCCTCAGTTCTGACCGGAAGAAGTTTTGACAAGATTGGGCAATAAACAATTCAAAAACCCAATAAAAAAAATAAAGCCCAATTAAAAAACAATAAGCCCCAATAAAAGCCAGTTTAAATCCCAAAACAACGCTCTCCTCTCTCACTCCGCACTCTGGAGAGTGTATGCGGACTCCCGTGTCCTGTTCTGGTCTCCCCAGGACAGGAAAGACCTGACAAACACGGTGCGGGCCCAGCCCGGCGCCTTCGAGATGGTGAGGGGCCGGGGCATGTGGCACACCAGGGCAGGCAGAGGGAACTGCTGCCGTGTAGCTGGGAGAAGAGAAGGCTCAGGGCTGGGTCTGACCACTGATCTTCCACAATGCTGGAAAGCAATTGCTTTCCTGACCCAATACCACCTCGAAAACCATCCTGTTGATCTCCCACACGTGCTTCACTTACACTAGTTTTGGTACCCAGAACAGCAAAGGCCTTGTGTAAAAAATAAAATAAATAAATACATAAAAGAGAGAGAGCTCCATTTCCCCCAGCTTGCATCCCTCCTCTCTTTGGTAGGGTACAAGCCACGGGCTCATCTCTCCTACCTGCTTGATCAAACAAGAAGTACGAGAGCACTCAAGTGCGAGTGTCGTTTGCCAACACGCACGGAAGCGGCCTCGCATCTCTAGTTCACCAGAGAGGTGAGAAACAAACTTCACCTCAATGCTAAAACACAGAAGTGGAGCTTTGCCATGAAAACTGGTTCTACAGGAAAAAACACATCTGGGAGCTCCTGAGCTCCTCTGGCTTTAAGGTCTTTAACCCCACAGCCAGCAGGGAGCAAGCCGTGCTGTCAACTACTTTTTTACACCTTGGTTTCCACTCAACAGCACTGATTGCTTTGCTCCCACATGGAGCCATGGAGCGGACTGGCAGGTATCCAGCACAGGTTACTGGAGCCCAGGGCTTGCTGCAAACCAGGGAACACACAAAACTGACAGTCCTGGTGCGCCTCAGGGACTTCACATCCAGTTTGCTCTGTACATAGGTGAAAACATTGGGGCGGTGGGGTTTGGTTTGGTGTGGTTTACAAGAGGGTTTTGGCTTTGGTTTTCTTTCTAGCTGCTACCTCATCTCTCTCCCTCTTTGAGCAAAAAAAAGGCAAACTATTCCATTGCTTACTCCTGTATTTTCATGCCCTTCCAGTTCTCTCTTTTTTAACACTTGCCTAGCTTTATTGCACTCCCAGACAGAATAGGAAACCCCATTCGGCACCCTGGCAAGAGGGGCTAGAACAAAACAGCACTCATTCATTCACAGATGAGTTGCGGCTAAATTACTAACACACCCAAGAAGCAGCACGGTGGGAAAAGGCAGTTAGTTCTGAACATACACAGGCAGGAGGGCTGTTTCCATCCAGTCCCTTTTCAAAGCAGAGTAGCCCCAAGTGAAAACTGCCCTTCTTCAACGGTTTCAGGAGAAAAAGGGGATCCATTTGCCCACCATTATAATGCAATTCGCATTACTCAACGCTCTATTATTCTTACTGACTACAGCCTTCAGTGCATTTTCATTAACTAAGGGCCCTAAAAGCAGCAGGGACCAATTTAGGATCTCACCGGAGGGTTCAGGTATGCATCTGTAGTAGTTGCAAATTCGACCTAATTCCTATTTACTTCAGACACAATCAGGAGCAACTGACACACCTTTGGTCAGAATCTGGCAGTCTGGATCAGGTCTCGAGACAGACAGGGCCTGACTCCTTCCAAATATGTCTTTGATAAACACTGCAATCCACAGGGGCAGTCTACATTCAACACAGGAGACTGGGGACATGTTTACAGCAGGCACTGGAGCACGTTACTCCTCCGCGAAGAGCATCCAGGTCTGCCTTCAGAATTGAAAGCAACACAACTGTGGCAATCAAGGGACCGCATGCACAAAAGGTTGCTCCCGAACGCAAGTCAGTACAGCCGGCTTTGCTGTAGAGTCTGGATGGAGAGCAGCATCTCCCGGGAACCGCTCTCGTCATCCTCAGGTAAGTGGAATGAATTGTCCTTCGGAGGTACTGCCTTGCTCCCGTAAGTAAGAAGAAAGCTTAGAGAATTTGCTTCTTCACGTGAGGTGAAGTGAATTCCAACAAAAGTGAGTTGGCACAATCACCCGGCAGAGCTGTGGCAGAGTGAAAAAGGGAGCTTGGGCTTCTCATTTGTCCTCTTTTACATCACTGTTTGTGGCAACAAAAATACAGTCACATGAAAATGGTCGCTACTGACAACTCTGTTATGGCTCTGTTAGGGCTTCAGAATGGGTTTTCTTGCAGGTCCCCTCAGTGAAGATCCTTTGTGGACTCACAGTCTTTTTCACAGACCTGGCTGTGCTGCTTGGCTGACTAATTAGGGATTTTAATATTTCTCCTTACACTTCCAGATGTTTTTATCTTATGGTAGAACATGCATTTCCCTAAGAGCAGAGGCCAGGAGCCAAGCAGTCATTACATCCTCAACCTATAACTTACCACTGAGACAAAGTTACAAGTTACCAAATTTGAAAAGAAATTCTAAGCTAACTTGCCCATGGCTTTTACTAATCCCTGCAGAATTAGGGAAAGGAACAATTAGGTGGAGACAGCAGGTTGTCAGGGAACAGGGTCAGGAAAAGCAACTGGAGAAGAGGGAAACCTGAAGTGAATTGCATGGCTTAGTACATGCTGAATAATAACTCATCCTGTGGCCAGTGTCACAGCTTTGATATTTTTTTTTTCTAACCAATGTCCTGCAGATGATTCACGTTGAAACATGGTATCTGGCACAGTCCCACCAGCCAGCACAGTTTTACAGTATCTTTACCACTGATTGTTGAGATAGACTCTGGCTGACTTTACGTCTAAATACTTTGAAGCCTTGCATTGATCCATCTGGCAAAGACCTTCATTTCCTCTTTACCATCATTACTTCATGGTTTTACCTTCCTTGCCTCAGAGAACATCACATCATTTTGTTGGATGCTTTGTTAGATGCGCCTTTGCTCCGTATCAGTGTCCACCTTAGAGCTGTATCCTAGTGAAGGACTCGCATCCCCTTGCACTCATGGGAAAGGGACAGGAAAAAGGCCACTTTAGACCACTTAATCCCTATGCTAGGAACCAACCTTAACATCTCTTCAGGTGAGCTATTGTCCTGGTTTCAGCTGGAATAGTTAACTGTCTTCCTAGTAGCTGGTACAGTGCTATGTTTTGAGTTCAGTATGCGAAGAATGTTGATAACACTGATGTTTTCAGTTGTTGCTCGGTAGTGTTTAGACTAAGTCAAGGATTTTTCAGCTTCTTATGCCCAGCCAGGGCACAAGAAGTCAGCACAGGACACAACCAGGGCACCTGACCCAAACTGGCCAACGGAGTATTCCATATACCATGTGATGTCCCATCTAGTATAGCAACTGGGAGGTGGGGGGGCAGGGAATCGCCGCTTGGGGACTGGCTGGGTGTTGGTCGGCGGGTGGTGAGCAATTGCCCTGCGCATCATTTGTACATTCCAATCCTTTTATTACTACTGTTGTCATTTTATTAGTGTTATCATTATCATTATTAGTTTCTTCTTTTCTCTTCTATTAAATCGTTCTTATCTCAACCCACGAGTTTTACTTCTTTTACCCGATTTTCTCCCCCATCCCACTGGATGGGGGGGAGTGAGTGAGCAGCTGCGTGGTGCTTAGTTGCTGGCTGGGGTTAAACCACGACAGCTATTTTGCTCATTTTGTCCAGTTGAAGTCTCAGTACTTTATTCTTACGGAAATGAATAGGAAAAACGCTACATTCAAGGAAACATTTTCAATGGCTGATCCTCACTAAGGGTGTAACAATCAGAATACGCATGTGCCCATCCTGAGTGCATAAAAACAAACTTTTACAAGAAAAGGCTGTGACTATGCAACCATGCACACACTATTATGTACAAAAGAAGGCTCTGACCAAATTTATCTTCAGTCAAAAAACATTCAAGGTTTCTCACCACAATCTTGAAAGGAGTAACACTGATTGACAAAGAGGGCTTAGTACTATTTGAGGGATGAACCCCAAGCAGCTTTACTGAAAAAGTCAGTATTGCATTAAAGGTTACTTCCCAAAGCTGTACTCCAATACAGTGTTAAGGAGCTCCACATGTTCCAGATGCATTTTTAATCCTGCACTTGACAGTAAAGGCCTCGCACTAAACATACTCTGTTTCAATAAACTGCATGGAAATTATTAACAATGAAATACAGTGCCAGAAAAGACATCTGTAACAGTATCTTGGAAAGCATCTGTTCACTTTGCTGTCACTTTATTGTCTCAATTCACTGTGATCTGGTTTCAGTACAGTTTCTTCATTTACTTTTTGATGACTTGCACAAATGGGATGCACGAAATAAGGCAACTCAACCGATTTTCACATATTTCATAAGCAACAGAGGTTTTTATAAATGGAGAAAAAAATGTAGGTTAAGTACTAGCAAGCATTCAACTCTGTTCTCCTTGACTGTAGCCTGAAAGATCTCTTTCAGTCTCATCTGCTTTCCTCACAAAACCTGTGCCCATTTATTTCCCAGCAGTAAAATGTAGCTCCAAGTTTCTACATTTCTTTCCTGAAAATATATTCCCTAACCAGATGACTGAATACCACAAAAGTGATAAAATCCATGTAGACATCTACGATTGCAAAATACACTGACCATCAGATTTTCTCTTACTAGTAGTGTGAAAAAAGCAGTGAGAGCTCAGCTCAGAAAGGCACTTAAGAACTTGCTTTCCAAAAGCCACTACTCAGACCTTTTGCTGAGAGAGATTTATCAGGTATGTCTACAAAATTAAAGTTCAATTTGGACATGCTTTAATAGTTTCCCAAAGCATCCTTCAATACTGACGGTCCTATTTTTGAGTGCCAGTCTGGGAACCTCTGGGCTTCTTGGTTTTCTTCTCAACACCTCAGATCCTGCTCAAGTCAGCCGATGTTGCCAGTGCTTCCCAAATGGCTGCCTGTGGGACTTCAAACTGGCAGGCAAAAGCAAAAGCACACAAAACCCACAATGTTTTGGAATTAGACCACATCCAGACAATGGCCTTTATCCGGCAGCCGCTGCTTCATCAGCAGCTACAAAATAATAAAGCCCTACTTGAGAGAGAACAAAGCAGCAATCCAAGCCACTCCACATTTTTGCTCAAGCAGTTACAGTATTTCTTAGAGAGATGGGTTGTTCTTTAAAACTTTGGGTCTAAGCATATTGCCTCAACAGAACACACACGCTGACACTACGGAAGCAATGAGAAATACCTGAAGCTAGCTTCAATCCAAGCAAAACCAGTTTAAAGTTCCAAAGCAGACCATTTTCCTAAAGACACTATCTATGCAATGAAGCCTACTGTCCTGGGTTCACCTGGGATAGAGTTAATTTTTACAGGAACCTGGGAGGTGGGGGCATAGCAGGGGCAGCTGACCTGAACTAGCCAAGGAGCTATTCCATACCATGGGACATCATGCTCAGTATATAAATGGGGAGCGGGCGGGGGGGTGGTCTCGGTTTTTGGTGGGGGAAGTGGCAGAGCGTCGCTCCTCGGTGGTGAGCAGTTGCACTGTGCATCACTCTTTTTGTATACTTTTTCATTAGTACCGTTGTTGTTGTTGTTGTAATTTTCTTTGTGTTTGTCCCAGTAAACTGCCTTTATCTCAACCCTCGAGGTTCCAGTTTCTTTTTCTTTTCTCTCCTCCGTCTCCTCCCCATCCCACCGGAGTGGGGCGGAGGAGTGAGCGAGCGGCTGTGTCGTCCTTTGTTACCAGCTGGGCTGAAACCACGACAGTCCTTTTTGGCACCCAAAATGGGGCACGAGGGGTTGAGATAACGACAGATCTGGCCAGAATGTGTTGAAACAAATTTGTCATATGCATTTCTGATACTAGATAAATAGATGTTAGTCACAATGTTGTTTCATTTGTTTACATGGTGGCATTTTGTAAGCTCTTATATGCTCTATGTATTGTCTGTAATTGCGTATCTCATCTCTGGGAGAGTGATTGGGATTATCATTTTGCTGTACTGGGCAATGTCGACTTGTAAAATGATTACATCACTGGTCATGAGGTTAAGCTGGTATCTCTATGAGGCAGTGATATCATTTCCATACTTTGGGCACCTTCTGTCGGATTTTGTTGGTAATTACACCCAATCCATGGGGAAGTTAGGGGGGGGATACCTCCCCCCGTCCGTTCACCTCCGTTTTCTCCTTCCGACTAATTACAACAGCTTTCGAGAATTTTGAATATCCTTGGGATGCGCAAGCCAGTGTGCTGTTAGTGCTATGCCTCCTGAATATTTTTCAGGTCTTGTTTAGGGCTACAAAAAGGCTCTTTAAGAGTACCACCCAGAGATCTGCCCCAAAGCTGGATATTCATGGGTGGCACGGCATGCGGGAGGATGTGGGCAGGTATCTAGAGAACTTATCACCTCCAGTGACTTGGAAGTTCACTCCAAAACAACTACAGAACCCTCATGAAGTGATAGAATATTTGAAAGAAAAATGCTGTGGCTATCCCAGAGACACACAACTCACTACAATGTGCTGGGCCCTGGCCAGTATCTACCAAACACTGCTGGATATTATGCAGCACCCTCGGGGGAAAAGGAGGAAAAGATGGAAAACAGGACAACAGGCACCATGGCTACCCCAACCCTGACAACAGACACCGTGGCTACCCCAACCCCAACAACAGGTACCGTGGCTGCCCCTACCCCGGTGGCAGATACTGCAGTTAAACCAGAGAACGAACCTGTGCCAGTATCAGTCGCCCCTGTACAGAAAAAGAAACACAAAAAAATCAGTTTGCTTAGCGAGAGATGAAGATAAACCAGGGTCATCACGAGAACAGGAGGAAGAGGCAGAACCTGAAATAATTACCCGATCTCTATCCCTGAGTGAGTTGCGTGACATGCGAAAAGATTTTAGCCACCACCCAGGTGAGCACATTGTTACCTGGCTGCTCTGATGCTGGGATAGTGGGGCTAGTAGTGTGGAATTAGAGGGTAAGGAAGCTAAGCAGTTGGGATCTCTGTCTAGGGAAGGGGGCATCGACAAGGCGATTGGGAGAAAAACACAAGTCCTCAGCCTCTGGAGGCGACTTCTGTTGGGTGTAAAGGAAAGATACCCCTTCAGAGATGAAGTTACATGTCACCAAGGCAAGTGGACCACCATGGAGAGAGGTATCCAGTACCTGAGAGAATTAGCCGTGCTGGAGGTGATTTATAATGATCCAGAAAATGCTCAGTCGCCCACAGATCCAGATGAAGTCCAATGCACACAACCCATGTGGCGGAAGTTTCTACGAAGCGCACCACCAACCTATGCCAACTCATTGGCAGTAATGTCCTGGAAAGAAGGCTACGGACAAAGGGTGGATGAATTGGCTGTCCAACTCTGGCAATACGAAGGAAGTCTCTCTTCCTCCCTACGGGCCTGTGTCTCAGCTGTAGAGGAGCTGTCCCGAGAGTTCCAGCAATTCAAAGTGGATCTGTCCTCCTCCTCACCTGTACAGGCCCGCATCGCAGTTATTGGGAGTAAGTGTTCCTCTGCCCAAGAGAGAGGAGAGAGAAAGTACACACGACGGGATAACCTGTGGTTTTACCTGCGTGACCATGGAGAGGACATGAGGAAGTGGGATGGAAAACCTACCTCAGTCTTGGATGCACGGGTACAGGAGTTGCGAGAAAAAACAACCAGAAAAGAGGATTCTTCTTGGAAAACTGCTGCTCCAGTTTCCCATGAGCAGTCCCCCAGACGCAGTAGATGGGCTGATCTCATTTCTGATCCTCTTGAAGGGACTTCTGATTCACGTGTGCAGAAAGTGAGTAACGGATATTCTAACCAGGATTAGAGGGGCCCTGCCTCCAGCCAGGTGGAGGAGAGGGACAACCAAGTCTACTGGACAGTGTGGATTCGATGGCCTGGCACATCAGACCCACAGGAATATAAGGCTCTAGTAGACACTGGTGCACAATGTACCCTAATGCCATTGAGTTATAAAAGGGGCAGAGCCCATCTGTATCTCTGGTGTGACAGGGGGATCCCAAGAGCTAACCGTATTGGAAGCTGAAATGAGTCTAACCAGGAACGAGTGGCATAAACACCCCATTGCAACTGGCCCAGAGGCCCCGTGCATCCTTGGTATAGGTTATCTCAGGAGGGGGTATTTCAAGGACCCAAAGGGGTACTGTTGGGCCTTTGGTATAGCTGCATTGGAGACGGAGGAGATTGAACAGCTGTCCACCCTGCCAGGTCTCTCCCAAGACCCTTCAGTTGTGGGGTTGCTGAAGGCTGAAGAACAACAGGTGCCAATTGCTACCATGACGGTGCACCGGCGACAATATCGCACCAACTAAGACTCCATCCATAAGCTGATTTGCCAATTGGAGAGCCAAGGAGTGATCAGCAAGACTCACTCACCCTTTAATAGTCCCATATGGCCCGTGCGGAAATCTAATGGGGAATGGAGACTAACAGTAGATTATCGTGGGCTGAATGAAGTCACGCCACCGCTGAGCGCTGCTGTGCCAGATATGTTAGAGCTTCAATATGAACTGGAATCAAAGGCAGCTAAGTGGTATGCCACAATTGACATTCCTAATGCATTGTTCTCCATTCCTTTGGCAGCGGAGTGCAGGCCTCAGTTTGCTTTCACTTGGAGGGGCGTCCAGTACGCCTGGAATCGACTGCCCCAGGGGTGGAAACACAGCCCCACCATTTGTCATGGACTGATTCAAGCTGCACTAGAAAAAGGTGAAGCTCCAGAGCACCTGCAATATATTGATGACATCATCATATGGGGCAACACGGCAGAAGAAGTTTTTGAGAAAGGGAAGAAAATAATCCAAATCCTTTTGAAGGCTGGTTTTGCCATAAAAGAAAGTAAGGTCAAGGGACCTGCGCAGGAGATCCAGTTCTTAGGAGTAAAATGGCAAGATGGGCGTCGTCAGATCCCTGTGGACATGATCAACCAAACAGCAGCTATGTTCTCACCGACTAGTAAAAAGGAAACACAGGCTTTCTTAGGTGTTGTGGGTTTTTGGAGAACGCATATTCCAAATTACAGTCAAATTGTAAGTCCTCTCTAACCAAGTTACTCGGAAGAAGAACGATTTTAAATGGGGGCCTGAGCAACGACAAGCCTTTGAACAAATTAAGCGGGAGATTGTTCATGCAGTATCTCTTGGGCCAGTCCAGACAGGACAAGATATTAAAAATGTGCTCTACACTGCGGCTGGGGAGAATGGCCCTACCTGGAGCCTTTGGCAGAAAGCACCTGGGGAGACCCGTGGCCGACCCCTGGGGTTTTGGAGTCGGGGATATCGAGGATCTGAGGCTCGCTATACTCCAACTGAAAAAGAGATCTTGGCAGCACATGAAGGAGTTCGAGCTGCCTCAGAAGTGGTTGGTACTGAAACACAGCTCTTCTTAGCACCCCTATGTTCAAAGGGAAAGTTTCCTCTACACATCACGTGACTGACGCCACATGGAGTAAGTGGATCGCACTGATCACACAGCGGGCTCGCACAGGAAACCCCAGTCGCCCAGGAATGTTAGAAGTGATCACGGACTGGCCAGAAGGCAAAGATTTTGGAATGTCGCCAGAGGAGGAGGTGACACGGGCTGAAGAGGCCCCGCTGTATAATAAACTGCCAAAAAATGAGAGGCAATATGCCCTGTTCACTGATGGGTCCTGTCGCATTGTGGGAAAACATCAGAGGTGGAAGGCTGCTGTATGGAGTCCTACATGACTAGTCGCAGAAACTGCTGAAGGAGAAGGTGAATTGAGTCAGTTTGCAGAGGTGAAAGCCATCCAGCTAGCGTTAGACATTGCTGAAAGAGAAAAGTGGCCAGCGCTCTATCTTTATACTGACTCATGGATGGTGGCAAATGCCCTATGGGGGTGCCTACAGCAATGGAAGAAGGGCAAATGGCAGCGCAGAGGTAAACCCATCTGGGCTGCCGCACTGTGGCAAGATATCGCTGTTCAGATAGAGAAGCTAGTGGTAAAAGTACGTCACGTAGATGCTCATGTACCCGAGTCGAGCCACTGAAGAACATCAAAACAACCAGCAGGCAGATCAGGCCACCAAGATTGAAGTGTCTCAGGTGGACCTGGACTGGCAACATAAGGGTGAGCTATTTATGGCTCAGTGGGCCCACGATACCTCAGGCCATCAGGAAAGAGATGCTACATATAGATGGGCTAGAGATCGAGGGGTGGACTTGACCATGGGCACTATCGCACAGGTCATCCATGAATGTGAAACATGTGCTGCAATTAAGCAAGCCAAGCGGCAAAAACCCCTGTCGCATGGAGGGCGATGGCTGAAATATAAACAGTGGGAGGCCTGGCAGATTGACTATATCACACTCCCACGAACACGCCAAGGCAAGTGCCATGTGCTTACAATGGTGGAAGCAACCACTGGATGGCTGGAAACATACCCTATGTCGCATGCCACTGCCCAGAACACTATCTTGGGCCTTGAAGAGAAAATTTTATGGCAACATGGCACCCCAGAAAGAATCAAGTCGGACAATGGGACTCACTTCCAAAACAACCTCGTAGACACCTGGGCCAAAGAACATGGCATTGAGTGGGTATATCACATCCCGTATCATGCACCGGCCTCCGGAAAAATTGAACGATACAATGGACTGCTGAAAACTACATTGAGAGCAATGGGGGGTGGAACTTTCAAGCATTGGGATACACATTTAACAGAAGCCACCTGGTTAGTTAATACTAGAGGATCCGCCAATCGGGCTGGCCCCGCCCAACCAAGAGTTCCACATACTGTAGAAGGGGATAAAAGACCCTGTAGTGCGCATGTGGAGTATGTTGGGAAAGACAGTCTGGGTTAGTCCTCCCTCAAGCAGAGGCAAACCCATTCAAGGGGTTGTTTTTGCTCAAGGACCTGGGTACACTTGGTGGGTGATGCAGAATGATGGGGAAGTTCGATGTGTACCTCAGGGAGATTTGATTTTGGGAGAGAATAGCCGGTGAATTGGGCTGTATGATATTTAACTGCTAAATAACCTGCCAATGCATGTCATTGTATCTATAGTGTCTATATGCCATATCAAGGGTATTATTGTGAGAATTATCCAAATGACTACAGCATGGAGTTTTGAAACTGAGCCAAGTACAACAGCGATAGAACTTGAACTGGCACCCAGCAATTTCCTCAAGATCAACATCTTTGACCTGCAGACCAAGGGCATGAGTTGCACCAAATGTACTAGCCACAAGTTCCAGAGGCAGCATACAACAACCCAACATCTCACACCCTCTCTCTTATCCTGAAGAACTGTTACAACAGATAGAGCCCCAAAATCGATGGACACATTAGAGGGATAGCCCATAAGCTAAAGGAACACCGTGTGTGTGTGTGTGCGAGGTCGGGGCGGGGAGTCCATATATTTATATATAAGACAAGGAAAGTAGTAGTGGTTGATTGGAAAACGTAAGATCTGGGCATGATGTAGATGGTATAGAATAAGGGGTGGATAATATCCTGGGTTCAGCTGGGATAGAGTTAATTTTTACAGGAACCTGGAGTTGGGGACATAGCCGGGGCAGCTGACCTGAACTAGCCAAGGAGCTATTCCATACCATGGGACATCATGCTCAGTATATAAATGGGGAGCGGGTGGGGGGGTGGTCTCTGTTTTTGGTGGGGGAAGTGGCGGAGTGTCAGTCCCGGATGGTGAGCAGTTGCACTGTGCATCACTCTTTTTGTATACTTTTTCATTAGTACCGTTGTTGTTGTTGTAATTTTCTTTGTGTTTGTCCCAGTAAACTGTTTTTATCTCAACCCTTGAGGTTCCAGTTTCTTTTTCTTTTCTCTCCTTCGTCTTCTCCCTATCCCACCGGAGCGGGGCGGAGGAGTGAGCAAGCGGCTGCATGGTCCTTTGTTACCGGCTGGGCTGAAACCACGACACCTACTCAACTAGATGTTCCACTGTTCCTTGCAGATAGTGGCTCTAAGGCTGCTGTTTCTGTTCTTTTAGTTCCTTGCATTTCCCCTGCCAACATAACAGGAAGCAGTAATTTGCTGCCACTATTTGACAAGGCATTACCAGCTGTAGCTAAAAAAATAAATTTGATTTTTAACACTTCAATGTAGATTTTTTTAATTTTTTTTTTTTTAAGTTCCTGCTTGCTGCCCACCATGAGACTACTGTCTATATCGGGGGACAGAATTTCTCAGGCCACTCCTCCACATTGATTGAAATCAGCCACCTAAGTTCCTGAGTTTTATTCCTGGTGTTCAGTACAGGATCCCATGACTGTCCACAAGTTGAAATAAATAGGAAATTCAGGCTAAACAGATTAGCAAGCAGTGCCTTCACTGACCAGCTTGCTAGAAGCCAGGCCCTGGAGAAGGGGTCATTTCCCCACATTTATATTAAAAGAAGAGGAACTGACTGCTCAGCACTGTATCACATTTAAGTGTATGCAGGAGGCACCATGCGTCACGTAAGATCCCACAAGTTGCTTCCCCTCCCATGAGAGAGACCGTGGGGCAAAATTCTTCCTGTCCAGCACACTGGGCTATTTTTAAATACCACCCGTTGGAGTTCAAAAAACCCCATAAAACCAGAAAGCCCTCATCAGTTTGAACTGTCTGCTTCTAGCAAGCAAATCATGGGCCGATTTTGGCACATAAATCATATGCTGCAGGAGGCTTATTTTAAATTACACCTTCTTACATCACCTTGGCATATATAGCACACTGATTTATGCTCCTTGGACTGGATTCTTTTTACATTAAGTCCCATTTACAATTTCCAGGCAGGGAGTGGCAAAGTGGATACAGGTTATGCTTGTGCTTTAGGATCAACAAACAGCAGGCTAGCTCTACGCTCACTTAGAAATGCATGTGTCCAAAGGGTTCCTCTGTGACATTCAGAAACTAGATGGGAGTCAATTTGTATATTATAATCCACTGTCGTGCAGTCTAGTCTCACTGCCAGAGGTGAAAACCAAAAGCAGAAATAAGCAAGACAAACACCTTTTAAAGCTCTTTTTCTTGCAGCAATAGAAATACTAATATGTAACACACAACAATGCATATTGCTGTTCAAACAAGGTAACAACAGTCTATGGTGATGCTGCTATGTTCCTAGGCAGTCACCGCGCTCATTTTTACCTCCAGTCATCCTTTGAGAGATTAGATAAAATATTCATCTCTTCATCATCTTGCAAAAGACGATATGCCGCACTAACATGGTGATTTTCAAGCACAGATCGGTCATTATAGAGAATGGCTGAGTCTGACCTAGCATTTAAAAGAAAACATAGGAAAGGTGATGTTTCTGCCCTCTCTAAAGAGTCTCACATTCAGAAGTTTTCCGTTGATCAGATGCAGAGATTAGTTCTATAGCACAGATGGGAGCATTTTAAGAGTGCTTGTAATACTTTGTTCATTGCTGCTATTCAGTAAAGGAAAACTAAAGATCAGAATTCACTGCAGAATCTATTTCAGTAGCTGAGACTCACCTAGTCTCCTTGCTACATACTGAAAAAAACTGCTGAGCTGTGAGAGGTATATAAATTTGGAATTGAATCACGAGACTCTTTTCCACCTCTTGTGGATGTTGCTCTCGTATTAAAGCCTGACTGTACCCAAGGAAGCCATTGCAAGATGTGTCCCAGTATTGTTTCCAGAACAGCAAACTGGCTGTAAGCAAGATAGAACTGCTTTCTGTCATCTGTGTGCTAGACTATGCTGTCTGGAAGGGCAATTGCCAGTGGGATAGAGTAAGACCAAAGGTACTTCATGCCTTATTTTAAGCTCCAGTGTGTAGAGCTGAGATTGATGAATTGCTAAACTGGTCTGAAGACAAAGGTCTTGCTGGAAGCTAATGGCAACAGAGGGTGAGTATGACTTGTTACAGTCCCCACTCAGTTCTGCTTCTCAGAGAGCAGTGTCTATTTTTCTCCCCTGACAGTTCACACCCTCTGATGTTCACTGTCACAGAAATTAAATTGCAACTGTCCTTCCTTGAATTCTTCTACAAGTATTTGGGAAATACAGCAGATCTCTAATTCTTGCCTGCATGAAGCCGTAAGAAGTGGAGTGTGGCTTGGCCCAGAACAGAGGCAGAAACTTCTATGTTCCCAAGCATTCCTGAGCACATGTGTGATTTATCCTAGCAACCTTTATGTATCCGTGATACACAGCGTGATTCAGCTAACACACTCCTGACATAGAATTTAGGCTAAGATCCAATGCATCTTACAAATTCCCAAGTGTGCAGTGTCAGCCAAGCACATCTAGACATTTTGTCATTGCTACCAGTACGCTCCCATTGTCAAAATAATACACAGACATTAGATGCCCAATTATCCCTGCAACTAGGGACTTCACAGTCTTTGCACCCTTCTGAATTTTGCTGCTATCCTCATCTTCTCCTTCTCTCTTCCACTAACCCAAAAGCCTTATAGAAGATTCTGAGTTCAAAAACCACAACGGTCCAGTCTAGCTTGTGATCAGTAATTACAGTCCAGCAATTTACAAAGCTTTAAAAAATGGCATCCCTGAAGAGGTAATGGTAAACGTATCCCCTTGCTGCAGGTGTGGTTTTCCACTCAAGTAAAAATAGTATGCATAGTGTTGGTGTTCTCTGACATTGCTGACATCTTGACGTATGCAGTTAACGCTTGATTCTTCAAATTCAACAAGGAGACAAAATGGTTGAATTATTGTATCTCCACCAAAACTAGACCTTCACCAAAATACATCACTCTCTACTGCAATTTGTCTTCGGCAACATTACACAGAAATATTTTGGCATCTTCCTTTTTCCCTGGTTATTAACACGAAACAAAGCTCAGGAAGCTAGAATACACACATTCCATTGTAAATGCTTGAGCAAGAGAAAATTACATGCAACCTAAGGAAGGAAGTGAACTTTCCTCCTGTAACACTTGAAAGCAAAAGCTCCTGAACTTTTCTAGGTGGCTGTGCTGTTACTCTCTAAAGTGTACTCTCCCCCTCCATTTCCCAACCCTTCATCGTGACTTACAGTGGCCTTACCGTGTCTGGATGTGAAAGTTGTTGGTGGTTCCAGTGTGTTCATAGTCATGGATGGCAGCTGCAAAGATCATAGCGAAGATCTCCAGCTCTGTCAGCCAGTGCTGAAAAGAGATTACGGGGCAATCAGATAAGCTGTCATTTGCCCAGGCATTAAGGCTTTTGTCTTCTAAGGCAAGTTAGCCCCTGCTGACCATCAATGCTGTATGCACATCATTGCCTTTCCCCTGCAGCCTGCCAGCTGTTTTAAAGCAAACCTCTGGCTGATACACAAAAGCCACCAGTGCTCTTCCTGAGGCTTCAGCTAAATAAACTGAACTTCAGCAAAATGGTTTCAGGAGCTAATAAGGCTTAAGGCAGAGCAAGGGGAAGAATGTGCCCTTCTTAAAGGGCAACGTGTGAGGAAGAAAGGGAGGGAAACCTCCAGAAAATCAAGCTTCTTCAAGTGGAACTTGATGATACATGGGCAGGTATGCACATACCACCAGGGTGTGTATTTTCAGCTCAGTTGACCTGGGTAGCAGAGCCTCAAATACAGAAGAATGTCACTACTTTCCAGGAACTGAAAGTCTTCATCGATCACAATCATGAGGAGAACAGGGAACACAACCTCACAAGATGTATGTTTTGTTATTTATTTCTCGTTTCTAGAAACATTTGAGAAAGCACTGATGTTTTGTTTTCCTGATTGCCTAGTCGAAGCCTTACTCTTCAATGCTTAAGTCACTTTTGACTTACATTTCTAAATGACTCAGTTGCTTTTCATTGTTTGCCTCCGAGTCAATCAATCATTTTATGTCTGGTTTTGCACTGGTAGCACACAAGGAGTGCGATTAACATCAAGTGCATCAGAGACAAAGGCTCTAGATACAGCGCATGCTGTAAATATTTCTATGAAATGCTTAAAAGTATTACATTCAGAGAAAACCTTTCCCACAGCGTTTGCCAAATATTTTTGTAACAGCTCACTGTCAACCTGCAAACATTCTGACAGACATTCATGTATGAACTACCTTTTAATTCAAAGACTACTAAAGGCAGTATGGTTTCATAAATCTATTCTAGACATCTACTACATATAGCTCAGGGCTCACCACTGCTCTGTTAACCATGTGCAGGGGAAGCACAGATGACTGGCGGGCTCTGCACACAGTGACCTGTCCAGCTCTTCTGCCTTTTGCAGCCATCTCTGCAGAACCAATGAAGAATGAAGCAAGTCTCAGTATTGAAGATCCTTACACTAAAGATGCAGTTTGAAACAACTGGCCAGGGATATTTTGCACAATGCCACTGACCATAATCAAGGTAGCTCTTGATTTTTTTTTTTTTTTTTTTGAGAGAGAGAGAGAGAGAAGGGTGAAGAGATGAAGAAGCGAGCAGACACAGAAACTAAACTACTTTCTCATTTGTACACAATTCGTCCAGGACAGGAATGGACAGCAGTGGTGCTGGAGAAACCTGTGATGATTCTGTTTCCAGGTATGACTTGTGAATAGGGAATGCTTTACAGCTGATGAAGAACACAATTTCAACTTTCAAGCAACTACTTCTGGCAGCTGCAATGGGGGAAAAAAGGAACTAGGGTTTCCAGGCCACATGTCTAGATCTGGACTTCCCTTCCTCAACCGTGGTCTGCCATTTCCCAAAAGGAGAGAGTGCAAATGATAGAAAAAAATCAGGCACAGCAAACCTACATTATGCATGCAGAACTACTACATGACATGCCCAGCTAGCCTAATGCATCCACTTCAGACATTCTGGGCATCACCTGACAAGTCCCGCACCAACGGGATCTTATGACCCAAGTCTTAAAACATCACTAAGGCAATGAGCTCTGTGCTTGAGGTCTCCTACCTCATCTCTTAAGACACAGGCAGGAAAAGTGCTAACTTGCATGCCCTATCAAAACATCACTTGTTGAACAAGTTCAGGTAATGTAGGTTTTCAAATAGGGTGTAATACACCTGAGGAGAGGTATTAAATATCATAACAGCATTTGAGGAAGACCACTCAGAATGCAGACAGGGATTACAGTTGCAAACTGTGGGTAATAAATAAACAAACCAGTGTAGGTAGCACAAAGTCAAAACAGGCTTGTGAGTAACAGGAGAGAAAAAGCAGGTAAGTAATGGGAACCTTTTAGTCCCTTTTTTCTGCTACAACCTTGCAAGCAAAAGCAAACAAGATGGCAAAGAGCTTGTAGAGAATGGATGCAATCTCAATCAAAGCAGTGATACTATCTTTCGCTAGGCTGTGATGGACTTCATCTTGAGAACGGAGAGCTAGTTTTAAGGAACAAAGCCATCAAGAACTATTGAGAAAGCACTGGCGCACCATCGCAGGTGAAAAGAGGGAGAAAACGTGAACGTTTTTCATTTCTGAAGGGTTGGCAAAAACAATCCAGAACAAAACCTTCCAACTCTCTGCGATGATAGGGGGTGGGGGGTGGGGGGGGAAGAAGGCTTGAAAGAACAAGCATTGGCTTCCAGAGTAGAAGCAAAAAAAGGATAATGAGGCATGATTGCCTTTCACAAACATGCAATAAATATGAAGAATTAGCTACTAAGGCAAGTCACTGGCATATAAACAAAAGGATTGATGCATACAGAAAGAAAAAGGAAGAGGAAAGAGCAGTGTTTCCAAATCTAACAAAATAAATGGATGCATTTCCAAGAAAATGACACAAAGCAAAGACAGCAATAATTAGTTTGTTTCCTTCCCCAGAGTTAATGGTCTTTTATTTTATTCCAAAGGAGTTATCATTTTCAGAGCTCATGATCATCTGCTTATCAATCACAATAGTCTGGAGGAGAGGAGGTTCTCACTCCCCCTTGGTACAAACCGAGGTGACAGAAGTCCTGCACTTCTGCAGTTTTACAGGTCTGCTGCAGGAAATATCCTCCTGTAATTCTTGACAGGATCAGAGAAAGAACTCTTAAGCTTTACCATTTGCACCTCTTTGTCTGGATTCACAAAGAAATCATATGGTAAGTCCTAATAATGATAAAGATTAATCAGAAAATAACACCAAAGAAAGTAATAATCACGGCTGAACAACAGAGTTAAATAAAGGAAAGAAGGAAATGAGCAAAAAGTGTGTCAGCTCTTGGAAGTTGTTCCTACTGATTATGCTTGTATACCAATCCTCTAAGAGATAAACATCAGAGTAATTCCAAATGGTCTTTCAACATTATGTCTGTGAGAGAACCCAAAATATTCTAGTTCATATGGTAAAGTATAACAAATTCATTCCAAGGCATCATCCTGAGGAAGACAATAACAGGAAAACTAAAGAGATTTCAGGCACACAATATGATTAGAGGGAAAGAAGATCTTTTTAATTGGAAAGAAAATAGAAGAAAAAAAGAAGCCTAGAACAAAACCAGTGAGAGAGCTTGTAAATAACAGGGAGCATGACAAAGGCAAATGAACCATGGAAAGATAAACCAGACAACCCTTTCTTCCCTTTGAGACTAGAACAAATTAGCATTATGCAGGCTATTTAAATTTGAAAAAAAATACATTTTTCCACATTGCAAACAATTAGTTAACAAGATAAATGAGGGGTTTGTTTCCATTTTCTTGTATGATTTTTTCAAAAGTCTTTGTCTTCATACCCATGAAGAATTAAACCCATGGCCCCAACATGCCTTCTGAAACCAAAGTCTTGTGTTCCAGCATGTCCAAGTTCCTTGCTGAAATATTGTGAAAGTGATGAACTGAACAACTATGTAGCTAGACTAAGGATAAGGTACTGATGCAAGAAATTCGGGAAATCGGAAAATGTCCCCTACCTTCCTTTACCATGTGTGAACATACTACGCATGTCAGAAGCAAGCCCTGCTGTGAGCAGTAGGTTAGGATCGATGACCTCTAGAGCTCATTTTCAAACTACATGCTTTAGTGGGCATGGCTAATGGTTGGACTCGATGATCTTGAAGGTGTTTTAAAACTAAATGATTCTATGATTCTATGATTCTATACATTAATCTATGCACATTAAGATGGGTTGTACCCTGCGGGAGAGGCAGGGTGAAAACTAAAGGGGGGGAAATAAAAGGAAAGAAAAGGAAGAAACAAAGTTAAAAAAGCATTCTAACAAGGCAAGCAAAGCTGAAATGTCACTGTTGGCACAGGTTAAGCCCCTTGCTTCTGGTAGCACAGGAGTGGTTTCTTACAGTGCTACACCAGATACTAAACCAGACGCCACCTATGACTAGGCTGTGGGAACAATTAGTGCTTGGGATTATTCCTGGGAAACAGCAGACACTTCACTGCACCCTCTGGAGTGCAACTCCATCCTAACGGACTGCATGGGAGACTTTGTGCATAGCTTATTGCAGTAAGAATGCAAAAGCAAAGGGCTCAGCTCAAGCAAATGAGTCACTGACTTCAGTCCCAGCATCTACGTATGCTCACAAGCACACAAATACTAGTTTCCCCTTCATAGATGTAAGTCTGGAATATGCACATTCGCTGACCTCCGCACATATTTCAGAACACTGTTTCCTCTGAACCAGAGAGGAAGAATACTTCAGAGACATTAACAAAGAAAGTATTTTAAGACTGAGGAGTTCTTCTTTGTCACTTCAAACAGCAGGCATCACAACAGCAGGTGACTTTGAAAGGCATGTGGACACAGGTAATTTACTGGGCATAGGTAATGCATGAGAGAAAATCTCAAAAGGCATACCCTAGAGGACAATAGGTTTGTGCATTTGTTGCCAGGTGGAGCTAAGGCTGAAACACGTTACAGAGAGAATTAAGCACAGGTATTTTGACTTTTCTTGGTTTTGCTTCTCAGTCACATCGGAGCCTGGGATACACACAGCTGTTACTTTTTGCTCCGACCAGCTTTAGCACTTTGTTTCTGCCATTGTCTTCTAAGTCTACACAACACGTTATGGTGCTGCAGTCTGAATGCTGCATAGCAGCCCTGGCTCAATAGTCCCCAGAAACTCTTTGCAAGAGGTGTTTCCACTGAGGTCTCACTGGACTGTATTTAATGATGCTAATAATGCACAAAAGCCCATCCATGTTTTACATGACACCCTTTCAGAGTGATCTGTCTTTACTTGGGGCTAGCACCTTTATGTCAGAGAAGCCCAGTCTACGTAAAAGCAGAGGAAAAAGCAGAAAAGCAAGCCAACTGAAACAGTTTCATCTTCTCTACCTTTCAGAAAACATATTTTACCATCTCAAAGAAGAAAGGAGGTAAGAGAAGAGCCTGCACTACTTTCAAATGCCTGCATGTTGCTGTGAAACTGTGCAAAAGTATAGCACTGAACACAGAGGCTTTATCAATGTTATTACTATCGACATACGGTCAAGAGGCAGGCAAATTCAGCTTTCACTTCCACTGTTGCCAGTGGGACTATAAAGTCAGAGAACCCCCTGCTATTCCTGCAGTATCTTCTTCTCCTTTATTCCCCATGATGCAAACCCAGGTTTGTATTCAGGAAGAAGTTCATGAAGAACCAAAGTCAATTCACTCAAATAGTAATTGTCCTGAGCGATTCATTAAAGAACTTGACTCAAGAAAAATTATCCAAGTCTTTATCATCTATCAGCTATATCAAGCTGATACAGGCAGGCACGCCCCTGAGTTCATCTCCTCCAGAGAGTCACAGTTGCACCGGGCTAGAGTATTCACAAGCACGGTCATATCAGAACATTTTCCAATAAAGATTACTTGCCTATCAACTCAGGCCAAGGAAATGTCCTAGAGACAAGCTGCCCTCTGACCATTACTACCTAAACCTATCTCCTGTTTTATTCCTGCTCATGCGGCATCATGGCAACAAGTACGGTACGAATACAGAAAAGGTGTCCTGAGATCTCCATCACCCAGAATGCTTTTCATTACAGGAAAATGACAGCGCTCACCAGCACCTCCTCCCCACCGACACCAGCTCGCTCTCTCACCTAAAAGCTCGTAAAAATCCAACCCCCAGAAAAGACAAACAATTCCCTAAAGACGCGGTCTGCACAGTGGCCTTGACAAAGAACCATGAGCCAAAGGAAGAAAGGAAACTAGTAAATAGCAGAGAGATGACACCTTCCCCCGTGACACCGGTGCCCAGTTTAGAAGTCGGTACTGCTTTCTCTATCTATAGAGGCCACGAAAGCAGAGGACTGGGACGACACAGGAACAAGGGGCACGCTGGGATGCGCTGTCACCGTGGCAGCACAGGCATGGCCAGCCGTCACCAGAAACACCTTCGCAGCCAGCTTCGTTTTCCTTCTTCCAACCACACCACAGTCGGCAAGATTGCTCTTTGCAGACTGCTGCTCATTGAGTCGCTGTGGAGGAAGGAAAGACACCTCCCTTCCCTCCTTAACTGATGCGGTGCTCTCAACAGCTTTTACGCTGTACATGGGAATCACCTGATGGGAGGGAAGCACCTCCACACCCTTCACCCTAAGCACTCCCCTGAAGAGCCCGTAGCCAAGATCAAATCGGTCCTGCGTGCTTGTCTAGAGGCACGACTGATCTGCAGCTATTCTATGAGCAACGCCAGGGCAGCTCTGGCTTCATTTTCAAGCACCCGTTCAGTAGCTGAGGCAAGAACTAGCCGGGGACAGCAATCCCCCAGGGGCCTTCCCGCTCTCAGAGTGAACCCCCCCCCTCCAGGCCCCGAGGACCTCCCCCGGTGGTCCTACAACGGCCTCCTCCCGCCGGCCCTGCGCAGCGGCCCAGAGGACGCCAGGCCCTCTCCTCCCCTCTGCCCCTCTCTGCTGCTGTCAGGTGCGGGGACAAGGCCACTTGCAGGCAGCCCAGCGGCTGGAGGGTAATGGAGACTCCCTGACCCTCCGGGGACACTGTGGCCACCGTCCCGTCAAGGGGACCGCAGGCCTGGCACGAGGAGGGGGCTGGGGCTGGAGCCCAGGGCACACAAGGGCAGCTGCAGGGCAGCCCCGGTGCCCGAGGGGCAGCCTTTCTCTCTGGCAAGCAAAATGGCCACCTGGAATGGGGCATCATGGGCCACCACGCCAGCCACCCTAACTGCCTTTGGTGACGTCACCAGCCTTCCGGCACAGGAGCTGGCAGCCCTGCAGCCGGCCCACTGCTCGCTGAGCAGCTACAGGCTCTGACACCACGCGTGCTTGGTAGAGGAGGACCCGGCGAAGCAAGGCGAGAGCCCACGCTCAGGGGCAAGACAGAGGAGAGGTTCTCGGAACCACTCAGCATGCCTCCGCAGCCCAAAAAACGCAAGCAGGCTGACGGGAGGAGCAGCACCTACGGCAAGGCGAGTCGAGCCCACGGAGGTCGGCCTGCCGCACAATGGCGACGAGCCCATGGAGGTGGGCCCACCTCCACAGGAGGAAGAGCCCATGGAGGTGAGCCCACCTCCCGCAGGGCTGATGGGGCACCACACCACCATGCCCGGGGTTCCTCCAGCAGCATGCTGCCCAAAGTGCCGCAGGACCACCGGGGGCTCTCCGGGACCCTCCAAGCAGCCAGCTCCCAACAAGCGGCGCCAGCCCTCAGCGGGCCAGAAACAGCCACGGCCGCTCGGCAGGCTCAGCAGAAACTTCACCCGGCTTGACAGCCGCAGATGAGACCTGCTTGCCCACCCCCCACCCCCGCCCCTCCTCAAGGGGGGCCATCTCCTCCGCCCTCAGCCCCGGGGAAGAGGCGAGGAGAGGGGCTGCCATCTTCTGGCCGGCAGCACCACTGCACCAGGAGGAGTCCCTTGGAGCCCACTGAAGACTGCCAGATGCCCCTGCAGACCGCCGGATGGAGGGAGAGAGACCGCTGGAGGGAAGGAGAGAGACCGCCGGAGGGAGGGAGAGAGACCGCCGGAGACCGTCGGAGCGAGGGAGAGAGACCGCCGGAGACCGTCGGAGCGAGGGAGAGAGACCGCCGGAGGGAGGAGAGAGACCGCCGGAGGGAGGGAGAGAGACCGCCGGAGACCGTCGGAGGAAGGGAGAGAGACCGCCGGAGGCAGGGAGAGAGACCGCCGGAGACCGTCGGAGCGAGGGAGAGAGACCGCCGGAGACCGCCGAACCCCCCTGGGCGCCGCTGGCCGAACCCCGCTGGCCGAGCCTCCTGGACTCCCCTGGAGCGCCACCCAGGTTATTGGGGCCTGGACGTGGCATTTGGTCACTCTGAGGGTGACAAAGCCAGCGTGGGGCGGCTGTCCTCAGCTAGCTCTCGCCTCAGCTACCAAGATGAAGCCAGACCCACCCTGGCACTGCGCAGAGGATAGCAAAAGAGGGTCACCAAAGAAGGTAGATGCCCCATCCCTGCAAACATTCAAGACGGACAGTCAGCGCTTTAGAAAAGCACCAGCCTCAGTTCTGACCGGAAGAAGTTTTGACAAGATTGGGCAATAAACAATTCAAAAACCCAATAAAAAAAATAAAGCCCAATTAAAAAACAATAAGCCCCAATAAAAGCCAGTTTAAATCCCAAAACAACGCTCTCCTCTCTCACTCCGCACTCTGGAGAGTGTATGCGGACTCCCGTGTCCTGTTGTGGTCTCCCCAGGACAGGAAAGACCTGACAAACACGGTGCGGGCCCAGCCCGGCGCCTTCAAGATGGTGAGGGGCCGGGGCATGTGGCACACCAGGGCAGGCAGAGGGAACTGCTGCCGTGCAGCTGGGAGAAGAGAAGGCTCAGGGCTGGGTCTGACCACTGATCTTCCACAATGCTGGAAAGCAATTGCTTTCCTGACCCAATACCACCTCGAAAACCATCCTGTTGATCTCCCACACGTGCTTCACTTACACTAGTTTTGGTACCCAGAACAGCAAAGGCCTTGTGTAAAAAATAAAATAAATAAATACATAAAAGAGAGAGAGCTCCATTTCCCCCAGCTTGCATCCCTCCTCTCTTTGGTAGGGTACAAGCCACGGGCTCATCTCTCCTACCTGCTTGATCAAACAAGAAGTACGAGAGCACTCAAGTGCGAGTGTCGTTTGCCAACACGCACGGAAGCGGCCTCGCATCTCTAGTTCACCAGAGAGGTGAGAAACAAACTTCACCTCAATGCTAAAACACAGAAGTGGAGCTTTGCCATGAAAACTGGTTCTACAGGAAAAAACACATCTGGGAGCTCCTGAGCTCCTCTGGCTTTAAGGTCTTTAACCCCACAGCCAGCAGGGAGCAAGCCGTGCTGTCAACTACTTTTTTACACCTTGGTTTCCACTCAACAGCACTGATTGCTTTGCTCCCACATGGAGCCATGGAGCGGACTGGCAGGTATCCAGCACAGGTTACTGGAGCCCAGGGCTTGCTGCAAACCAGGGAACACACAAAACTGACAGTCCTGGTGCGCCTCAGGGACTTCACATCCAGTTTGCTCTGTACATAGGTGAAAACATTGGGGCGGTGGGGTTTGGTTTGGTGTGGTTTACAAGAGGGTTTTGGCTTTGGTTTTCTTTCTAGCTGCTACCTCATCTCTCTCCCTCTTTGAGCAAAAAAAAGGCAAACTATTCCATTGCTTACTCCTGTATTTTCATGCCCTTCCAGTTCTCTCTTTTTTAACACTTGCCTAGCTTTATTGCACTCCCAGACAGAATAGGAAACCCCATTCGGCACCCTGGCAAGAGGGGCTAGAACAAAACAGCACTCATTCATTCACAGATGAGTTGCGGCTAAATTACTAACACACCCAAGAAGCAGCACGGTGGGAAAAGGCAGTTAGTTCTGAACATACACAGGCAGGAGGGCTGTTTCCATCCAGTCCCTTTTCAAAGCAGAGTAGCCCCAAGTGAAAACTGCCCTTCTTCAACGGTTTCAGGAGAAAAAGGGGATCCATTTGCCCACCATTATAATGCAATTCGCATTACTCAACGCTCTATTATTCTTACTGACTACAGCCTTCAGTGCATTTTCATTAACTAAGGGCCCTAAAAGCAGCAGGGACCAATTTAGGATCTCACCGGAGGGTTCGGGTATGCATCTGTAGTAGTTGCAAATTCGACCTAATTCCTATTTACTTCAGACACAATCAGGAGCAACTGACACACCTTTGGTCAGAATCTGGCAGTCTGGATCAGGTCTCGAGACAGACAGGGCCTGACTCCTTCCAAATATGTCTTTGATAAACACTGCAATCCACAGGGGCAGTCTACATTCAACACAGGAGACTGGGGACATGTTTACAGCAGGCACTGGAGCACGTTACTCCTCCGCGAAGAGCATCCAGGTCTGCCTTCAGAACTGAAAGCAACACAACTGTGGCAATCAAGGGACCGCATGCACAAAAGGTTGCTCCCGAACGCAAGTCAGTACAGCCGGCTTTGCTGTAGAGTCTGGATGGAGAGCAGCATCTCCCGGGAACCGCTCTCGTCATCCTCAGGTAAGTGGAATGAATTGTCCTTCGGAGGTACTGCCTTGCTCCCGTAAGTAAGAAGAAAGCTTAGAGAATTTGCTTCTTCACGTGAGGTGAAGTGAATTCCAACAAAAGTGAGTTGGCACAATCACCCGGCAGAGCTGTGGCAGAGTGAAAAAGGGAGCTTGGGCTTCTCATTTGTCCTCTTTTACATCACAGTTAAAAGATTTAATGATATCTTCACCTGCCTTCTATTTCTAAATAATCCTAAGTCTCTACTTTCATTAGCACAGCCATAGCAAAAAAGTTTTTCTACAGTGCAAACGAGTTCTACTGTGGATAATCATAATCTCCTTACTGCGCAAAAACTGTTGTAATCTCATTATACATTCAGGATGCCAACTCTTGTACTTACCACTACGCCTGTCTTGAAAAGGAGGTAATGGACTGTCTGTGTCACATCTGCGGCATGCATTAGGTTGTGATAGGGGTTTTTGTGCTTGCTGTAGCCAACCTCCAGAGCTTCTACAAAGGACACCAGGGCAGAAATGGGGATCTGAGTAAAGAAGACAGAATTAAAAATGAAATAATCACCTTGAATGGCTACCATTCAGAGGGGAGCATTTTGATAAGAGGTCCCAAAGAGCAGTTTGTACTTCACAGATAAATAACATGCTAAAACATCTGAAACGGCAGGGGGGGGAGAGACTCCAGGTTACTTCCTCAAACTGGCTTTCCCATCCCTAATTACATTATGGATGAATCACTCCCACACATAAACACACAAAAGTATGTATACTATGAAATGCCATCTGGAAGACACATGCAGTATGAAAAGTAACAGAGAGCACTTGATTGATTCCCCGTGGAGAAATATTTCTAATTAGGCCACAAGCATCTGTCTGTTCCCCTGACAACCCACTGGAATATATCTCTGCTTTGGTATTGACATTCAAGATTTTCTAATGAAACACATCATATAGCAAGTCTGAGATACTCTACTAAGAGAAATATCATTTATCAGACCTCTGGCTTTTCACGGCAAAATCCAGCCTGCTCATCCTAAGGGCTTGCCATGCTTTTCTGACTCCAAGAGTAGAACTGCACACACTCAAGAACATGCAGTTTAGGCGATTTCTAGAGAGGAGACTACATAGGTGGTGTCAGCTGCAACATATGCAACTGGCAACACGGGTTCTCCAGTTTCATCTGCTTATATGGCAAATACCCTAACCACTCATATTTCCATTGTTAGAGGAGCATTGTTGTTCTCCTCTTGGGTACATATCAGGGGAGGATGCAATTCTAACCAGTTATCTTCTTCAAACATTTCTAATCGGGTACAGGCAGTTCCTGAAGAAGTACAGGAGCCAGAGACCTGTAAACCCTTTCCAGCCAAAGTGAGTGGGGACACCCAGGGAGTGGAAGTGTCAATGGAAGAAGGGACAGAATATTTGTGTGGGGAGAATGGTCAAGATCCGAGAGCAACGTTTTTGCTATCCAAATTTAAGCCTGTTCAAAGCTGGAAGAAAAGTTATGTCACATTTGTATCTGCAAACCTCTGTAACAATTCTAGAATTATAGGATAGTTTGGGTTGGAAGGGACCTTTGAAGGTCATCTAGTCCAACCCCTCCTGGAATGAGCAGAGACACCTTCAACTAGATCAGGTTGCTCAGAGCCCTGGCTAACCTGACCTTGTAGGTTTCCCGGGATGGGGCATCTACCACCTCTCTGGACAACCAGTTCCAGTGTTTCACCACCCTCATTGTAAAAAATTTCTTCCTTATATCTAGTCTAAATCTACCCTCTTTTAGTTTAAAACCACTACCTCTTGTCCTATTGCAAGAAGCCCTACTAAAAAGTTTGTCCCCATCTTTAAGCACTGAAAGGCCACAACAAGGTCTCCCTGGAGCCTTCTCTTCTCCAGGTTGAACAACCCCAACTCTCTCAGCCTTTCTTCACAGGAGAGGTGTTCCATCCTTCTGACCATTTTTGTGGCCCTCCTATGGACGTATTGGAGTGGGTCCATGTCTTTCCTGTACTGAGAACCCCAGAGCTGGACGCAGGTGGGGTGTCACCAGAGTAGAGTAGAGGGGCAGAATCACCTCCCTTGACCTGCTGGCCATGCTTCTTTGGATGAATTTGAATTTGAATTCAAGCTCTCCTTTTTTGCCTGCACACTTGAGAGTCCTAGAATCTCAGGAGAATGACACCATTGTTCCCACAGCATCAAATGTAGTATTTCCCATGGATTCCATGGGAAAGCCTCTTTGGAAGCCTGTCTACTTTATGGTGTCCCATTGCAATCAGAAGTACTACTTAAATAACATTTGGTCTTGCTTACTGGGGAAAATGCAGAGTCCACAAAGCCTTCAAATAGCGCTACAATTGCATTCTGAATGGAACAAAGCAGGATGAAAGGGAAGTTGAACAAAATCCAAGATGGAAGAGACTTATCTTCTAACTACTGACCTTGAAACGGTTGATCAGATCATAGCGTGTGAGAAGTTCATAGAAAATGAATTTCAGTGCATGATCCCCACTGGCATCATTTAGTGCAAATACATCAAAGGACCACTTGTCTACATTCTGCAAGAGTGGGTAGAAAAGACAGTTAATATGGTCATCCCTTTTACAATGATAGTTCAATTTCTATCACATTACATCTACAAATGGAGAATAAGTGCATAGCTTCTTTTTTTAATCTTCTTCAATTTCATTTAACCAATGTAGTCTAACTTACTCATCAGTATTGTATGACTTGTGTTTAAGAAGCTTCCATTAAGAACACATATGCTGTTTGTTTATTCTAAACATAGCAATTCTCCACACCAGAATTTAATCAGCAAAGGCTGAATCCAAACCCATAAGAATCCTGCTTTGCTTTAGTACCTGAAACTTTGGGATGGCCCTATTGTGACTGATTTACCCTTCTCTGTCCCCTACCCACGTGCTATGTCTATGAAAAAGAATATTAACTTTGAAGGGAACAGGAATCATGAAGATATGCTTTTTAATGATATTAAAGCCTCTGGATTTTGCTGTCCCTATAGAGTTCTTATGACTTTGTATTATGAGCAAAGCACTCCAATGCTTCACTCATGCTTAAAACAGAGTAAGGTGGCATGCTTTTTGCAGTAAAAAAATCCCAGGCACCTATGGTCATATTTTTACAACTTAATGTTCAATCAACCAAAATAATAACTAACTAGAAGAACTATCTTGCTAGACCCAAAGAACAACTTAGTTCCTTCTGATTTTAATATTAATCCTGAATTGGGATTGTTGCAGCTTAAATTGCCCAAAGACAGCATGATCCTAATTTTTTTGTGTGTGTGGTTTTTTTTTTTAAGACAAGTGAGTCCGCTGGGGCATTCAGAAAACTACAGAGCAAGAGAAAATCACAGTGATATTACATTAAGTGCTAACAATGATGCAAAACCCAAGCTTTATAACAGAAGAGTAAATATCTAATTGCAGTTGGGAAAGTTCCAGTCAGCTGTAAATGATATATTAATGGTGCAGGGTGGTCAGTCAAGAGACTGAGGAAGGAAAGTTCACTTCCCAGCTCATAAAGCTAAAGTATAAGGTATAAACCTTCTTGCAGAAGGTTGAGTTCAAATCTCAACTCTTAGGAAAGGCCGTGGGAGCTGACAGCACTCATTTTCTAGCAAGATAAAGCTCCTTGGTCTCAGAGTTGCGTGCTCCTGAAACCCTATGAACCCTTCTCTCCTCCTCCTAGCAACAAAGAGGAAAGGTGAAGAAGGAGTTATAGCTAGAAGAATGATACACAGATCAACCACGTAGCTGCACCTGGCACAGGACCAGCTCTCACTTGCCTGCTGAGAACTTTGATGTACTTCCCACAGGGATTTATCCAAATGACTCTCCTTAAACTGCATATTAAAGATTGACATCTGTACACTGAAGTTTCCCTCCACTTTCAAACTCTGTTGCAGGTTACCTTTGTATTTCTTTGTGGTGCTTTCATCACGAAAGAAAGATGACTACATATCGCACATGTATGTGCACAGTCGCTCTCAGTGCAAGAAATGGTCTTTGGCTAGACATAATGTTGAATACTGCTAAGGATTAGAGTCTAAAAATCTGCCATCTTTTTTAGCAATACTAAAAATCCTAAATTACAATTATCTACCGAGCTCTTAAAGCCCAATCCAACTTTGTTGTTTGTTGTCATGGTCATGTTCCAGATAAGGACCTCACTTCAAGTCAAATGCAAAGGACAGTGACCTTTAACCGCCTTGCGGGCGGTCACCCATACATCAGCATAGCTACAGGACTTCTTACATTCTGAACAAGACCAGTGTATTTTGGTACTGTCCTTCTCCAGCATAGGCTGATCCTGACAACCTTGCTACTTGCATAGTGTTGATTACACAGAGCTGAGTATGCCTCTTGTGGAAGAATAGTCCACAGAAAGATTAATTAATGAGTGAATATCAAGGATGCTGAAGATTCAGCTCTGCTTTCACCTACCCCAGTAAATCACTTGCTTGATGAGCAGTTGATATTACAAGCTGTGTGGAGCCCACACATTGAAGGCAGGGTCAAGCTTCTCCAGAGATGATTTGTGGCCCAAGTCACAGAAGAGCAATCATAAATTGCAACTTTTCAACAGTTTCAGTAGGCATCGGAGAGGAAAAACAACCAAGAGAGGAAAAAGTTCCACCAAGAAAACATGTTTTGAAGCCCTTGAACAAACTTAGAAAATGGGCAAGAAAAATAATGCCCAAAGCATCCACTGAGTCAATTTTATGTATTTTCCTGGGTTTTGAGTGTTTTTATTTTGTAATCACTTATCTCAGTCAAGGAAGCAAATTAATTTAACACTTGCATGTATATAATAATGTACTTTGGGGTCTTAGAGCATTGAAAAGAATGTCTCAGCTATGATGAAATTTAATTCACTGTAAGGCAATCTTATCTTGTAAAAATAAAAAAGCTTTGTTCCTCTATATGTTTTTCCTACAGTTAATGTTGTGCTCTTGCAGCAGATAAAATTTACCAAATTGTGAAATTGCAGAATAGTACATCAGAATTGTTCTTTTGCATGAAATAATGGTTAACCACATAGACAATAAGTTTCATAGCAGTGATATCTAGATTTTAATGAGGGAGAAATCCATGCTCTTGTCAAGTCAACAGAAGTTTTGCTATTGACAATAATGACAGCAGCATTTTACCCTGAATATCTAGGGGGGGAAATCCTCTTAACAGAAGCATGGAAGTGTTACAGATGGCTTAGAGGCTTGCAGCAACAACAGTTACACTTTGAAAATTAGTGGATTTTATGACCTTAAAAAATAATTTAACACAGAAGCGATCCCTATAATGGGGAGAGATCTAAAGGGAGGCAGAACTTCACAGATGTCTTGTGAAGGAGGAGAAAAACAGTTTCTTCTCCCTAAGGAGAGCAGGAGAAACAAGGGATGGGAAACTTTCTGTGCTACACATCTCTAGGTCACAGGCCCCTTAGCCTCAGCTGAAATGTCATAAGCTGCTCTAATGCCACATATACCCACTGTGGTGTAACTGCAAATAGATCCGAAGTGTCTTACTTCTCAGTTCTGTGTCCATATTACTTGGCCATTGCTCCATTGCTTGGGGGAACCTAGAGATGAAGTGAAACACCAGTTCTTCCTAAATGCTCAGTTCTGTCTGTCCTTAACCTTGGAGACTTGGTTTGTTTTATAAGCCAACAAGCAGATTCAGGGATAGGTGTTACTCTTCTCAACACTACTGCAAGGCCTGACACTTTTGTAGCCACAGACAAGCAGAAGTCTATACTGCAGACATTGTAAATGACTACAGGTTCTGTGTTCATTACTTGTACATTAGCTAGCCCAGAAAATATTGCCCTGACAGCATGGGCATCAGAAAAAGCTGATAAAATCACTTCTAAAGCAGGTAACTACTTCAGCAACTAGTTAGTGTGAAGTTCTGTCTCTAACACTACACTGCTGAACAGCAGATCACCACAACTTACTGGGTAAATTAACATACTTACTTATTCAAACATGTCTGTATGAATGGTATGTATGGCCACTATTCAAAAGAGAGACAAGGCTGATCATCCCTTTTGTGGCAACAGATCTTACATCACCGCACCCATGTCATGCAGAATGGCAACAGGCTACTGCAGTAGAAAAATCAGTATCCAATATATAGACAGAGAGAGAGATGTTGTGCAATCAATTAAAAAAATAGCCTAACTTCTCATCCACTGAAAAAGTGAGAGAGATTATACAACTAGGACTTGCACTGCTACCACTCCATCTGCATTTTTTACAGAAGCTGCAGTATTTCATTGTTTTATTAAAACCAACCTCATTTTGCCAAGCTGATTCCACAGCTTTGGGTTACTCAGTGCAGATGTCCTGCTGGCCATGCCAGCAAAAAGGAGAGTACATAGTTCAAAAATAAGCTAGTTTTGACTCCATGACATCTCAATCCTTGTCCTTATTAGCATGACTCTGAGGGGAATGTTGGTTATGGCAATCCAGAACAGCTGAAGAGATGTGTGTGGTACACTCCTACACCCTTTTGCATGCTCAAACCATCAGCTCGTTTTACAGAGCACACCAAGCAGTCGGGTAGTTGTAAGGTTTTTTTACATGGCTTTACTGGACTGAAGCAAGCAACAAAATGTGCCATTTTCCATTAAGGAGATGTGACTGAGAAATCAAGATGAAGTATTATTTCAAAGACAGAAGACTTCTTCAAAACAAGTAACTCCTATTTCAACCACATCCACTACCAAACCCAAGGCCATCCAGCCAAAGACATGTTCTCAAAATAGTTTTGGAAGAAAATACCTCCTAGAGTGCACAGTGGCCAAGCAGCAGTTATTTCACTGTGAGCAAAATTAGTCAATGCCTTTGTTGTTATTGATGTGTCTTAACTTACTTTAGTTGATTAGTCCTCTTTATGACCTGTAATCATTTAAAAACATAGAAAGAGGAGAGGGTTTCTGTAAGGTTTGAGTTAGCTGAGAGCAGCTGATGGCTCTTGAATTGTCTTGTCACTGCTGAGGAGCTCAGGAGAAGAGGTACCATTATAGATATGCCTCATAAGCTGGTTATGGGGTATAGTTCTAAAAGAACAAAGACTTTAGATCCAATTTGCAGGTGTGAAGCTAACACTTGTCAACCTGCAGTTGGAAAAAGGTGTGGATGGATGCTTTGATTCTCTACATGAAAGGCATGTTTGATCATTCTTCTTGCATTCAATGGACCTTCTGTAATTCCTACACATCTTTTGATGAGTTGTACTATCCAAACCAAAAAGGATTCAGTACCCTTACTGCAGGTCTTTCCAGTGTGAAGTAGAGCAGCAGGATTGCTTCATGAGCTTTACACGTAATGCCCCTGTGTATCGCCCCACTGTATCACCTTTTTTTACCATTGCATGGCATGGATGAACCACATGCAACATGTAATCTGCAAAGCTGCTGTGTACACAGTTGGTTGCTAACTTGTGTTTGTAGTCTTGATAATTCCTGCCTAAGTCAAGAACTTTGCGATTGTCCCATGGATTAAACCTTTTTTTTCTTTTTTTTTTTTTTTTTTTCAGACTACTTCTGACTAATCAGTTTTTCTCTGAAACCTCAAAACTCATGAAAGGGTCATTATTTCTAAACCGATTGTCACCTCAAAGACCTGAAGCTGAGCAACACAAGAAATTCACTTCTCTCACAGCAACTGATCCTTTTCCTTCTCTACCTCTCTCCATCTGTTTTTTCTTTCTTCCCCATGGGAGGTTGTGGTTGATTCCACCATGTTACTAAGTCCTCAGTTTAATCACCGTAATTTAGAACAGAGCTGTAACCTTCACAACCTGAAAATGGCCACAGCCTTGAACTCTATTCTTTCCTTTATTGAAAGGATATTCCCTTAGGGCAGTAAATGATTAATGTATGTGAACTAAACTAAATGTCAGAGAGAAGTATTAAGACCCCCTTACCAAGTCAAATATCACAGTGTTATCTTGATGCTTTGTACAGAACCCGCCCCAACACCTTTTTATTGGGATTACCTTTAGCACTCCAATTACAGCTGGTGGGTAGCTCAAACCGACCATATTTGAAGTCCGTCTGTACATTCTACAAAGATAAAATAGATAAGGCAATGCATAAATAGAATTAAACAAAACAAACCAACCAACCAAAAATCGTAAAGCAACAGACCATTACATGAGACCTTATTTAGCCCACAAAACCCTAACTGCAACTTTGTTTATTTTCTTCCTTCTTGTTCCTAACTTGCACAACATTCTCTATACCATTCTTATTGTATAGCCTAACCTGAGACTATACACTCCCCAGTATCTCATAGCTTGGCTACCTGGTAGGACATCACAGAGAATCTGCCAATATCAGGTCTTCATCAGAGGGAAAGGCTACGCTCAAATAAACAAGATGTTCCCCATTTTCCACTGCAGATGACCATACTGCTTTTTCATTTCCCTTAGTCCTCACAGGTCCACATGCAAGCTAATTCTAAATGCACTTCAGAAATCATTTGTTGTCTGCAATGAATCAACTCTAGTTTGGTACAGCTGTTAACTTTTGTCTGCATTTTTTTAAGACTGATATAAAATCTTTGGGGTGTTTGCTGTGTGTGTGTGTTTGAGGGAGAGAGAGAGAAAGCATAATGCAATAATCAACATCTTCAACCATACTAAACAAAGCACTGAAGTATGTACCAGATTTTAAACTTGTTTTCAGGCTACACTGTGTCTAACAGGCTTGGTAAATGCAGAAACACTGTCATAGCTAAAATGCCTTTCTGCAGGTCACCCTTTTTGCACTTAAGCAACATAGGACTAAAAGGAGGTGATGGAAAGCTCTCTTCTCCCATCTGAAATGATGCTGTGTGAAGTCTTCTTTCACTTCCCTTTTTCTTTGTCATGTTCTGTACTCAGAACTGAAAAAAATCATCTCCCTTTGGAGAATTAAATTCACCCATTCCCCAAATTATAGAATATCTTACCCCCTCCTCCCTCCAGTCAGGAGCCCCATAGCCTTCTCTTAAGTGACAATTCAGGCAGAGCCCCTCTCCCTTAGCTTAGAAGAGCCACAGCCCTCCTCTGCTGCCATATCATATCTGAACACTTCCTTCTTTGGGCCACGGTGATTCAGATCAGCTGGAAAACAGCCTCCTGCAGCCAGCTCTCTGCAGTTCATTTACTTCCTTGTTGAGCAAGCCCCCCACTGAGAGTGAGGGTTAATTCACAAATAGCCTGTCAAACCTAGGAGAAACCCATTCCAAGGAGAAATGACAGGTCTAGTCTTATCACAATTTGCTGCCACTCTTAACACATGTACAGTAACTTTGGTACACAGATAAAAAAATCGGCTATAGACATGCCAGAGGAGGTTTCTGTGTGTCTGTGTGGCTTGTGGTCCACTGATACGCCCAGCCTCCTGCACAGAGGGCTGGTAGGCTGCCACTGCGATTCTGATGAACAGTGAAAGGCACTCTGCTCTTCCATTCCTGATCTGAGTTTTGCTGTAGAGACCTGGGACCTGCTGTCTTTCATGCTGCCTAAAGTCTGCTGACAGTTTCACATGCACCAGCCCCCTCCTTCTAGCTTCAAGGAGGAATGTCAGTGCAGAGTGGTTACTCAGTAAGAAAAAGTAAGATTGGAAGTCAGTCCAAATTGAAATGACTAAATGTTTCAAAGGGTTCAGCAAGTAAAATCAGTTTTAGCAGTAGGTTCTGACGCAAATCACTACAGAGAAAGAAGGCTGAGAGGACTCAATGGGTTTTTTGAAATCTGCCCTGGGCTCCAAAGTTTTCACATCTGTCTTGGTCTATAGTTCATACCAGTAATACTATGATATAGGATTTTCTTCTGTTTCTTAGCAGTTCTTCATAAATAAAACTAGACCACAGAAGTAAACAGAGGTAAGGGAGGGCTTGGTGTGGGCTGACTGAATTTTAAAAGCTGTCATTGTTGACCTAGGGCTATGCAGAGGTGCGTATTCTCTGTCAAAACTATCCCAACTGTGCTATTACATCTGTATTATGCTAAGAACAGATCAGTACGTGCTGTTTCAAGCTGCAATCAATTACTTAATCCCAGGTTTTGAGGTACTATCCAGATCTGTGTAGAACATCATTAGAAGTATATTAAAGTATTCTTCATTCAATAGAGTCATCTTCTAGTTCTCTGAGGTCTTTTGGCCTAAGGTACTCTCCTCCATCTCCTGTCATTGTGTCATCACATACCACAGGTGCAATCTGCTGTACCTGGGCAGCTACTAGAACAAAGTAATTACATGCTCTGTTACCTTTCCACAAATATCCCAGCTTGAACTGCATGGACAATACTCCTGAACCGGGGTTTTTCCTCCGTCCTTTTAAGCATCATCCCCATTTGCCGTGTGAAGGTAGAAGCCAACCAGTCCCGGACCTCCGAGGGCACAGAGTCAGACTGGATGTCACTGAGCTCATCTTCTGTGTCCAGTAAACGCCTAGAAGGGGGAGGGAAAAGATGGGTAAACAGACTTCCTTGGAGAGCATTGCAACATTATTAACAAAAAAGAAACTCACATATATTCTAATTAAAGCAGTTGTTAAATGTCTTTGGTTCGTCAGCCCTAATGGAACACACCTGTACAAGTCTTCAACAGGTTGCTTATCCTCTTGTATAGTTAAATGTCAGATTGTGAAACTCACTACTAGGCCAACAAACAAGAAGTATCAGCCTTCTGAAGCACAACTACATAATCACCCACTGACTTATCTTCAGCTCGTCAGTATTCCTGACCTTTCTGCCCTTCAGAGCTCATTTACAGTCATGTCTAACTTCGCAGTTAGCATCATACAGTCTTCTCCTTTCCCATTCTGGTCATATGAAGTGACTCTACAAGTGCATTTAGCACTGGTGAAATGGCATATAACAGAAAGGGGAACTCCTCTGCAATGTCTTACCAGTCTACCTTTATCATGACCCGGAGTAAAAATTTTTTTAATTTCAAAGACTTGATATAAGTGAAAAGATTTAACACTATTCAAAAGGAATAGAGGAGTAGGAATTTAGAAACTTTCAGAAAAAGCAGGACAAAATTATTATGAAAACATTTCTCCAAGAGAATATGTATTAAATTTATGATTGCTTTTGATCTCCTCCCCTGCCCCAGAAAACTTAAGAAGCTTTTAGACCAAGGATTGAAGATCTGCTCTACACAGAATACAGTATTTTAATGATTAATAACATATTATCTGTGAGTAATAAATCTTGGCTAAAACAACTTTCCCAACTGATGTGTAAATTACAATTTTGCGTTGTTAGTACTAGATATAAGAAGAACGCTGATGTCTGTAGTTAACTCACCTAGTTTCATCAATATATACTGACTCAAGAACAGTTGCAGCATATTCCAAATTTTTCTTTAGGTCTACAACTGAAGCTTCCCCTCTCTCTAACTGCTTTACCAAAGACCGCAATCTAGAGAAAAGGAAAACAGAAACCTGATTAGTACAAACAGAAATTGGTTTGAGAGTGAGTATCAGTTCAAAACTGGATCCGTCATGAGACCTAGCATACATGATTGGCAGGTGAAAACTTTTGGAAGTCTACAAGGTTCCTTAAGCCATATAAGAAATCAACAAAAATAACTTTTCAAAGATCAGTCACAATGATGTCAGGCAAACGTCACATTATATTTAGGCTCAAATAAGTCAGCGAGTTATGACTGTCCCCTACTCATACTGAAATAAGTTAAAATAGAAATCACCTAGAATTTAACACAGTAGCTAGGAGAGGGAAATTTCATTCCAGCCATAAGAAAGGAAGTAACTTCTTGAGTAGTATCTGTTGACAAATGTCAGCCATTTATGATGATTGGTGTACACATACGCGAAATTGTGTTAGAGTCTATTTAGAAATACCACTGCAGAAACACTGTACAAGGTTAGGAAATGCTATGATTTTCTTTAGATCAAGAGGCCACCTTTAGACTATACCATCTATATTAACCAGAACTCATGGAAGTGTTTTTATAAGGTTGTTGTTATTATTATTGGCAGGGGGAACAGACTTTCTGAAAACAAAAATTTGTGCAGAAAATGTCTCCTGTGTCAAAGACAAGTAATATATTTGTGCAATTTTCTTTTGTCTTTTCCTCTCCTTCAGTCTACTTTCTGTGGCAAACTAGAAAAACAAGAAAAGGAAGAAAGAGAAGAAGAAAATGTAAAAGTAAAGAGTAAAATCTAAATATTTTAAACAAGCCAAGAATATACATGCTTACAATTAGAAGAAAATTATCATTCCTTTAAAAGGACAACGGGATAAAGATTTGACATGTTAAAACATTTTTGTGACTGTCTTCATTCTTGCTAAACAGCAGGTAAATAAACATTCAAATATATATTTAACAGTGTAGCAGAAATAAGTTGTTAATTTGCCCTGTTCAAGATGCAAAAATGTAGAGGAGTAGTCATGTCACCTAAAATTTGTCTTCGACTTAGGAGACTACTCTTCCTCAGCTTTTTCCATAGTCCATGGAGAAAAATAAACTTTTCCACAAGGTAATTCAGAGGTAGAGCCCAATATAGGTGCCTGCTCTCACTTTATTAACCATAGTGGAAGCCCAACCTCCTACAGTAGACATGTGCATGAAGTTCTTAAAGTGAAGTGAGTATCTGTATTCCCTTGCTATCACAATGCCCCTGTGGCATCAGTGCTTTCAGAAGAAATCAAGTCTCCATGGGGCTGTATTTCATGGCAGAGCTGAGGAGCAGTCAGTCTACCCATGTGCACTGCACTAATAGCTCTTTGCAGCTGGGTTTCCTTCCCCCCCTCCTTTCCTCACATAAACGGTGAGGCTGTGGAGAACAAAAAATCTTAAAAAGTATCTATTGGTCCTCTGCCTAGATCACATAAATGCCACTCCTACTCACAGTGGTACTGCTGACACACAGCTACATATTTAGCTTTACAAAGAATCTTGAGCAAGAAGTGGACCCTCCATCTCCAGGAGGATTAACTCGTGCGCTTGTTGGCAGCCGAAAAACAGAAGTATTGTTCAATACTTCATTCCCGATGCGAGAATGGAGACAGGAAGGTCAGTGATGTACAAATACACTGAACACAACTCCTCTCATCTCTGTAAACTAGGGGGAGAGCATTCAACTATGCCAGCACGTTTCCCTCCAATCTTGGAACCCAACTCGGGGAATCCAGAGAGCAACCCCAGCCCCACGGAAGCAGCAGCATGGCTCGGTGCTCCCATACCCCTCTTCTGTGTAACTGCACCAAGTGTGAGCAGCAACACGTTGTGTTTGATGAGCAGAGCTAGGAAGGGTGCTCCCCCACCTTTCAGGTTGATTCCAGCCCCAGGCAGTACACATGGAAGATGAATTCACATCCTCCTTAGAGCCAAACCATTGATCTCTCCTACCCATTCCTAGCTTTTCTTGCCAATGCAGGAGGGGAGGAAGAGGAAAAAGAGAAAAAACCAAAACAAATTCCACATCCAAACAGTAAACATTGGTTCATATGCCTCCTCCTTCCTTGATCCCGTGTATTGGGAGTCCAGAGATGTGACTCCTTAACTAGTTACCAGAAACACTGTTTGTACACAAGCCACAGGAGTCAATATTGCAGGAGGAACATTATCTTTGGCTCTTCCTGACTTTTATGCCATTGAATTAAGTACCCACAGCTCTATGCCACAAGTCATTCAAAATTCATGTTCAATAATAGCATGGTGAGTAACGGTTGCTTCATGGCACCAACATTCATCATCGAAGAAGATTATGCAGACTACTGCGTGCATCAATCATTTGGAAAAACAGAAGTACAGTTGTTATAATAAAACCTTGTCACACGATCAGCTGCTCTCAGGTGAAAAAAAATTACGTTGTCTTACCATCCATTATCTATAACTATTTCTGATTCATTGAGTCACAGCAGCTGCTGCCAGTTACCTTTACTAAATAAGAGCGTGGTGATAGTTTGTCTTTAATGCATTTCATGTATCTCCATTTTTTTGAAATAGTCCTAAATGCAATCATAAAGTTAAGGCCAGGCTGTCCCACTGAAGGGCATCCAGGCAAATTTATT
Organism: Astur gentilis; assembly: GCF_929443795.1. NCBI lineage: Eukaryota > Metazoa > Chordata > Aves > Accipitriformes > Accipitridae > Astur > Astur gentilis. The sequence continues at coordinate 2,360,563 of NC_064893.1, read as the reverse complement.
AGCTGAAAAATTCTGTTTCAGGGTGGCTGAAGTAATTCTGGAATTCAATCAAATTCACCAAACCATTTTGACTGAAATAAAAACATTACCACAAACTTTCAACATGTTTTATTTTTAGGAACTTGTATTAAAGCAATGGAAGCAGAGGGCAAGATGCTGACTTCCTATCTTTACCCCATAGACTAGTCATTGCAGCAGGTGAGTAGGGTTCAGTCACATATACTGTTTCACAGGAAAATGCCGAGTCTGACAGGCTACTGACTAAAAGGAACATACTGATATAATTATCATAATCAACTTTAGGAACCCAGTTCATCATTTACTTTGCTTTTATTGTAACTGTCTGTTTTGTGTGAACAAAATGCTGTTTTCAACCAAAGAATGTTTTGTTCTGTTCTGTTTAAAAAAGTTCATTATAGACTGATCAAAACCTAAATTTCCATTGTTTCTTTTCTTTTTTTCTCCTTTTCCTTTCAAGTTCAGAACTAAAAATTTGCAGAGCTCTACCAGTTCTAGTTCCACTGAAGCCCCTGGAGCTAGTTGTAGAAGAAACAGCCAATTCCTGTGCATTAGGAGATCCAAGGCCAGAAGGGAGTTGTTAACCGTTTCTAATATTAAGCTGTCTGTCATGGTTTAACCCCAGCCAGCAACTAAGCACCACGCAGCCACTCACTCACTCCCCCCCATCCAGTGGGACGGGGGAGAAAATCGGGAAAAAGAAGTAAAACTCGTGGGTTGAGATAAGAATGATTTAATAGAACAGAAAAGAAGAAACTAATAATGATAATGATAACACTAATAAAATGACAACAGTAGTAATAAAAGGATTGGAATGTACAAATGATGCGCAGGGCAATTGCTCACCACCCGCCGACTGACACCCAGCTAGTCCCTGAGAGGCGATTTCCTGCCCCCCCACTTCCCAGTTCCTAAACTAGATGGGACGTCCCATGGTATGGAATACACCGTTGGCCAGTTTGGGTCAGGTGCCCTGGTTGTGTCCTGTGCTGACTTCTTGTGCCCTGGCTGGGTATGAGAAGCTGAAAAATCCTTGACTTTAGTCTAAACACTACTGAGCAACAACTGAAAACATCAGTGTTATCAACATTCTTCGCATACTGAACTCAAAGCATAGCATTGTACCAGCTACTAGGAAGACAGTTAACTCTATCCCAGCTGAAACCAGGACACTGTCTTAAGACCATGACACGTGCCACAAGTGAGCCAGGCTGTAGGTCAGCCAAAAGTTTCTCAGATTACAGTCATCAGCACAGCAGTTACAAAGAACTGGTTAGTCACACAATATTAGCTCTAATTCTAGTTGTTTAATTATATTACGATACAGCTAATGCCTTTCTTAATGAGATTTCCAAGGGAAGCTATTCCTCCAGTTTGCAAATTCTCTGTGAGCATGTGCCAAATATTATGGAAAAAGTCTGAAAGCCTTTGTTCTACTCACAGTTATTTCACATTTTAGTCCTCAGAATAACCCCTTAACTGCCCAAAAGAAAAGCCTAGACCTGGGCAACATTATGCATTTTATCTTCCTATTACCCCACAGGGAGCTCAAGTAGGTGTAAAATCTTGGAAAAGGGCCAATTCCAGAATACAGCCTCCTGCACTGCCCTTCCAAGGAAAATACCTGTATGCACGCACTGTAAAAACCACTGAGAGTATCTGCAAATAATCCCACTGAATTCAGCAGAGCAATACATTTGTGTAAAGCAGCCGGGTTGGGCCCTCAGCGAAGGTGAGAGGTTATCCAAAGCATATGCTGTTCCACAGCCCTGCTCCCGCTCTTTTTAATGTTTCCCTAAAGTACTAGCTATCATAAGATTCAGGGAGCTAGAAAGCAGAAGACTAGAAACTGGGCACCTGAACTCAGTTTAAGAAAGTTACAGAGCTCAAAGACCCAAAGCCACTCTAGATCCAAACTGAGTAACAGGAAAAAGTAAGGCTGTTTTCAGCATGTTCTTGAAATGTAAAATTTCTGAGTAACTGCTCCAAGCATTCTCCTCTCTGTTATAAATAAAACAGTATCTGTGTACAAATATTTATCTCCTTAGCTAGAGGGCTTGCTTTTATGCTGTTGATTTTTTTTAAAAATAGCATTAAATATCACTGCAGAGAAGATTAACACCACTGCAGTCTGAATACCAGTCAGCTTCAATTAACATGCAAGGCACACGTATTGTCTGAATACTTGGGGCAAGTTCCTTTAACTGGTGTAAAGTCTGCAAAGCTGCATGGCTAGTCTCCACCTTTATTTTCAAAGCTTTGTGACTGTGATTTGCCACACGTTTTCAACAGTACAACTCAATCTTTTTCTCTGAGAATCATTCTCATAACATTGGGCTGGCTGAGGAAAAAAATACTTTGAATGCACATTAAAAATAAAAATTGAAAAAAAAATGATCTAGTATCATTACAGATTACCAAGGATGGAATATTTATCCCTGTTTTAGTCTTGATATTAACAGCTAAACAGTTGCCAGCTGAATCTGATTAATATGTTGTTTCAACCGTGACAGCCTACTACCTGACAGGTGAGGTCTGTAAAAAGCAGAGCAATTTTTTACTATAGCTGGGAAAAGAGGGCAAGCTATTGAACACAGCACTGCCAGAGCTGGTTAAGTACTCTCTTGAGACAATGTTCTTTCATCAATTGTCACTAATTCTGTGAGATCAAAAGCTATTCACAAGCCTCTACTAAGTCTGATACAACTTTCATTAAGAATGCCTGCAGCGGAATTTCATATCAAAATTGAGCCCTGCCCGTGGTAGTGAAGGCCCTCAGCAGAGAGGGGAAGCCTGGGCTGAAGTGACTGCTTCTTGGCCCCTTTTAACACATACTGAAATAGGAGACCCCAGAGCTCAGATGATAGACTGAGGGAATCATCTTTGATCAGTCAGTCCTAAAGAACAGGCCAGTGGGAGAAAGGACTTGCACCCTAGACCAGAAAATCCTCATAAGCGGATGGATTATTTGCCTGGGTTGTGAGTTCAAAAGTTTGCTACAGATATGGGTTGGAAGAAATTATTCAAAGTTTCCTGTCTCCCATCTGAGGAGGAGGAGTGGAAGGTAGTTGTAGTCCACACCACACCAAAAAAGGTTTTTGATTTATCTTTCTGCAAAATATGAAAATGTTCTGAAAAACTTTAAGAGATTTGAGCAACATTAGAACTTCTCCCACCCTTGCTAATAGTGACACAGCTAGCTAAAATGAGTTACTGGTTTTCTGCTGCAACCACCCCAGAAAATATGTGTCATTCTTACTTCCTTTCAAAGACATATGTAGTTCATGTGCACAAAGAGAGAAAAACTTTTCGTAACACTAAATCATTCCACAGCTACAGCTGACATACATGAGAATGTCCCTTCTCAATTCTTCTGTGAGATTTTTTACTGACGTACCAAGAACACATGGTACGAGAAAGTTTTGTACAGAGAATCAAATTTTATGGATGCCTGACAAAAATGGGTGTATGTAGCAACAAAACATGAGGTTTCATATCCTGAACGCTGGTTTCATATCCTAGGAGAGAATCTGTTCTTGCTATTCCTCAAGTTTCCAAAGCTTTGGAATCAACTTGCAAAATTTAAGTCAAAGTTTCCTTAAGCAGACAATATCCCATTGCATTTAGTGTAATTCTGACACCGCATTCCATGAACAAACAGTTTGGGGCTTCCCTGTAAACCTAAAGGATCCTTTAACACATTCTGTAAGAAATCAGGTTTCCTCTCACAGCCTCCCCCTACTCTTGTGAAGTAACTTTGTGCTGTTCAGTCATCTTCTTCAGCCTCAAATGTCACCAACTTTCAGTGGAAGTGGGGATACTTGTAAAGGGTGTTGCAGTTGCTTATTGGATAAGAATGCAAGCTACTACATCTATGTAAGAAACCATTTCTAATAGTCTTGCCATCATTAATGGTAAGATACACAAAATTTTCCCCCAAATATTGTCAGCATTAACTTCACTACGGGACACTCTATACACAGTCCTGTTCATCATAGAAGTTCATGTGCAAAAACTGGCACACAGTAAGATTGATCCCAGTTATAATAAGGTCCTTCATGACTTTTCTGCAGACAAGAAGAACGTCATTACAATTAGACACTAGTGAGGAATGCTTTCAGCTTCAGCAAATCCTTGTCACTCTGACTCTGGGGGCATGAATAAGAGGCACCTTCTGCTATCAGTCTGTGTTTATGTGGCTTTTGTTAGTCAAATTATCCTTATGTAATGAAAACCCAAGAGAATGATTTCAAAGACAACTCATTTGTGATAACATTTTTTTGATAGCCAGCTCAAATTGCTTTTCAAAAAAAAAAAAAAAAAAAAATAGAATCAACCATAATCTTCAGAAATTAACAAAATAATAATCAGAAGCAGACCTGATGGTATAAATGCCATCTTCAGTTTACACACAGAAAAAGACCTGTTCCTACAGGCTGGAAAGACAAACATCTGCTGAACGGAAAGAAAACCCTGCCTTCTGATCTACAGTACATCCCTTACCCTTCTGTGGAAAACCACCATAATTACTAGTAGGAAATTCATGAATAAGTTTGAGAAACAGATGTTCACTGTGCAGTGAACTATATTTCTACTCAAGAATTGATACACAGAAATAGGCGTGCATCTGCTATCTCACTATAATGTACGAACTCAATAAATCTGATATTCTGGGGATGTATCAGAGTTAGACAGCGCGTGCAGACCAGCTAAGCAGTGAGCGCATAAAAGGTCTGTCCGTCTGCCTCCTAGGGTGTAACGAAACTGCAAAGCAAATGCACAGGATATTTAACAGCGCCCAAAAGTATCCAGAGCAGACCACATGTGGTTACGTGGCATAATGCACATGTGCAGTAGTTTTAGTCAGCTGGGTGGACAGCTGCCTCCATGGTTTGCGTATCAGACCCTTTGACGCTGAATTCAACTAGTGGGTCGGTTGGAGGGGTACAGCACACACAGGAAGTAGCCCAGGAGCTCACCATGACTTTTCACCAGAGTCAGCAGGTACGATTCATTCCACGGTCTGACGCATCGGAGTCTAAGGCTCTACATATACCGCATGTGTGAACCACTGAGGAAAAGACAAACCTAGAAAGTCAGCTCCAGCAGTAATCCTCAAAACACAACTGAAAACAGAGTAACCGGTAGACTGTGACCCAATGGATTTGTATTAGGCTGGACAGTTATCTTCTGTCACTGCTTTTGTATAGAAAAATGCAAGTGACAACATCCAGAGAAGGAAAATACCATGTGTTTGCAAGGAGCAATCACTGAAACAAAGAGCATTGCTACACTGGCATTTTTCATCAGAAGAAATTACAAGCAATTTCCCAAGTAATTGTTTTGCCTTCCTCATGTTTCCTGAAATATCCTTCTTCCTTTGAATTAAAAAAAAAATAAAGTTAAAACATTGAAATAAACAAGTAATTTTGTATTATTTAGAAACATGAAAATGCAACAATGATAAGTTCAGTGGCCTCAGCAGGATGGTGAATGGCTTGTTTCAACTAACCTTAAGTTAAATAAGCTTTTGACCACATTAGCCAAACGTAAGTGAAATCATATATAGTTTATATTTTCACTTCACCGTCATAAATTCCTTCACGCCTATTACAGGAAGGGAAGTTCTGTGTCCAAAACATTAGCAAACTTTGGCTTACTGGAGGATTTTCAGTGAAACAAAAGCCTAAGCAACTCACCAGCACCAAGTTCTTTGAATTACCTTTGTCTCCACCTCCTGCTACTGAAAACCTCTAAAGGGTGTGCTCTCCTCTCATGTGCAAACACCTTTCCCATTCTTGGGTTCTGAACTTTGGGAACTGAGTCAGAAAATATAAGCAGTAAAAAGCCTTAATGTGGGTAAAATTTTGATGTCAGAGTCTTTGGTGATGAGGTCATTAGAAATCCTGGTCAGGGGTCTTTTCATTCAAGTCAGCTACCTCACCTAGCACTAACCTTTTATGGAAATCAGGCACACAGATGCTCATGGAAGTCACTGGAGATGGATAGCTAGGATAAACCACCTTCAAAAGCTGCCTGTCATATATTACCTCAGGAAAGGGTGCACTGCCTTTCTGACGTGCCTTCCTTCCCCGACTAATGACAGAAATGAGCTGAAAGATGAGCTTAGGTAGTCATTGTGGTTTCAGACAGCTAAGATGCAGTGAGATGACTCTTTCCACTGAATAAATTGAGACCTGAACGAGGGTAAATTTCAGATGTGGGAGAAAAAGAAAGGCTGCTATATTCTCTTTTAACAACTAGCCATCTTCTAACTGGTGTTTCCCGAAGTAAGCTTTCTTTTTGGCAGACTACTTCTTGGGACGCTAGTGTGAATTAATTTTGGGGGGAAACCACAGGATCACTGAATTTGTTGAAAATGAGATCCAAAGACAGCAAATGAAGTCTTCTGGAATTAAGCCCTTCCAAATCACTGGTGCCTTTTATAAAAAAATGACCTCAGTTATAACATGTCAGCCACAAATCTAACAATTTTTAATTTGCATCTTTAAAAATAAGTACCTGAAATGAACCATCTAAATTTGCATTTGAGGCAACTAACACATACTATCAGTTTAGTATTGATGCACCCAAGGACGCATTCCCCTTTGTTTTACACAGACAAAATCTTTTTCTTTGAAACCACAATTATCACATTTCTGGGTCCTTGAACAAGGTCATTCTTCCAAATGATGCTAGCAGATTGCTTTGTGCAGATCTGAATGTCAGAGCTCCACACTTACTCTTTACTTAATGCTCACTGCAGAGATCAGGGAGAAGTTCAACAGATAATTTCAAAATATTTCATTGTAACCTTAGTTCTCCCCCATCTGTTACCATTAAAATATCCACAGGCAGAAAATCTGCAATTATCTCATTCTTTCCAGTTCCTAAAATCAATTACTTTCCAGAGCAGCTTATAGGAACCCACAGGGCAGTTAGGCAAGTGCAGATCAGAGTCCACATGCAGTGTGAAGTTCAGGCAGGAATATGTCCCTGCCTGGTCTTCAGAAATGCCCACTAAGCAAAGGCAGAAGTCATTCCCATTCTGCTTCCTTTCAGACCACCTTCAGCCATCAGCACTTCCCAAGACCCAGACAAAGACTACCTCTCACTTATATCCATCCCATCGGCTACGGCAAGAGACAGGTACGGATCAATGGCAAATTCCCATATGACCTCAACGCTCTTTGCTGGGTTTGGCAAATTTCTGCATACTCTAATGAAGCCGAAGTTTCTCTAGATCCCTAAGGCAGCTGCATGCTCTTGAAGTCATCATCACTGACCACTTAGAGACGGGCCAGCAGATATTAGCCAAAGATTTTGTGCTAATTGTGCAGATTTATAAATCTGGATTTATAAAGCATTTTCTCATGAACGATACATTTTACACAGCTGCTAACTTAATTTTTTTCTGTGATCAGAGGTAACTCATCGATAAAACATTTCAGATTTTGTTTTATTCTAAATTGGCATAAATGGCAAATACTCAGATTTCTGGTTAAAAACTTCAACTATTTCCTTTCTATTTAAAGGCTTATACGCTTCCTTGGTAGATTTTGGATACTCAGACACTGAGGCTTTTAGGCATGTTTAAGATGTGGATCCTCACTTTTCTGCCTCTAATTTCCATTCAGGACAACATACTTACCAGGAATGTTACAGAACTAATTGCTTGACATTATTTACGCAGCTGATTCGCTGGTCTAAAAATCAGAAAATATGAGCTGAGTCAGTACTAAAATTTTACTTAGCATCATATTAAAGCTCTGCTATGCACTTTTTCTAGCCTGAAGAAATCACTCTAAAAGTTCAGGAGTTCACCACACTTCTCTGGTAATACTAGCATGTGCATTTGTTAGCTCAGATACTTGATATGACTTTTCTCAATACACAATTTACTCTTTCAACAAATATTGTTAAAAACAAGCTGTTGTTCTGCTAAAGCCCACAAAGTTTGCATTAAACTGCAAAATCATTTCCCTCTTGGCAGCTGCGAGTTGGCCAGTTGGCCACTTACACAAAACAAGCCCATTCTTGCTATGCTTAATTATCTTTATTTTGAGGGAAGCATTCCCAAAGTCAGTAGTAACCATTACCTTGTCTTTCACTAAAGGCTGGAAAACCAAGGCCATTGCCAACTTTTAGCTACACACGATGAAGGTGTTGAGCTAGATATTTGCCATGCCAGGAATTTTTAACAACCTAAGCACTATCAGGAGAACTATAGTCTTTGCAGAGAAATGGCAAGAAGAGGCAATTACAAAATTGAAGCTGGAGGTTGCCAAGCCACAAATTGCAACAAAAAATAGTTCAGATAGGGTCCCAGTCATGGGTTTTTGGAATACAAATGATTTGGAATAGTTCTCCACACAGTGGTCTTTATTGATACACTGGTAGTTTGGACTTTGCACTGCAGACTGCTCCCTTGTCTACTTTAATTACCAGCCTGGCTAATAGATCCAGGTGTACCATGGCTAATCACTACTAGCTTTTCAAACCTATATGTTTGCTAATACGCACAGGGACAGGACTTGCCCAAAATCACAATCTGACCACTGTAGCACTGATGGTTAAAGTAAGTTTAGGTAAAAGCAAATTTCTGAGCCATGCTCATTTCTCCAAGACTACATGTCCTATTTAGAGATGAACTCAAAAAGGCTATGCAAGCATCCCAAGAAGTCTATCGTAAAAGTACATCATGCACTTTTGCTTGGTGGAATCTTACCTCCTTGTTTTAATTGCAATAGCTCACCTGTCCTTAGCTGAGCCATAAAAAAGGAGTAGGAATGCCTGCTCCTACTGGTACAAATTACCAATTGCAAATGTTGTGGAAAAACCTCAAGAATCCATGAAATACATATTCAGCAACCTGATGGGTCAAAAGTGCAATTAGCCAAATTTGGAGAGTATGATTGGGAAATAATGTCTTGGGGGAAAAGAAACTTTTGAAATTGATGGCTTGTTCATTGTACTACAAAACAGATTAGCAGGCAGAAATGAAGCAATGCAAAGTTTGCACTAAAAATTGTGAAAAGAAAGTTGCGTGCAGCTGACAAAATGATAAATTGTAGGAAACACTTTTCATTCATGGCTGTTCATGAAAGAAGAAGAAAAAAATTCACCTGAGATTTCCTGCACGCACTCAGTGGAATACAAACAAAGCGCTTCAAAAACATCTGTTTGAAATAACCCAAGGTTGGAAAGAGGACCAGCACTAAAAATGTCTTTGAATAGTGATAATGAGAAAAAGATGCAACAAAGAACAACAGGAAACTTGTAAAGATCATTTAATAAAATCAATTTCTTATGCATATTATTATCATGTTTGCAAGAGCATATGTCTCCCATCTCCATTCCCTGCAAGCACTGTTGGATTCCACATGCTGTGCAGGAGTGCAGTCATCGGGTTGCAGATATCTGCGGACCAATTAGCTTTGCTCTCCTGCTGTAGAGGCACTGAACACCTCAGCTGTACGCACCACTGCAATACCCAAATACCCTCCTGCCTCAGGCTCTGACTGAAGGAAGTATTAGCTCCCAAATGATCCTTTTGCAGATAAATGTTTTCATATTTTTCTTGGTGAATTTCCATCCCTCAAATATTGCTAAACAGGCACAATAAATATGGATTAGCTTAAAGTCTTGGCACTGGTACTGTCTTGTTTCTGCCTATCATTCCCTTTCCTTCCTATTTTCCTCCTTCACCCTCAGTTTCAGCTCCACCATGACTAGTTGAAATTTCACTAGCAGCATCTCAGTGATTTGCTTTGCTTGACCTTGCTGAGGCCTTTTTATGCATTATGTCAATAAGATTGCACAACGACATCAATAATGCAAAATAGGACAAACAGATACTGAAGCTGTCCAAAGCTGTTTTATTTTGCCATCCACTTCCTTAGATGATATAGCACTTAGATGGCCACAACACGGATACTGAGAGGTGCTCTCTAGCTAAAAAGCTTCTGAGGATCTTCTGTCCAGTAAGGAAGAGCGAAAGCTTCACAAATACTGTGTCAAATGGCAACAGTGTGGTAGCATCAGAGGAAAGGAAAAGAAAAGGGAAGGGATATGTACTGGGACAGCCAGTTGTTTCAAAACAATCATGCTGAGCATTACAGTGAATAAGAAGTTTGTGCAAGGTACTGAATTATCAAAGATCATTTCAATCTTCATCTAACAGACCAAAACTTTCGAAGGCATATCCAGCCTGCCTTTTCCCAGTTTTGTCCAATTTATGCTACTAGTGGTCATCATTCCAACCTTCCCTGCCACACCGCACGCTAAGCACAGTGACTGATAAACACCTCAAGTCAGAGGTGGCAATGGCAGATCTGAACAGGACCAATGCTCTTATGGTTTTTCAGTAAGGTTTGGATGAGCATCTGGAATGATGTTTACAAATTCTGCCCCAGTGTAAAACACAAAAGTAGGGCTCAAGCTATATAGAGTCTGTCTGTATTTGTTTTACACAATAAACTCCTCCAACTAAAGGTGAACACTGAAAATCTCTCATCTCCATTTTTGGCAAACCAGAACAGAAGACACCGTAATTAAGTCACCACTTACCTCAGTGAGGATAAAATAGTTTAGTCAAGCACTGGTTAAATGCAGCGATACTGATACAAATCACTGCAAGTGAAGAATTATTCTAAGATGCAAAGAAAAGAACTTAAGAAAAGTTAAAGCTTAAGTTTTAAGAACTTAAAAATGCATTTTGAACCTGGAATGGAAGCAGGGGAAATGCACATCATTATCACATGGCTTTATGCCTACAAAGCCATTTTTTCAACAATGAGTTAGCATGAGCTGGGTTCTAGGCTGTAGCAGTCCTTTCAGGAGAATATGCTGGTCTCTGACCTGAACAGGAAGGCTTTGTAGGTTTGAGGTATGAAAACCCTTAGGTTTCCCAGCAGACTTCACTCATCCCTTAAAAAACCTTAACCTTAACAGTAGAGTAATATTCTTGTATGCAACTAACTGGATCTAAAAGGATCCAAATTAAACATTCATGCTTGATTTCCCCTTGAGACAGCAATTCTAACTAGTGAATTCACAGAATAATCAAACACCTTTTGAGGGAAGAATAACAATAAAGTAAAAAGAATGATTAGGTTTAGCCTAAATGATATCCTTTAAACACAGTTGCTGAGGAAAATGAGGCTGATTAAAACTGTCTGTCCATCTCTAGAGGCCAATGAAACTATCAGCCAATTTCAAACGATGTCAAAGAGTTTTCTAAAACATTGTTTGTACACATTGCATGACAATAAATGGCCAGTGTACATAACTCAACCTCCATTGAGGAAATCACAGCAGTGTAACCTCTCCACTATTATTAGACAACAAAGAATCTAAAGAGAGCCTCAGCTCCAACACAGAAGAAACCAGGCTTCAAAAGTGCCACACTTGCAACATTAAAAAGCTCACTGAGAGTACAGTACAGTCAGTCTCTCCATCCCTCTCTACAACTATGTAAAACCAGAGTACCCAGCTGAACATATATGCCAGACTCAACCATTTGAAAAAAAAGAAAAAGAAGGAATAGTAGATAACTTTCTCCCATATTTGGAAATTTGCTTTGAAAAGCTGCCTCTAAAATTGCCATTGAAAAGGAGAAAGGCCGGAAAAACTCAGAAATACCAACAAAAGTTCTGCTGTCAGAAAAATTGCCTACAAAATTCGCATTCATGGATTAAAACTGAAGGGGGGGGCGGATCTGGTTTTGAACATTGCGTTGTTTTGACTTAGGATTTACACAGGTCTAGTCATAACGGATGCTCTGGAAGTACACCAAAAATATTCAATTTCATATGGTATTCCTCAACTTCAACCAACACTAAATGAACAATACAAGCTCCTGTGGTTTCTTTCCTACGTAAACATTGCTCCTTTTTCAAATTATAGAAGTACGAATTTACACTTGCAATGTTTTCCTGTCTTCAACACTTCTACAAATGCATAAGGAGAGACACACAGGAATTCAAACACTGAAGTAGAGAGAGCGCTATCTCCATAATCATTTACATTAAATAACTGTTGAGGAGAAAAAAAGGAAAAAAAGTTAATAAAAACAAAGTAACAAACTTTAGCAAATTTAAACAAACTCATAATACTTCTCTACCCTTAGGCAGTGTTGAACCACTTGTGTAAAATAAAAAACGTGATAATGTTTTAGGAGATAACTAGTTAAGAAAAAGCTCTTCTTTGTAAATAATTAGCCTTACGCTGTTGTCAGCATCAGGAAAGTGTGAAAAGTGAGGTCCTGGGAAAACTTTACATCAGGTTCAAAAGAAGAGGGCTAAAGAGGCCTCTCTCAAGTGCTGCTGGGAAGGAAGAGGCTAAAACTGTATTTGTGCTCTTCCCAGAACAATATGAAAAGGGGCAGCAAATCTACATGCAGAAGCCCAGAATTAATTGATAAATTTACAAGCTAGATGCAAATCCCAATTTCTTTACTTACAAAAGCACTCTGAAAAGAGTTTTCTCCCCTAGCTTTAGCATCCCTTTGCATGAGCTCTTTCATAACTGGTTCTTACACACAGAAAAGTCCATCTACAATATTTTACTTCAATTTACCAAAGGCCCTTGTGGGACTGCTGAATTTGTATAGGGCATAGGCTGACACTGATATGTCAGCACTTGTGATACTTGCAACACAGCTTGCTTGGGGTTCAGGCTCACTATCAGTGTTGTCCCATTGACTTACAGATTACAGTCAGGATAAATTTTTCCCTGAATATAAAACATAAATTTTCAAGGGAGAAAGTGTTGGGTTCTGCTCAGCAAAACTAGGACTTTATCTTCCAAAACCGGGGTGCAACCCTTGTCTTTATTTCACCATGTTAAGTTAGTGTAACCTGATCATCTTTAGTGAAAAACTCCCCTTTTTCCTGCCAGGAGGGCAACGGTACTGCAAATCACAATATAGAGGCTCCTATGTAGGTACTAGCGCAGGCAGATTACATAAGTCATCTCAGCCTAGCAGCTACAGGCTAAGAGAATCACCAGCTGCTAATAAATATTTAAGTTAATAATTTGCAGTCCAGCAGGGAGCAGCATGAAGCATGCTAAGGTAGTGTTTCAAATTCTGAATTCTGAACAAAACCTATGTGAAATTACATTCTAGGATGCTTTCTTTTGTGTTTTTGTGCCACTGTAGGCCCTACTGCAATACTGATTTTTTCATCAGGGCCTGCTTCCTTTCTCTGCATCACTGGGCAGGGAATTTATTTTGAACATCATTTACATCTTGCTGCATTGACTGTATAGAGTTTGAATGCATTAGTAACATAAAGAAAATGAAGAAAGAGGGGAAACAATTGATGGTGATACTCGCAGAAAGTCTGCTTGCTTACTGCCCTGATTAACAATACAGGATAGCATTCTCCAGTGCCAGATGGGTTCAGCTGTACCTGGGCTCTGCTGAGCCCTCAGAGCTGTACACCATCTGCCTTCTCAAAGGTGGGTTGGTAAAAGCAATGTTAGAGGTCATTTTTGAAATGTACACGTTCTGTGAAGAAGCACAGGTTTTTAAACAGAAGTCAGAGGTATTGATTCAGGGAATGCCACAGACAAAACAGGCAGAGGTGGAAGCTGCAGGGTAGCTGCCTCTTCTGGGAGTTAACACAATGTAAAATTACTTCAGAGAGGTTCAATGTAGCTGAAGGGACACTGCAGAAGGGAAAGAAGCATGAAGATACATACATATTCTGTATGTTAAATCTAGGAGGGGCTAGGCAGCAATCTGGCAAATCTTTAAGCATAAAGCTTTATAACTTGATGTAAAGATGGAATTTTAAAACACTGCACTGCCTAAAGAAGTACAAATCCCTCTTTTCTCCTATTGATTCCTTACAAGTGCATTTTCTTCAGCTTGAGGATAAGTGAGATTCCTGCTGGTCTCTTCCACTACTTGTTGCCACCTGAATCAATAGCCTCGAGGCAGTGCATCTGGACTGGGATCTTGTAATTTTTCTTCTCAGCCTTCACTTCTTATTTAGTTCCTCTCCCACTGTATCATCTGCTTTATACCATTACAGAGCAGAAATTATCAAAAGTCCAATAGTTCATACACCCTGTCTGGCTCCTACAGCATATGCTTAAGAAGTACGAGCCAAATATGAGGCCAAGAGGCCTTGAACGGAGAGAAACGTGAAAACCAGAGTGTGTGCACCATCCTGTGGGAGCTTCATGGTGCTGTCACCATTTCAGTGTCCCAGCACATTCTCCCAGTAGATCAAAATGCCTCAGGACAGGGCCAAACATTTTTTCCACATGTTGAGTGTTCTTGTGCCTAAGGAGAGAGCTACAACATATCCTGACGACTGGCTGTGTGACTCAAGTCAGCAGTGCCTCAGCAGAACTGTACTTGGGTCTACAGCCCAAAAAAGTCCTGACACTATCTACAAAGAGAGGACAAAGGCACAGGTGGGCATGAGCAGCCACCTGGACTCAATTTTTCACTGCTGCCTATGTCAACCACCTGAATCTGTGGCCCACGGCCATGAAATATTTTTGCTGGGTCGGTATTTTGAATCATTGTCTTCTACCTTTGGCACTTGGCAAGGTGGACGTTTCGCTTCTCCAAATTCTGTATCCAAACCTATGTATACCAGACACCTAGGAATAGCAGGACAGAGCAATGCATGGAAGTGAGAAAATATCAGGTTGAAAAAGAAAGACAAAAATACCACTGAAAGATTGGCCATGAGGAGGGGAAAAAAAAAAAAGGGCATTAAGACAAGAAGCTTCTGAGACAGCTGTGGAACTTGTGGGTGATCTTTTTTCCAGCTTTTCCAGGGCTTGTGGGTTGTTTGTTTTCCCCTTCTTATTTCCAGGAAATAAACTGTCATGAAAATGAAAGTCTGCATTGATTAATGTTTGCTTTATTAACTTTGTAGTGTTGCTCTGTCTTATGAATATAAAAGCTGAAGAGATAACAATAATACATAATGTGATTGATTTTATAATTATTGTGGCAATAAAAAGAGTTGATATATTTTCCCATCATCTTTACAAAGGAAGTGAAATAATCTCTCAAACACTTTTTCTTCAATAATCAGTGAATGTACAATGAGAAGTGGAAACGTCACTATACACTTAAGTCTAGACTTAGGGAAGTTTGCGCAGTTTGGAAATTTCCAAATCATAGTATTCGTCCATTGTTAACATTCATGGATTGATTTCTGTATGCTGCAAAGTGCCTGGATGTTATTCAGTTGTCCTTGTTTTGGCTGGGGTAGAGTTAATTTTCTTTCTAGTAGCTGGTATAGTACTATGTCTTGGATTCAGTATGCGAAGAATGTTGGTAACACAGTGATGTTTTCAGTTGTTGCTAAGTAGTGTTTAGACTAAGTCAAGGATTTTTTCGCTTCTTGTGCCCAGCCAGTGAGAAGACTGGAGGGGCACAAGAAGTTGGCACAGGACACAGCCAGGACAGCTGACCCAAACTGGCCAACGGGGTATTCCATACCATGGGACATCATGCCCAGTGTATAAACTGGGGGGGAGTTGGCCTGCTAGGGATCGCTGCTTGGAAACTAACTGGGCACCAGTCGGTGAATGGTGAGCAATTGTATTGTGCATCACTTGTTTTGTATATTCCAATCATTTTATTATTATTATTATTGTCATTTTATCATTATTATCATTATTAATTTCTTCCTTTCTGTTCTATTAAACTGTTCTTATCTCAACCCATTAGTTTTACTCCCCCCCCCCCCCCCCCAATTCTTTCCTCCATTGCACTGGGGGATGGGGGGGTGGGGGAGAAGTGAGTGAGAGGCTGCATAGTGCTTAGTTACCAGCTAGGGTTAAATCATGACATTTAGCTACCTTAAAAAGATACAGTATAGGCCGATATCCCAGCAAGAACAGGATAGGCAGCATTTCCATCTACCAGCACACTGTTTTTATTTTTCCTGGCTTAAACAGTCTGCGCAAGGAAAGGTTCTATGTGCTACAATCAGTCTAAAAAGAAAATGTTCAATTTCACACCTGAGAGCTTTTTATGCAGGCCAAAAAAAAGAATTCCCTGCAGTTGTCAAGTAGACATCACATGCACAACCAACCCAATTGTTTCAAAGATGCAAAGTTATCTATAGTATTGGGGTGTGTGGAAAGCCACATAGTTGGGAAAGGGCACTTAAGGAAGCCAACAATGGGCAACACAGCAGAGTGTTCTAGTTATCAGACACACCAGATGCAAGTGCAACTAAGTTAGTAACAATCACAGTATGATACCTCCTAGTGAAAATTCAGTAAGTAGCCTAGCTGCATCATTGATTAACTTAACCTAGAATCCTACTGCCACGTACAATGAATGCGTTTAAAGAAAATAGCCAGAGTTAGCTAACACAAATCATCTGACCTGCAGCTTTTTCCTCACCTTGAGCACTGTGATACTTACTACCTCAATTTAGCTGGCTACCATTAGGAAACCCTGGGTTACTTTACACCTACTTTGCCATGTTAAAATGCCTCCACAGGCCATTACAGTGTGCTCATTAGCACTGTAGCACTTCTAATGAAGGCAGAACCCAGGTGTTCTCCAAACTCTGAGGGTCACTAGATACTTCCACTTTTCCACTGATCTGAAAGACAGATGGCAATCCTGCCCTAAATGAGGTTATGTACAGCTTTTTCAAAACACCAGGAATACACTGATTTCTGAAGGCTAGAAACGATCGTTAGAGGCCTGCATATGGTGCATCCTCCACTTCAGTGCTGCCAAGATCACTGCTATATGGAAAGCATGTTCAGAGACCTTGCCACCTCTCCTGGTTGCAGGTATCCCCTACCTCGTTCTGACAACAGGCTTGATCTTTCAGGAGTCTTCCTTCATATCACACCACACAAACCATAGATCTTATTCAACCATTAATAAAGGAAGTGTGAGGTGGTACAGGGGAGTATATGCATTTTACAGAAAACACTCATCAACCAAAACAGCTCAGTGGATAGAAAAGAGTACTGAAAATATAATGTCTCCTGCAACATGTCCCCATTTTTGCCTCTCTACACACATGCTATTTTCTTAATTAAAGAGTGAAGGTTGAAGAATAAGTCTGCTTACACAGAACCTCTAAGGCTTAAATTAGTACAACTACTCTAAGGGCTTGAGAAAGTACATCAATAATCAACCGATCTGAGGTATTTTCAGTGATGCAGTAGCACTGTGGTTTATTCAAGGTAAAGGCATATACTGATAAATATTTATGAAGCCAGACAGCCATTGCTGAATGTTAGATATATGAGGAAAGGTTATTTCTTAAATCCTATACATCTATTTATCTGGACCAACGAGTCTAAATGAACTTGTATGCAGTGTTTATACAACACTAGGCACAACTAAAGAAACAACCACAAGCAACCACTAGAAATTATTTAAGAGGTTTTAAAGAAACATATATTCTCCAAGTTTAGATTGCCTTGGTCAAACAATCTCACAAAAGGTTAGACTTAAATGAAGTCGTCTTCCCCAAATTTGCACAATACAATTGAATTAAATCCTTCCCATGAAGACCAAAACAGAGACTAAATAGATGTTTGACCTATCTCAGGGGTCTGGAACTCATTGAATATGGTGTCCAAACATCCTAAAAGCAGACAGCCACATCTACAGTGTCTGTGTGTGATGAGAAGAGGGAGTCACACAACTGGAAGTGTCTACTGCTTGGAGAGAGACCAGTACAATGGGTACATAGAATCATAGAATCGTTTAGGTTGGAAAAGACCTTTAATATCATTGATTCTATAAGCTTCAGTGGAAGGCTGCAAGCAATATTAATTCCTTAATGAATATTAACAATAAGTATACCCCATTTTACTTTCTTAAAATGAATGGGACTACCTCATTTCTGCTGTTTACATGGGCTTCCATCTTGGTTTTTTTAGAATACAATAGAGTAGTTCAGCTGGAAGGGACCTACAACAATCATCTAGCACATCTGCCTGATCACTTCAGGGCAATCAATTCCCATCTTTAGATTGCAAAGTGTCATTTGTGAAGGAAAAAAACCACAGAGAGGCACCCCACAGCTTTGATAACCATTTTCCAGGCACTGACAGTGCAGAGGCAAATTTCAACTATTATTTTCATAGGAAAAAAATTATTTCCAAATCATAGAAATACATGACATCATTTGTCTCTGCTTTCAGAGTCCAAATGTAAGTAATGATATTCTTAAAATACATACACTGAAAATTATTTTTTTATTATTTTTATTTTTTTTTTACTAGGAAATGCTGAGAAAAATCTGACCAATTCTTTGAGAATAATTTTCTTTTCCAGGATTTTTCCTGTCCTTCTTTACAGTGCTGTGATGAATGATACTATGAAATTCAGCTGTATAAGTTCACGTCAATCCTCCTTGAAGAAGACCTACCTGAATGGGATGGGCTCTGACTACACTGAGTCTATCAAGAGAACAGGCACACACTGTAGCTAGACCTTGTTGTGCTCATGGGCAAAAAGTTTGACTCAAAAATCAATTATAATTAAAATGCCTTGGTGTTGTCCCTTTCCTTTCCCGTAACCCTACCTTGTAATATTAGTTTTTTTAAGATGAATAGAGGTTGGACAAGAGAGGTTTTGATGTTGATCTCTCAAATCAAGACGACCTTTAGTCCACCTTAATTTAAGGTAAGCTGCAGTATTTTGCAGGGTCAGGCACCCCAAGAGAATTCACATATTGAATTCAAGTTTTTATTAACTCAACACTAATCCCTTTGACCACGTTTCCAAACCTGGAAGCCTAATCCTCCCTGAGGGCTTAGACAGTGATGAGAGGTTTAAGATCAGCTCCCTGCCAGGCAGGTGACTTGACTGGAATGCCACAGTCAAGATTCTCTGCTCACTTTCCATCCCACTTCTAAGCCAATGAAACACACGATACTTCACCTGTGGTAGATGACTTAATTCCCCAATAGAGCCAATTCACATTTAGGTCCTCAAATTCCTGCTTTTAAGTATCCCTGAAACAAGACAGGATATTTTGACTGGCAACGTTAGATTACAGGATAAAAAATGGAGTGCAGAACTATCTGTTGGTTGACACAGCTGCAAAAGTACAGCTTTGTCCAGCCTTGTTGCAAAAGATTACAATTTTCCTAAACAGGTGGGTAAAATGTATAAACAAAGTATCAAGCTGGGACTTGGCTTCCAGAAATCCTCCTTTCCACACTAACCGCTAGGATTTCCTCTTGCTTTTTTCCCATGTGGCCTCATAAATCTGGCATTTCTTCTGGTTGGAGACCTCAAACCCTGGCACCTCAGTTAACCTGGGAAGTGGAGGTCAAGGCAATCTCCTGGCAACTTGATGTAAATCCCCTTTTGAGGAGGAGGGCCTTGCAGCCAAAATCTTGGCATTGCCTATGCCAGTGCTCTAACTACTAGGCCATGATGTAAAAAGGAAGCAAAAATGTTTGGTTTGGGTTCTTTAGAGTGCTGAGTTCTTTGGATGTTATAGGAACTTAGCCTCTAAAAAAGCCCCATGAACTTACTTCCATGCACTGGTCTCCAGCTAGAAGCCAGGCTCCTGGCAGCTAGGCACTGTGGTGCCTGACCTGCTGGTTCCTATAGCCTTAAAAAATACACTGTGTCATGATGTTTGCTGGCTACACCATGAAAAAAACAGAAAAGCTGCTTCAACTATAGGAGCTTTAAACTAATTTATTGGGATGATTTCTAATAGACTTTCTGTAAAAGTGCCTTGAGATTAATTTTGCAGAGCAGAAGGAGCTATTAAAATTCCTAAAAATAACTTGTCCACATCTAAAAATACCATGCTATGGTAGTCCAATAACTCAAGCCCTTTTATGGTTGGTAAGTAACAGAAGCACTAATAAAATGACCATCTCCTTCTTTCCAGTGAGTGAAAAAAATGTCACATTTTTAACTGTTATCATGGTTTAACCCCAGCCAGCAACTAAGCACCACGCAGTTGCTCAATCACTTCCCCCCCACCCAGTGGGATGGGGGAGAAAATCAGGAAAAGAAGTAAAACTTGTGGGCTGAGATAAGAACAGTTTAATAGAACAGAAAAGAAGAAGCTAATAATGATAATGAAAACACTAATAAAATGACAGCAGTAATAATAAAAGGATTGGAAAATACAAATGATGCACAGTGCGATTGCTCACCACCTGCCGATCGACGTCCAGTTAGTCCCCACGCAGCAATCCCCCTGCCCCCACTCCCCCGAGTTTATATATTGGGCATAACGCCACATGGTATGGAATACCCCATCGGCCAGTTTGGGTCAGCTGTCCTGGCTGTGTCCTGTGCCAACTTCTTGTGCCCCTCCAGCTTTCTCGCTGGCTGGGCATGAGAAGCTGAAAAATCCTTGAATATAGTCTAAACACTACTTAGCAACAACTGAAAACATCAGTGTTATCAACATTCTTCTCATACTGAACCCAAAACACAGCACTATACCAGCTACTAGGAAGACAGTTAACTCTATCCCAGCTGAAACCAGGACAACTGTACAGTACCATGATGAACTGGATTTAGTGTTTTCGCTCTTTTTTTCCAGGAAGGATAAAGCTGATTCTTCCTGTGCTTTGTGACTGGTAACTTTGGGGAAGAAAAAGATAAAAGAGAAAAAACAGGCTTCCAAGCAATGCTTATGCAAAAATTCATAAATGTGGATCCATGTGTATTCATTGTTCCAGTGTGGGATACTGTTCCTTCTTTTTAATCTTGTATTTTAAATTTCCATACATTACTCCATTTATATAAAGGTGCTTTTTACTCTTCTTTTACATCCTTAAAACAGAAGAACTTGTGTTCCACACTGTTAGCTAGAACTGCATGAAATAATGAATGACACAGTTTGAAACATTGACAATACCTGACCAAGCATTTTCATGCTTTAATGACTTTTAAGCGCTCCGGTTACAATATTCAGCAATGTAAATAAGCTTGACATTAAACTTCTCTGCAGCTCGATAAACCACTTTTATATGGCTCGAAGACACAAGAGGACTGAAAAAGACAGCCTCTGTCACATTTCATACTTAAAAATGTACAATTTCATGAAATTATTTTAAGGAAATGTATGGGTTTTAACAGAAATGTTGTATTTGTTGGCAGCAAATCTTAAAGAACAGGGTGAATATTATATATCTACATAGGTTTGAAAAAAAAGATGTATCTCTTTCTGACAGCTAGTATTCAATTATTTTTTTAAATTTAATCTAGCACTGAGTTTCCTCATTCTTCAGAACAAAATTAAGTAGTAAGAAAGTCAATACCCAGGCAAGCACTCTAAACCACATTCCCTTAGGAGGCACATTACTCGGACTGAAGAACAGTTAGTTTAATTGGAAGCTATTGTTCAGGTAATACTGGATTTAACAGAATAAAAAGGAAGACCAAAGGCTGTATTTATACACAGTTGAAAGTATTAATGTTTCTCTGTATATAAATTTCTGGAGGCATATCAGCACCATAACACTTTCTCAGTAAATATGAGAGCAGTTAGTAATATCTTCTTAAAATTTTACCTACCTTCTGCACAACAGCCTAGGTCATGTAACTCACCTGCTCTCCTTCTGCACACCCGCATATAAAAATACATTGGATATATACAAATAAAAGCAAAGAAAAGATGTAGAGCTAGATCTTCAACTTCCTGTGGTGTCTCATAAGTCCAAGTGTCATACAGGTGAACAAACCAACCCAGTTTGAAGGAATTAACTGCACTCTCTCACACACCCCTTCTCATTACTTTACTATCTTTTGACATTTGATTACACTCATGAGAGACAAACCTGGTTGCCAGCTGAAGACCCTTGACTTGGGCCAGAGTCCCAGTGAGGGGCAAAGACCAATACCCAAACATTCATCATTCAGAAATCTTACAGCAGGGGTGATTGTATTTCAGAGATGCTTGCTCATGAGAGTCAGTGTCTCTCTGAGATAACTGTCTGTAGGTACATGCTGTATTGCATCAGTCAAACCCTGCAACATTTATCCACGTAAGCAAACTGAACCACTGAACCATAGGTTTGATGAAAAGAACGGCAAGATGTGTGTCTTACATTTTCCAGCACACCTATCCCAGAAACTCATAGGAAGGATGGCAGCTTGATGCCACTAGATAAGCTCTCCACAAACCTAACCTCCTGGTTCCTGAACAAGGAGAAATGTGGTGACCCACCCTTACAGTCTCACTCACTTTGCCACTGCAGCAGTTGCATGCACTCCTTTCTCTGCTCATTGCACAGCCAACAAATTGGGATTCACTCCAGTGACTGTGAGCTGCTGTATTTTACCTCGGGGTAGATGATCCACCAATTTCAACCAAACCTGCAGATCTTTCATTTGACTTTTTATGTTATTTTTTTTCAGTCTTCTGTAAAGTGCATGAAAGCTGGGTCACTCCTGCTCACTTTTTTTGCCAGTGACTCCACATGGGAACAAGGGGGAACAAGAATCTTTCTGGCTACATTTCAGGCACAAGTAATACAGTCTAATAGCCACCAACAAAAACAACAAAGCTTTGGTGTGAATGTACTTCACTAAGCTAAAATTATTAACATTACGTAAACTTGGTTTATAGATCCTTCAGATAACTGAGACCATTTTGACAAAACATGTGGGTCACCTTACACAATAAGCAATTTTAGCTCAAATCTGGAGTGTTATAAGCTTTCACTGTATCAGATTCAGTTCCAGGAATTAACAATTCCTGGTAACTTCCATTTTACCCACATTTCATTCAACTTCTTTAGTCTCTGAGTTAGTAATTAGTAACCTACCCAATAGCTCATGCTGCTTCTCACTATAATCTCTGAGAGAACAGAAGATTTATATGTTCTTCTGAAATATCTGTGCTCATTGCCACAGCATCCTGTCCTCTCTAGGGTTGGAAAGGAGGAAATGAAGAAACCGAAACTATGTTGTCAGTAAGGGTTCATGAACAGAGAGTGGGATACTGGAAGCTTCTGGAAACAAATCGGGAGCACAGCGGAACTAGCGAACAATTCAGTTACAGAATGGTAAAGCAAATGTAATCAGTGGAAGCACTAAATGGCTAAGACCCAGAATTCCTTTAAAAATATTCCTTGAAAAGCAATAAAAAAGCAGACTTGAACTATTCTTAGAGTGAGAGGGAAATAATAATAATTTTAAAAAAGGACTAATCAGCCTAAAGGACTAATTTACAAGATTGCTTCACTAGTTCCCACTGACCTCAGTATGCATACGCTCTTCCAGTATATCCCAGGACTACAAAATAATTGACTTCCTTCTCTTGGACTTGAAGAAAAAAATCTTACTAACTGCTTTCAAATAATAAATATATTTTAAAAAGTAAAATCACTATTCTTACACTGCAGTACACAGCAGTATCATAACATTTTATAGATTGGTAAGTGAACTTCATTGTCATGAATTTGGTAACATGTCCCTTACATGAAAATTATTTTAAAATTACTAATGTAGGGCATCACATATCTATCCAATAATCATTAAAAATAGTTACGGCTTGACTCATTATATTTAAGCCTAAAACACACTGACCATATTGTGATTACAGCTCTTATCCTAGCCATTTCCATATTTCTCTTCCTCCAGACAATATTTTGATTTCAAGCTCCTCTTCTGAAAACGAAAATTTAGAAGTTGTAACTTCAGTAAGATTCATGTGTGTTCCTTAAAAACATACATAAAAATGTGCTTATTACCATGACAGGTAAAGCATTGATCTAATAGCTAGAAGGAAGAGATTTGACCATTTACTCTGGATAAGTGACATGATTCTGGAACATGTACTACCCCATCTACACCTAATGCACACCTGCAGGGGTCACAGGCCTCTCTGTCTGTATTACAGTATGTTGTGTGCACATTCTGAAGGAACTTGCACCATTTTTATTTGATAGCTTCAGCACATTTCAGTGTATCAGCAAACTGCAAAAAACCATTTCATATGTCTTCAGAAAAATCCACAACCCTGCCTTGTTCACTGAACATTTTTCAACAATGCTATTAACATTTCATAAGCAGTGTGATATGGGAACAATTATGTGAAAAATTAATCAATCATGCAGTTACATTAGACAGTGTTATGGTTCATTAAAATATTTGAGACTTCAGCTAAATGGCTAATTGCTTTCTATAATAAAAATTATTATTCGTTTCAGAAAGGAGAAAGCAAAATTTTTGAATTGGCCAAAGATGCAAAAGCACGCTGCCAGAGGGCCCAGTGTGCCAGGCAAACCTGAGTGACATCACCTATGTGACAGCCTGAGTCTTAGTTCTGGCTTCCCCAAAAAGGGAAAAACTTTTTGCCGTGTTGAGAGCTAGCCTAATTCTGCGACCAGGGAAGCCAAAGAACTTTTCTCTGACTTCAGAAAAACATAGGTAGTGTATTAGAGTCCATCCCACCAGCCTAGCATGAAAGTTGTAACATGCCTGACCCCTACTCTCCAACTTCTGCTACTAGTGCTGACTCAGGTAGAAGTTGGACTTAATTTTATAAAACAAGTCAAAAAGGGTCAGGTTCAAACTGAGACATAGTTGGGGCTGGATTGATTCTTGTTTGCCATTGCTTCCTTTTCTTTCAAATTGTCCATGATAATGCAAGAGGACAGGAGAAGTAGAAACCCCTCGAGCAAAAGAAATGCTTTAAAAACAAAACTATCACATTTATCAAGGACATTTAGCAATGGCTCATTTTGTGAGTAATATTCACCATTATCCTTTATGTAGGCAAAGCTTTTTGTAGGCTAATTAAGCCAACAACCACAATAGCATACTGAGAGGTATGCGTTCCAAAGAAGTGAATCTATCCTAACCATTTAAGGCCGGGTATAAAAGAGGTACCTACACAAATTAGGCCTTCAAATAATACTGGAGAAGGAAAAGAGTAAGCGTGTATTCTGCATGTACTAACAAATAGCCCACTTCTCTGCTTAGAGGAATGAATACACACTCTAGATTACCAGTGTAAGTGAATAGACATATGTCCTGGGTTCAGCTGGGACAGAGTTAATTTTTACAGGAACCTGGGAGGTGGGGGGCATAGCCGGGGCAGCTGACCTGAACTAGCCAAGGAGCTATTCCATACCATGGGACATCATGCTCAGTATATAAATGGGGAGCGGGCCAGGGGGTAGTCTCAACTTTCGGTGGGGGAAGTGGTGGAGCGTCGGGTCCTGGGTGGTGAGCAGTTGCACTGTGCATCACTCTTTTTGTGTACTCTTTCATTAGTACCGTTGTTGTTGTAGTAATTTCTTTGTGTTGTCCCAGTAAACTGCCTTTATCTCAACCCTCGAGGTTCCAGTTTCTTTTTCTTTTCTCTCCTCCGTCTCCTCCCCATCCCACCGGAGCGGGGAGGAGGAGTGGGCGAGTGGCTGCGTGGTCCTTTGTTACCGGCCGGGCTGAAACCACGACAGTCCTTTTTGGCGCCCAACGTGGGGCACGAGGGGTTGAGATAACGACAGATCTGGCCAGAATGTGTTGAAACAAATTTGTCATACGCATTTCTTATACTAGATAAATAGATGTTAGTCACAATGTTGTTTCATTTGCTTACATGGTGGCGTTTTGTAAGCTCTTATATGCTCTATGTATTGCCTGTAGTTGCGTATCTCATCTCTGGGAGAGTGATTGGGATTATCATTTTGCTGTACTGGGCAATGTCGACTTGTAAAATGATTACATCACTGGTCATGAGGTTAAGCTGGTATCTCTATGAGGCAGTGATAACATTTCCATACTTTGGGCACCTTCTGTCGGATTTTATTGGTAATTACACCCAATCCATGGGGAAGTTAGTTCCCCTCATCCGTTCGCCTCCCTTTTCTCCTTCCGACTAATTACAACAGCTTTTGAGAATTTTGAATATCCTTGGGATGCGCAAGCCAGCGTGCTGTTAGTGCTATGCCTCCTGAATATTTTTCAGGTCTTGTTTAGGGCTACAAAAAGGCTCTTTAAGAGTACCACCCAGAGATCTGCCCCAAAGCTGGATATTCATGGGTGGCACGGCATGCGGGAGGATGTGGGCAGGTATCTAGAGAACTTCTCACCTCCAGTGACTTGGAAGTTCACTCCAAAACAACTACAGAACCCTCATGAAGTGATAGAATATTTGAAAGAAAAATGCTGTGGCTATCCCAGAGACACACAACTCACTACATTGTGCTGGGCCCTGGCCAGTATCTACCAAACACTGCTGGATATTATGCAGCACCCTCGGGGGAAAAGGAGGAAAAGATGGAAAACAGGACAACATGCACCATGCCTACCCAAACCCCAACAACAGGCACCGTGGTTGCCCCTACCACGACAACAGGTACCGTGGCTGCCCCTACCCTGGTGACAGATACTGCAGCTAAACCAGAGAACGAACCTGTGCCAGTATCAGTCGCCCCTGTACAGAAAAAGAAACACACAAAGAAATCAGTTCGCTTAGCGAGAGATGAAGATGAACCAGGGTCATTGCGAGAACAGGAGAAAGAGGCAGAACCTGAAATAATTACCTGATCTCTATCCCTGAGTGAGTTGCGTGACATGCGAAAAGATTTTAGCCGCCACCCAGGTGAGCACATTGTTACCTGGCTGCTCTAATGCTGGGATAGCGGGGCTAGTAGTGTGGAATTGGAGGGTAAGGAAGCCAAGCAGTTGGGATCTCTGTCTAGGGAAGGGGGCATCGACAAGGCGATTGGGAGAAAAACACAAGTCCTCAGCCTCTGGAGGCGACTTCTGTTGGGTGTAAAGGAAAGATACCCCTTCAGGGATGAAGTTACATGTCACCAAGGCAAGTGGACCACCATGGAGAGAGGTATCCAGTACCTGAGAGAATTAGCCGTGCTGGAGGTGATTTACAATGATCCAGAAAATGCGCAGTCACCCACAGATCCAGATGAAGTCCAATGCACACAACCCATGTGGCGGAAGTTTCTACGAAGCGCACCACCAACCTATGCCAACTCATTGGCAGTAATGTCCTGGAAAGAAGGCTACGGACAAAGGGTGGATGAATTGGCTGTCCAACTCTGGCAATACGAAGGAAGTCTCTCTTCCTCCCTACGGGCCTGTGTCTCAGCTGTAGAGGAGTTGTCCCGAGAGTTCCAGCAATTCAAAGTGGATCTGTCCTCCTCCTCACCTGTACAGGCCCGCATCGCAGTTATTGGGAGTAAGTGTTCCTCTGCCCAAGAGAGAGGAGAGAGAAAGTACACACGACGGGATAACCTGTGGTTTCACCTGCGTGACCATGGAGAGGACATGAGGAAGTGGGACGGAAAACCTACCTCAGTCTTGGATGCACGGGTACAGGAGTTGCGAGAAAAAACAACCAGAAAAGAGGATTCTTCTTGGAAAACTGCTGCTCCAGTTTCCCATGAGCAGTCCCCCAGACGCAGTAGATGGGCTGATCTCATTTCTGATCCTCTTGAAGGGACTTCTGATTCACGTGTGCAGAAAGTGAGTAACGGATATTCTAACCAGGATTAGAGGGGCCCTGCCTCCAGCCAGGTGGAGGAGAGGGACAACCAAGTCTACTGGACAGTGTGGATTCGATGGCCTGGCACATCAGACCCACAGGAATATAAGGCTCTAGTAGACACTGGTGCACAATGTACCCTAATGCCATAGAGTTATAAAGGGGCAGAGCCCATCTGTATCTCTGGTGTGACAGGGGGATCCCAAGAGCTAACCGTATTGGAAGCTGAAATGAGTCTAACCGGGAATGAGTGGCATAAACACCCCATTGCAACTGGCCCAGAGGCCCCGTGCATCCTTGGTATAGGTTATCTCAGGAGGGGGTATTTCAAGGACCCAAAGGGGTACTGTTGGGCCTTTGGTATAGCTGCATTGGAGACGGAGGAGATTGAACAGCTGTCTACCCTGCCGGGTCTCTCCCAAGACCCTTCGGTTGTGGGGTTGCTGAAGGTTGGAAAACAGCAGGTGCCAATTGCTACCACGACGGCGCACCAACGGCAATATCGCACCAGCTGAGACTCCCTGATCCCCATCCATAAGCTGATTTGCCAATTGGAGAGCCAAGGAGTGATCAGCAAGACTCACTCACCCTTTAATAGTCCCATATGGCCCGTGCGGAAATCTAATGGGGAATGGCGACTGACAGTAGATTATCATGGGCTGAATGAAGTCACACCACTGCTGAGTGCTGCTGTGCCAGACATGTTAGAGCTTCAATATGAACTGGAATCAAAGGCAGCTAAGTGGTATGCCACAATTGACATTCCTAATGCATTGTTCTCCATTCCTTTGGCAGCGGAGTGCAGGCCTCAGTTTGCTTTCACTTGGAGGGGCGTCCAGTACACCTGGAATCGACTGCCCCAGGGGTGGAAACACAGCCCCACCATTTGTCATGGACTGATCCAGGCTGCACTAGAAAAAGGTGAAGCTCCAGAGCACCTGCAATATATTGATGACATCATCGTATGGGGCAACACGGCAGAAGAAGTTTTTGAGAAAGGGAAGAAAATAATCCAAATCCTTTTGAAGGCTGGTTTTGCCATAAAAGAAAGTAAGGTCAAGGGACCTGCGCAGGAGATCCAGTTCTTAGGAGTACAATGGCAAGATGGGCGTCGTCAGATCCCTGTGGACGTGATCAACCAAACAGCAGCTATGTCCTCACCGACTAGTAAAAAGGAAACACAGGCTTTCTTAGGTGTTGTGGGTTTTTGGAGAATGCATATTCCAAATTACAGTCAAATTGTAAGCCCTCTTTACCAAGTTACTCGGAAGAAGAATGATTTTAAATGGGGGCCTGAGCAACGACAAGCCTTTGAACAAGTTAAGCGGGAGATTGTTCACGCAGTAGCTCTTGGGCCAGTCTGGACAGGACAAGATGTTAAAAATGTGCTCTACACTGCGGCTGGGGAGAATGGCCCTACCTGGAGCCTTTGGCAGAAAGCACCTGGGGAGACCCAAGGCCGACCCCTGGGGTTTTGGAGTCGGGGATATTGAGGATCCGAGGCTCGCTATACTCCAACTGAAAAAGAGATCTTGGCAGCATATGAAGGAGTTCAAGCCGCCTCAGAAGTGGTTGGTACTGAAACACAGCTCTTCTTAGCACCCCTATGTTCAAAGGGAAAGTTTCCTCTACACATCACACGACTGACACCACGTGGAGTAAGTGGATCGCACTGATCACACAGCGAGCTCGCATAGGAAACCCCAGTCGCCCAGGAATGTTAGAAGTGATCACGGACTGGCCAGAAGGCAAAGATTTTGGAATGTCGCCAGAGGAGGAGGTGACACGGGCTGAAGAGGCCCCGCTGTATAATAAACTGCCAAAAAATGAGAGGCAATATGCCCTGTTCACTGATGGGTCCTGTCGCATTGTGGGAAAACATCGGAGGTGGAAGGCTGCTGTATGGAGTCCTACATGACTAGTCGCAGAAACTGCTGAAGGAGAAGGTGAATCGAGTCAGTCTGCAGAGGTGAAAGCCATCCAGCTAGCGTTAGACATTGCTGAAAGAGAAAAGTGGCCAGTGCTCTATCTCTATACTGACTCATGGATGGTGGCAAATGCCCTATGGGGGTGCCTACAGCAATGGAAGAAGGGCAAATGGCAGCGCAGAGGTAAACCCATCTGGGCTCCTGCACTGTGGCAAGATATTGCTGTTCGGATAGAGAAGCTAGTGGTAAAAGTACGTCACGTAGATGCTCATGTACCCAAGAGTCGAGCCACTGAAGAACATCAAAACAGCCAGCAGGCAGATCAAGCCGCCAAGATTGAAGTGTCTCAGGTGGACCTGGACTGGCAACGTAGAGGTGAGCTATTTATGGCTCAGTGGGCTCACGATACCTCAGGCCATCAGGGAAGAGATGGTACATATAGATGGGCTAGAGATCGAGGGGTGGACTTGACCATGGGCACTATCGCACAGGTCATCCATGAATGTGAAACATGTGCTGCAATTAAGCAAGCCAAGCGGTAAAAACCCCTGTCGCATGGAGGGCGATGGCTGAAATATAAACAGTGGGAGGCCTGGCAGATTGACTATATCACACTCCCATGAACACGCCAAGGCAAGTGCCATGTGCTTACAATGGTGGAAGCAACCACTGGATGGCTGGAAACATACCCTGTGTCCCATGCCACTGCCCAGAACACTATCCTGGGCCTTGAAGAGAAAATTTTATGGCAACACGGCACCCCAGAAAGAATCAAGTCGGACAATGGGACTCACTTCCAAAACAACCTCGTAGACACCTGGGCCAAAGAACATGACATTGAGTGGGTATATCACATCCCGTATCATGCACCGGCCTCCGGAAAAATTGAACGATACAATGGACTGCTGAAAACTACATTGAGAGCAATGGGGGGTGGAACTTTCAAGCATTGGGATACACATTTAACAGAAGCCACCTGGTTAGTTAATACTAGAGGATCCGCCAATCGGGCTGGCCCCGCCCAACCAAGAGTTCCCCCTACTGTAGAAGGGGATAAAGTCCCTGTAGTGCGCATGAGGAGTATGTTAGGAAAGACAGTCTGGGTTAGTCCTCCCTCAAGCAGAGGCAAACCCATTCAAGGGGTTGTTTTTGCTCAAGGACCTGGGTACACTTGGTGGGTGATGTAGAAGGATGGGGAGGTTCAATGTGTACCTCAGGGAGATTTGATTTTGGGAGAGAATAGCCGGTGAATTGGGCTGTATGATATTTAACTGCTAAATAACCTGCCAATGCATGTCATTGTATCTATAGTGTCTATATGCCATATCAAGGGTATTATTGTGAGAATTATCCAAATGACTACAGGGTGGACTTTTGAAACTGAGCCAAGTACAACAGCGATAGAACTTGAACTGGCACCCAGCAATTTCCTCAAGATCAACATCTTCGACCTGCAGACCAAGGGCATGAGTTGCACCAAATGTACTAGCCACAAGTTCCAGAGGCAGCATACAACAACCCAACATCTCACACCATCTCTCTCTTATCCTGAAGAACTGTTACAACAGATAAAGCCCCAGAATCGATGGACACATTAGAGGGATAGCCCATAGGCTAAAGGAACACCGTGTGTGTGTGTGTGCGAGGTCGGGGCGGGGGGGAGTCCATATACTTATATATAAGACAAGGAAAGTAGTAGTGGTTGATTGGAAAATGTAAGATCTGGGCATGATGTAGATGGTATAGAATAAGGGGTGGATAATGTCCTGGGTTCAGCTGGGATAGAGTTAATTTTTACAGGAACCTGGGAGGTGGGGGCATAGCCGGGGCAGCTGACCTGAACTAGCCAAGGAGCTATTCCATACCATGGGACATCATGCTCAGTATATAAATGGGAAGCGGGTGGGGGGGTGGTCTCTGTTTTCGGTGGGGGCAGTGGCGGAGTGTCAGTCCCGGGTGGTGAGCAGTTGCACTGTGCATCACTCTTTTTGTATACTTTTTCATTAGTACCGTTGTTGTTGTTGTAATTTCTTTGTGTTGTCCCAGTAAACTGCCTTTGTCTCAACCCTCGAGGTTCCAGGGTTTTTTTGTTTTCTCTCCTCCATCCCCCCTATCCCACCGGAGGGGGGCGGGAGGAGTGAGCGAGCAGCTGCGTGGTCCTTTGTTACCGGCTGGGCTGAAACCACAGCAACATACAACACAACTGTAATTATCTAAGCTGCAGTGTACAAAAAATACTAAAGAGAGTCCATGCAATAGCTGTATGATTGAGAGCACAATTTTTAAATGGTCAGCTTTTGGGAAGAATGTCCCTTTGATCCATCTGCCTTTCTATTCCAGCATCATGAGCACAAGCCTCTTTCACATATGGTCTAAGAACATACGCACTACCATAAGGGTATTAACATCAGTGAGCAGAAATTACTCTACTAATGAAACCTAACACAAGCAAAAGGCAGGGCTTTTATGTGAAGGACAGTGGTAGCAGGACTCTGGTCCCCTCTCAAGGTTGACATTTTTCACCCAGTGATGCCAATTTCTTCTGAAATTCAACACTCTGACTTTCCTCCCAGAAGAATAAGAACTCACACCAAATATTGTTCATACTTTAGGGCATGAAATACATTGAAAAAGTTATTATAAAAGAAATCTTACAAGGTCTGTAGAAGTCAGTGCAGACAAAAGCATTAAGTCACTGCTAGAGTCAAGGAGGATAAACGCAATAGACAATCAGCTATGTGTGAGCAGAGCATGAGTCTAATTTTAAACATGTTCCTAACTTACTAATGCACAGTCAAGGAATTTGAAGGGCAGTGTTGACAGAAACTGTCATTATAGATAGCTATGAGCTTTAATCATCAAAAATGATACAAACTTTGTGTAGAAGAATCAGCATGAGAGAAAGATCAAGGAAGAAGGTAAGCAAGCGTAATGACAGCTTGGAGAGGCAAAGCAAAGAAATGTACCTATTGAAGAGGTATATTTCTTCTTAGCCACATAGCAGATGCCTCACGTACCGGTTAGCAGAGCAATTAGATATCAAGCAGGCCTCTGTAAGCAGTGGGAAGAACACTCACCAGTAAAGAGGTTTACTCCTTTTCGTCCTGGAAAATGGTCTTAGATTATTTATTCATTTTCCTACACCAATCTGAGTGTAATCACTGCTGCTGCAGACATTAGGCTTTAAAGCTACAAAACACAAAGCTCACAGTGAGGAAGCATATTTTATTTGGTCATTTAAAAGGGCTGAAGAAAAAAGGTATGCTATTAACCTTAAAAAAGACTCAGTTCTCAAATATTCTGCCTTTTCTCCAAATGGTCTATTAAAGATACTATCCTTTTCCCTTTAAAACACGGATGCTCATAGACAGGTGATATGTGATCACCCCCCTGAATAAATTCTCAAACAATTAGACAATTTCAGCCAAGTTGGAATCTTTATTATACTGTTTTGAGTAGCAGCTGTATACCAAAAGAGACAGAGAGAGGTGTCAGTACTAGCTCAACCTTTACCAGACCTCAGGGCTTCCAAGCAGGGGTGACACTGTGAATGCTCCAAAGACATAAAAAAGCCTGCATGGTTTTGAAGGCTATATCTGCCTAATCGCAGGCCACCAAACCACATGAAACCAGTTTTTATTGGGTGTAATGTTCATCCCCATGCCTGTTTACTACTGGAAAGGCAACAGCAGTAACCTGCTGCAATCTCAGACATCCCTTGATGGCAAAGAGGCATTTGATTGACTCAGGAATGACACAGTTACCTTCACACAGGTTTTAAGAAATGAAGTTCTCCTTTGTACTGTGCCTCTAAGAGTGGGTATTGAGTTGTTGTTGTACTCCCAAACATGAGGCCTTTATCACTGCATCTTCCCAGCATCATTCCACTACACTTGTTCTTTCATCCCACAAGCAGATCCCTTTCAGCCATTTTAACAGCTTGTTTTTATGATTTGAGAAGGCAAATAGTAGAGCTGGTCAAAACCAGGATAAACTCCTCATGAAAAGTCAAAATAAAAATTCTGAATAGTTTTAGCCATGAAATATGAACCCTTGGCAGGAAGAACTCCAAATGTCAAACACTTCTATTTCTATTGAAATGAGTCTAAAAGCTGTGGAAGTTCCCTTTAGCACCCAGTTTCTTAAGTCCTTGGGGCTGACTGTATAGTACGAACACTGGGACTAAGAAAGAAGACAATGACAGGCAATTGTTAGCATGCCTTTTATGCCTTTGCAACATCTGAAGCCCAAGGTTATGGTTAATTGTCACAAAATTGAAGCTGGAGTTAAAGACAGGAGTAACCTGAGCCATCACTCAGCTGACACCCCTTGAGGTGGAATATTTATAATTGCACTTTGTCTCTAGCCTCCCCTCCTGCTGACAAAGCCTGCAAGTTAAAACAGTAACAGACCCACAGCTAATAATTAACCTTCTCTGAACTAACGCTTGACTTTTTCCAGGGGACATAAATTTTCTTTTCTATCACATATAGAAAGAATGATGATTTTGAGTTGGAAAAGACACATTTTGTATAGGTTCAAGAAAACCCCATTCCAAGATACATCTCATTATCAGTGACTTAGAAAAATATTGTTTCCTCAAACAGAAAAGACAAGAGCCAAATAAAAGAGAATTCAAAAAGTATTTTCCATAGTAAATTGACAAAATAATCTTCTAAGTAATCTTTCCTTTATTTTCTCTAGCATATTTCCAGAGTCCAAGATTCAGAAAAATAAATACATTTTCCTACCCTGCCAGGTCAGACCTACCTGTCATGAAACTCTCCCATTAAGTAACTTGGTTGAACACATTTCTGCAGGTTTATAACTGCTTTAAATACAAAAACCCAACATTGTTGCCTTTGCATTACATAAAATAGCATAGAGGTCATTATAGTTCTGGTATAACAATTACTGCAACTTTTAAAAATGTTAGTGATATGCTGCTGGAAAGCACATAGACACTTTTGTAGAAGGGCTTTGTAAGAGCCTATAAAGACAAGAATATTTTCAGGAAGTGTCTAACTAAGGCTATGAAACCTTTGAGTTAAGTGACTTAATTTTCCAAAGTATTAGCACGTACTACAAATTTTTAAATTCCCTGAGAACAGCTGAATCCTCAGTACTTGGACAACTTTGTTAGAAAGCCTATCTTCTAATTTTCAAGATATTTAATCTGTCTTGCTTCCCAAATTCTTACACAACCAATCAAAGCAGCTCTTCTGGTAAAGTGTATTCTCAAATACACTACTCTTTTAAAGATGCAGTAAAAAGCATATTGACTACATATCACATCAATTTTTAAACTCATTTCTGAGGAATATTTTGTAGTAGTGTATCCATACTATAAACAGCTCATAACTTTATTCAGGCATATATGTCCCCTAGAACTCAATAATAACTATTTAGAAAGTGAACTGATGGCAATTTGACACTCTGTAAAGAAAACTATTCCATCATAGTAAGTTTAAATGAAATGCAGTCCAAAGTGTAATTACTATGTTTAATATTTAAAATCATTGATCCATTGAATGGCAATATTGACATTAAAATATACATTACTAAAAATTGCAAACAAGCTCATTAGATGCAATTTTACATTTCCTACAACACGAGCAAATAATCCTTTCCCTCTAACAACTCTATTAAAAATATAATGCATGTTTGATCAGAACGGAGAGAATAGAAATTTCTGCTTCGTACTAGAATTAGTGTTTCTTATAAGGTCATTAAACCGCTACATATTAGTCGGGACCTAAAGCATTAATTCACTGTCTTCCCCTAGAAGAATGGGCCTTTGAGTGAAAGGTAATTTTATACTATGCATGCACATATGCTTAACTGAAGAGCCAGAGACTCTGCAAAGGATGCAGATGTGGGCAATGCGCTGCAGCAGTACAGACTGAAAGCAATGTTAACACAGGGGCTGCTGCCCTTTTCACTCTGTCCCCCTCCCCCACGTACACATCTCCATCAATTTGCACAATTCCTCAAGTTTCACACAATGGGCGTGGGGTTTCAGTCCACTCCCTCACAGCCCACCCGGGCTTGCCACCACTAGAGGATGAGTGAAAATGCTTTCATGATCCAGTTCCTTGCTTAGGCTTCCACCTTAGATCAGCATTCGGAAACTTAAAACACAGGTGGGCTTCAGTAGTGACTTGAGTGACTTTACAATTCATACAATGGTGCAAGGCAGCAGAAAAGAAAATTAATTTGATAAATATAGAAAAAAATAATGATTGAGGTAAAATATTGACTTCGTTATATACATGTGCCTGAGAATTAATTGCCTGAAAAATCTACTGCACTAACGGACCTGGAGTACGAGGTGTCCTCTCTAGCCAGAGAAGGCACAAAATGAGTGAATAATATTGCTCCTCTGGTAAATTACATAATAAGCTCTATTACTGTGGCCAGTCTGTTCTTGAATTTCTCAGGAGAGACTTAGCTTCGTTAATTCAAGGAGAACGATTGCTCCTATTCCCTGCAGAAATATAACCAGAGCAGGGCACAAGAAATGTGTGGCATTTACAATTCCATATAAATACAGGGAAGCAGCAGAAAGGAGACCATTTCAAGTGTTAGCAGCAAATGCAATACCCATCACTGGTAAAAGCATCAAGGTTTCAAATCTGAAATGGGTCAATGCGTCAAGTCCTTTGCTATCAGACATAGTTATATCATCACTTTTACAATCAGACAAATATGCATCTTGGGCTCAAGGGAACGCTTTCTCCTCCCACATATACCACCAGAGCACTGTTCCAGAACATCACTGAAGTCATACGATTTCCTATCTAAATTTATTCATGACCAGTTTACAAGCACTGTTCTTGTTCCAACCAAAGGGGAAACTGTTTATAGTGAGAGTGGTTAAGCCCTGTATCAGCTGTGGAATGTCCATTTTTGGAGAGTTTTGAAAGCCAGCAGCATGGGACCCTGAGCAAGCTGGCCTAACTCTGGTTAGCCCTACGCTCAGCAGGAGGATGGACAAACTGACCCCGGAGGTCCCTTCCAGCCTGAATTATTCTTTCATTACATGATTATCCTTTTTTATCAGAACTGTGCAGGAACTGTGCCTCTTCATGGTAGTCTATTGGTGTACAATAGAGAATCACACAGCTGTGCTACAGCTAATAGTAAAATCTTAGAAACTAGTTAATTATGTAAGTTTTTATTTTCATAGAACAAGTTTTACAGAACCATACCAGTTTCATCACTGGTAAATTACACCTTGCCTCAAGTTTTCAGAAGTGTTAGAGAGTGCATGTGTGTATATGTGTGTGCACACACCCATGTGCACTTTTAGGCATCTCCATGGATGGCTTTTGATTCCACCTAGGAAGATTTCAATAGCTGAATGCTCTAGAATCAAAGCGTACTGCAGCTAAATCAAAAAGACCATTAAACCTAAATCACTGTTATAACAACTCATTATACCATCTTAAAATCTGAAGGAAAACAAAATGATTGATAAATCAAGACAAGAAAAAAATGTAAATAATATTACCTTAATGTATTTCATGTGAGTGGTTTAGGCATTTCATTTGGAAGCTTACACAGTGACACCATAAGCTTGTTAATGCATAAACTTTACAAGATTTGATTCATGTCCACCACAGGCAACAGGGCAAATACCGATGAGCCTGGGAAGCTCCGCTGAGCGTGTTCGTTTTTACTTCTCCTGAAAACCCAAAAGAAGAGGTCACTCAAGGAAGTGAGGTGAAGGCACGAGGCCATGCAAAGAGCTGTTTCATCCGACAGGGAGCAGGGGTAGGACGGAGGGCCCTAAACACTTCACAGTGGGTGTGTGATGATAAATAGGGAAATAAGAGATGGGATGCTTGGGGGAAACCTCATGCTTTACTGGTTTGGCCAAGTTCTTTCAATAAACTAATCAATCACCATGTACTGCATTCCTGAGAAGAAATTTACCACGCTGCTAAAACAATGATCAGTTTGAGCTATGTCTGCCCTGATCTTGTAACATCCAAAATTCCATACAATCAGATCAGAACTTCTGTGCAGGCTCACCACAAAGGAATTTTATGGCCAGACTAGCCCAATTCCACTGCAATTAGACAACTAAGCATATAAGCTCCAGGTCAAAATGTAGCACGGAGCGAAACTTTTCACCTCCACTTTCTCCCTTCTCCAGAGCTACTGTTTATGGTCCACCCTAACTAACAACACATTTGGCTGAGCACTCTAGCCTTCAGTCCCAAAATAAACCTGTTGGCTCAGTTTACCAGTTTATCTCTGTACATTTTAGCCTAGCATGATTTATTTTTCTTGACCTTAAGACAAAGCAGCCTGCAGATGCAACGTAACAGTCGGCCAAACAGTTTTAATAAGGCATCACTAACAACCAAAACTTCATTGCAACTACTGTATGGGATAATTGCATGTCTCGGCTAGAGCACTTATTAAAGATACACCACCACTGAAGATAATTAAAAATTATGCTTCATAGAACGGATGCTTTTAATAATTCATATCAACAGAATAAATATTCAAATACCTTATCAAAAGGCCTAATTGCATTGTTTTAAAAATAATCACAATGATTTCATGGAAAGAAAGAGGGGTTTAAAAAAAAAACAAAACAAAAAACCAATGAAGTATGATCCATTAGAGGCAGTCTTGGCTGCTTAATGTAAATAAGCACATCATTATGGTTATATTAATGAACCTTTTTTTTTTCCCTAAGCCTGACATATTTGTGTAAACACTCAATCAAAACAATTTGGTGAAAAGGATTTTTACTTAGCATATACTTATTATTCTGTAGATCAAGAAAGAACTTGAAGTTATTTGGTTACCAATTTTGTCAAATGGGGTTGGAGGGGACTAGTAAATCTGCCTGTCATCAGTGATGACAGTTCAGAACAAGAAGTTCATTTTAGGCCAAGAGATGATGAAACAGGATTGCTCTCAGTTTAGTTTTTACCTGAACAGGCTATGAATTGCAAGTTTTCTTTTACTGTTTGGGTTGGCCTACAACATCAGAAATTGGTCTACATAAAAATGCTAGAAGCTGGTCCAATGATGGGAGTGAGCATTGTTGTTTCTGGTGGAGCTAAGGTTCAGTCACACGACACTCTAGACTCGGTGTCTGGCAGTAGTTTGTAGGAACTGGCGGTAACTCTCAACTTGATCTAATAATGAAAAGATTTTATTTTCCAGAGCATGAGAGAAAATGACTGTTCAAGAAAGTCCACGTGTTATTTTTGGCAGACAAAACATTGTTTATCCATCTAAATGCGATCAGCTGCACTACATGAAAAGAAATTTCTAACTAAAATTGGTATGTGTCTATCCAAGGTGGGAAGAAGGAACAGAATTAAATACATTCGGGCCTGTAGCTTTTGTAACACTAAATTATCCATGGACATGGCATAAGTTTGAAAAATTCAGCCACGAGTAACAAGCTTAAGATGGTGTCGTGGTTTCAGCCCAGCCGGTAACAAAGGACCATGCAGCCGCTTGCTCACTCCTCCGCCCCGCTCCGGTGGGATGGGGAGGAGACGGAGGAGAGAAAAGAAAAAGAAACTGGAACCTCGAGGGTTGAGATAAAGGCAGTTTACTGGGACAACACAAAGAGATTACAACAACAACAACAGCACTAATGAAAAAGTATACAAAAAGAGTGATGCACAGTGCAACTGCTCACCACCCGGGACCCGACGCTCCGCCACTTCCCCCACCGAAAACAGAGACCACCCCTCGGCCCGCTCCCCATTTATATACTGAGCGTGATGTCCCATGGTATGGAATAGCTCCTTGGCTAGTTCAGGTCAGCTGCCCTGGCTATGCCCCCACCTCCCAGGTTCCTGTAAAAATTAACTCTATCCCAGCTGAACCCAGGACAGATGGCAAGTACAGAAACCTATGAGGGATTTTGCTTTGACTGGAACATAAACTGATTACAGACCTTCTGCCCAAAGAAAGTACACTACCTAGAGGTATTAAAATGCACAGCTTACACAAACTTTCTTTTCTCAAAGCCCTTCAATAGCCTTCATCACCTTTAGATATGAGGACCTCAAATAAACATCGGTGGATTTTTTATTTCTATCTTATGATGAGGTCATTAAAGTAATTTTAAGTATGGAGAGCTGGGATTCAAGACCAGACTGACTGTTCTTGGTCTGCATGAAAGAGGAAAACCCTGGATGAAATGGGAATTGAACAGAGTTGTCATCACTCCAGGCCTTATTCATTAGTCTGACCATACTTCTAAACTACTGGTTTTGAAAACTGAAGCAGTGCACACACACCCCTCTGACATACCTAATTGTAAATGGTCTACGGTTATAAGTTGTGGATTTGGGTTTATTTGAATACTAGATCACATATTTACCATTCCACATTATTATTGTAAGATCTTGTTTTCTGTTCTTTCATGCTAAGCATCAGGACAGGTGTCTATGAATGTGGTATCCATGAGGGGGCACGTTTCTATTGCTTTAATGACATAAAACACAGCTGTACTGACATATTTTTCTCCTGATATGCTTAAGATTTCCCTATGTCCCTATCAGGAGAAGCAACAGGTTGTTCAGAAATCTTTGCCAGAAGTTTTCTTATGAAGCTGAACACATGCTGAAGCACGGAGAGCAGAGCAATGGGAAAAGTACTTCTGTGGGCACAGAAATCTAATGTGACTGTGCCAGGGGAAATCTGCTCTTAATCCCCATGATTGTCATGGTCCTCTGAGGATTGACCCCGCTGAATAAAATTAAAAACTAGTAGAGATAAATTCCTGCCTGCTTTTCCTAACACACAGTTCCCTTAAGGACATCATCCCACAGGGAAAATGGTTGTAAACTGTTCACTTATGGTATGCACACATTAACTCCTTTACAAGGCCTAGGAAACAGGTGTTGTCTCTCTTTCATTCCATAAAAGCTTCAATACAATGAAAAATTTATATGCAAGATCTTTGCCCCCCTCTTCCCAGCATACTCTTGCTCCTCAGACTCTTTGAAACAGAATTCCTCTAGTTTGAAACCAAAACCACTTCTTAGTTTGCTTTTAGCCTTCTCTGTCAGCAGTGCCCACCAAGCCATTCCAGATGGTTTTGGAGTACCTTGGGGAAGAGAAACTAGAAACCTGTGGAAAGTTACCCTGTTCAGAGGACAAGTAAGGATGTGGCACATGCCTGTGATCCAAAAATTAAAAAAATGTAAGAAAAAGAATTTTTATTTGAAACAATGGTTTGCACTGCAATAATGTTATGGCCTCTCCTCACACAAAACTCATGTTGTCCTGTCACCCATTCCTGATTAATGTTCTTAAAACGTGGCCACTGGAAGCCACTCAACACTTTTATCATATTGCCCTCTCTTCTGCAATGACAGTAAGATGTAACACCTCTGCAAGCACACACTTTAATCAATCTCCTTTACACCCCACAAGGAAATTCAGTAAAGTCAAGCTCTGGCTCTTATAAAGTCACATATACTAATTTTGCTATGCCTATGTTGCCTGTTAAAGGCAGGTCCACTGTAAAAAACCTTTGTTTTGTCCACATACTGTGCCTCCTTCAGTTTGGTGCACCAGCCAGGAAAGGGATTTATTCTGCCATGGCAGAATACCTGCAGAGGAAACAACATCACCATGGCTTGGCTGTTAGCTTCTGGCCAAATACCTGATGGCAGCCCAAGGAGATGGCGCTGGGGCCTTTGCACACTCCCCAGGCCACGTGTTGTGGCAACCAAATATATTAAATGGGACCAGAATATGCTTTCAAATTCCAAAATTTGCTTGGTGGGACTGACTCATCAACTGACTAAGGGTTGTAAGGAGAAGCTTAAAGAGTTACTATGTAATTCCTGGTTTCTCAGGAAAATGAGTTAATGTGGTTTTGCTACACTGAAATACTTGGTCCCTTTTAGGATTCTTGCTCCTCCTCCTCTATAGCCCTCCCACAGCACCTGTAAGTGTGGAAGAGGCGGGGGGGAAAGCAAACAACCAACCAGTGTTGACTGAAGGAGATGAAAAAAGACATGTACAGCTTTCAAAACTTTACTTTCAGAATTAATCCACTGACACCAACTGTGGGGTTGCTTATTTATTTCCAATTTTCCAGGACTCCCTATAAACTTCCACACAAAATCCTTATTCCTTCTAAGCAAGTTGCCCCCATTTTTAAAAATCCCAGTATATAAAATAAATTATAAACTCATTGTCAGGAAGGGATTAGGATTTTGAGCGCCTCCATTTTTTGGAGGGTTTAATCAATAAAGTGCTTTGAAAGGACAGGGTGCTGAACCTTCTAATTGTGAGATTGCTTTAAGCCCTCTGAAGATATGTGGCACCAAACCTGAGGCTAGGCACTTCTAGAGGAAGAAATATTACTCTTCAGCTGGGCCAAAAACCGCTACTCAATTTAATCACTGCTGTAGCAGAGTCAACGTTTTTGCAGCACAGAATACCCACCAATGGGGCTGCTAAAGGACATGCTTAAAGCACCCAAAGAAAAATGCATTTCAGTTTGATTCTGCCTATCACTTTGTCTGGTGCAATTTCCAGATACCTCTGGGCTGGGTAACTGAGAGCAATATTTCACTGCAAGCATGCAATATATCAATATTTGCCAGAGGAAGCAAGGTAAGTTATTCCTTTAAGAAGGCAAGAAGAAAATTCCCATCTTAGAGCTATATATGTTAAAAATGGTCACACATAGCACTTTGCCCTTCTTGCTTTTATTAGGTTTGTGTTTAGATCTGGCCAAAGTTACTATGCAGGAAGACCTGGAAATTGGCACTTAATGTTTATACATAGAACACATACAAAATGAGCAGAAAGAACTAGACTTGTGGGCAGCTAATATGCCATACACTAATAAAAGACTGTCTCTGGAAGTAAATTTGTGGTCCTTTCTCTCATAAGATCACTCATTGAATTGCCAATTCATAGTGCATGGTAAGACTAATTGAAGAAGTGAGAACATTTTTATCCAAGACCCAGCTGAAATCAGGATAAGGTTGGAGTCTCACCATAAAACCTACATATATAGATATTGCAGATATTCAGATGAAAGATGTCAGGCTAAGGACAGGATAAAGAAATTTAGCCAAAACAAAGCCAAAAATCTCATTAATTCTTTCTGTTCTTCCAGTATACAGCAGCTTCTTTCCATGTTAATTCAATATATATCTTTTAATAATAAGTGGAAATTAGGCCTTAATATCAGAGGAATTTCTTTTCTTTTTTATGCTTAGGATATAGTTTTATATAAACTCATAATTTTATCCTACCCAAAAAAGGAAATGATAGAAAAATTGGAAGTTTTCACTTCAAATTCAGCTGTACCACCTGTTTACAGAATGAGGGAGGACTATGACAAAGATTTTAAGTTCTTGTCAGCATGCAACTGAAAATAATAATGGACACATACAAGAAGGCAAAAACCAAAATTGCACAGAAAAATACAGCTGGCATTCCCAATTTCTCAGTGCTTGGCTCTACAAAAAGACTTTCAGCAGTATCATTCTATTTATTGTCCTAGACTTCTTTTGTCTTAAAATACCAAGCTGAAAACAAACTTCCATGCAACATCTTTTCTCTCCCTTCTCTTCTAAAACAATTTTGGAGAACTCCAGCCTACGCGTTTCCTTGGAGAAGGGTGAAGGAAAAATGTAGTGAAATGCTGATTCTGATGTGCTGATGAGACCAAGTATGAAGCCTCCTTTTATTCTTCTATCTTATATTCTCTGTGGTCAAACCCCCTAGACAATCCCAATTCTATATGTGTGATGGCCAGGGATGACCTCTCAGGAGAATTTATGGGTCTTCATATTATTCCAGCATTTTTTCTCGAAAAACATGTGAGAGAGAAGTAGAATACTTTTTTTCTCCAGGAACAGAAGCAAGTCAGACTTTTCTGTGACAAAGACAAGGCCATTTCTGGATCTCAGGAACAATCCATAGTTGATAACAAAGTTTTTCCACAAACCAGAAAGGTGTCACCTTCTCCAGTGATTATAATAAATAATCACAAGATTGTTGTATGACACAAAGTCTTAAATTACTTTCAAGTGCAGAGGCCTAAACCAGGCCTGTATTGAAAACATAACCAGAAACATTATTCTCAACCTGGAAGGATCCTTCAATATGAAAGCTTTGGGATACAGTGAAAAATTTCCTTGCTTCCCATAAGAAGTATTAGAAAGGGTAGCAACTTTTGATACCATCATTACTGAGGTACTGTTTTTAATGAGATCCATAAAATCACACTAAAATAGGCCTGGTTCTCCTCTTCTCATCATGAGCTTTATTTGTGTAATTTCACTGACTGCCACGAAGTTATTCCTCCTTCACTTAGGAGTAAGAGATGACTACATGGTACACTGAATACTCCCAAGGTGTCTGGACATGGCTATAAAGCTTCTTCAGTTGTTTAACGGAGAGGATCGCCCTCTGTATGGAGCATTTTGTGAACTCTACAACTAAATTGCTATAAAAGGAGATTTTGCAAATCATGTAGTTGTAGACATCAGTATAATCTATGGTGTTATATTCACTGTTCACCTTCTTATGGATATGTCTGTGCCTTCTTTTTTTTCAATGTAATAACATTTTATCCACTGCCATGAGCAGTTGTATCACTCCTCTAGTTTGGTGTGCATTTCTAAAGGTTTACTAGAAAGCAAAGAGCAGAAGGGTCCACTGAACAGTATTATAGAAATTTCTACTTCTGAATGCCCTGACTTTTGCAGCAACAGTGGGACTGCCATAATAAATCTGTGCTGTGACCATCAACTTTGGCTGTAGCTAGACATTTCACAGCTAACACAAGTAGTCTCATGTCTTTCATGCTGTAATTTCACTGGTACTTGTAAAATTCATTAAAAAAATCTCCATCC
Organism: Astur gentilis; assembly: GCF_929443795.1. Taxonomy (NCBI): domain Eukaryota; kingdom Metazoa; phylum Chordata; class Aves; order Accipitriformes; family Accipitridae; genus Astur; species Astur gentilis. The sequence goes on along the minus strand of NC_064893.1, from coordinate 2,316,283 downwards.
TTGAAGATGTCCAAAAGCCATATGAACATGGTCCTGGGCAGCCTGCTTTAGATGGCCCTGCCTGAGCAGGGTGTTGGACCAGATGATCTCTAGAAGTCCCCTCCAACCTCAACCATTCTGTGACTCCCTGGAAAGCAAACATGTCCACTTGTGCAAATGCAGAAGATGAACAAGCTTGTAAGACTATATAACTACTTCCATACTAGCCAAGGCAGTTATAATATAGAAACGTGTATAGTCAATTCTTTCACTGACAATTAGAGAATAAAATGCATGTGAGGGAAGTTGCTTCTTAACTCCATTCACCAAGAGTTTTATGTCTTCTGCATTTTTTAATGCTCCCTAATACAACTGTGGATGTTTTCATTATTAAGTGGATAATCCTTTTTTTTGGATCCCATCAAGCTCATGGCTTCTCAATTTCTTAACCTCACGACAGCATTAACAATCAGTTTTTAAATACAATTAACAACTTACATCTGCCCACAGTGAAGTCACCATACATTTCAATTTGGATCAAAAACCTTTAACTACAATTCTAACTAATAAGGGGTCACTTTATTTCATAAAGACACAGGAAATTTCGTATGTCTTGGTTTCAGTGTATCTGCAAAACTGCACCTTTCCAGAGAGGTTTCATCAGCTCCATATACCTTGCGGCGCACTTTGTTGCCCACTGACATGTCTCAAGGTTGTGCTCTTCAGCACCACACAAAACCTCACACAACCTTCAAACTCATAATGCATTTCCAAACACTAAGCTTAAAACACTCTCAGATAATCTTAGAATTATCTCACTGCTGACAAAGCTAAGGAGCGGGTAAATTGAAGATGTGCTTCAGCGCTGAAGGGGGACTGTATAAAAAACATCTTCCCTCTGAACCATCTCCATGATGGAGTCTGTCTTCACAGATCTAGGATATGAGTAACAGCAACACTTGAATTGACTTTGGTCAGGGCAGAACGCACCCCATTGCTTTTCACATACACACGTAGCTACAGTTTTCCTGTAATTTCTACAGTCAAACAAATGAAAGAGAAAAGACACACAGTCCTTCTCTCTTCTCTGTTTTCTTGGACGCTTACAGTCATTACCTGTATACAAAAGTCTTTGCAAACGGTGTGGGTGCAGTGGTGTGAGTAAGAGTTCAAATCATCCCACAGAAGCTTAACTACCAGTGACAAGTCAGATCCCACTTGAATTTCAGAACCGAGGTTGACTTTACAGGATTGACAGATAAACTACTTTCTCTACTTGATAGGACATATGGTACATAAATCTTTGAAACAACCATAGATGTGATGGCACTGTTTTTAGAGAGACTTTCCAGAGAAAAGCAACTTGCCTAAGGTCACCTAGCAGATAAATGGCAAAACTGATGTCAAGCTCTGGATATTCCCTCCACCAGTCTCCCATTCTAAAACACTCCATTGTCACTATCATGTTTCAAAAACCAATCTGACACAAATTGATTTTGATTTTTAAAAATTAAGAAAGGCTCTCTTATAATGGAGTGAACGTTCATTAATTGACTTTCTGACCAGATTGTCTGAGACTGTTTGGACAAACAAGAACACAAATTCCTATCAGATTTGATTAAGTTAGTAACTACAGCAAGCTTTTGCTAATAACTAGGTTTAATAGAGCACATTATTTAATATCTTATTTGCACAGCCTAATGAAACAACCATTAAAGTACTTTCTAATCCCATCAACACCACTGCCAGTGGAGATGAAAACATGATAATTTCAAGGTCCCAAAGAAGTAAGGAAAAATTCTCACTGGAAAGAAGATGGAAGGAGTGTGGGAAAGAAGAGGTATTTGTAAGTATCCAGTGGGCCCTAACTGCCAAGTAAGTTAAGCCTGCTGCATTTGATGTGTCCGATGCCACTTCACTCATCTCTATGGGCCATATTCCTCCTACATAACTTAGGGATGTTACAGAGTCTCCTGAATTGTGAGCCTGGTTACTTTAACACTCCCTCTGTAAGCAATGGAGAAAGGTTTTAAGCCCATGGAGCATTTTGTGTAGCTAAAATAGGACTGAGAAGCCACCTCTACAAGTGCCTCTCTTCATCAGCTGTCAGGACATCCTTGGCTCTCTGCCATTCAGTAGACAATAAAACTCAGATCAGCCACGCTGGCATTGCTGTTGTGGTTATAATGATGTAGGGTGATGCATGCACAATCTAGTCCTGACATCAGTGTCCCTATAACCACTGTGCCAGAGAACTCATCTTTTAAAACATACTGGAAAACCTGCCCAAGTATTTGTTCAGTTTCTTTGGGTTTCAAGCCTGGTGAGAAATGGTTTATGTATCTCTGTACTGCATTAAAATCACACCAATAGGTTCTGTGTGAACACACTCAGAAGTCTGAATATGGCAGCCTCTGCTGTAAAGATTTAATGAGGTGATATTGCAAAACCACAGACACTTTGCAAAAGCTAGGGATAGGACTTACGTATTTGAGCTTGCCAATTTGACTGTAAGTAGCTTGAAGGAGTTTGAATTCATGAAAACATTTTAGATTCACTAATACAGCTATTTAAAAACAAGTGTTTCGTGTCATTCTGGCTCTCATACATACATTTCAGAGAAATACCAGCCCAATACAACAACATATGTGTAAGTACCGGCTAATGATATAACGAAATGTTATTTCACTTCTGCTGAGCATTATTTGAGGAAGCAAAAAAACCCCAACATCTATTGGTTCTGCTGCTTAATAAAGCCAAATCAAAAGGCTTTAAATTTTTAGCTCTTTGCTACAGTAAGAATAAAAAAATATCATGCTGGCCAACTAATGGGTCACTTTTCTTGAATCCACAGATGACCAATACCATGGCTGAGAAGATCAAGGTCCTTTTCATTAACCAGGAAAATAACATACATACAGGGAAAATCTTCACTGTACGTACTCATATATCCTTTAATTTTATGTTTATGTATTCTTAAAAAGCATGCTTATATATTCTTACTCTCATTATCACTCTCTGTCTCTAAATATATATTAGTTATGCATATGTCAGATGAAGAACGTAGGCAATGCTATCATAATTTTTCATGCAGCACCTGGTAGACAACCCTGACAGCCTCAATAGCACACCAGACTAAATGTCTCAGCAGTTCATGTCCTAGCTGTGGCTTTAAAGTACTCCATAAAGAAAAAGCTCCTCTTCTAGGCTCTGAGCAGCTCACAGGATTAGATGTGCTTTATGTTTTTAACAACTTGCTTTCCAGATGTTAAATGGCTCTAAGGATTAGATGCATTTTATTAAAACCAGCATGTCCCAGCTTTGAGCTGGAGTTATCCACAACATGAAACACTGTTATTCCACAAATCAGCAGAGAACAGAAGGACACCACCAAAATCAGCGGATTAAGGCAAGTGTGAGCACAGATTTAACCTAACATTTCTTTTTCTTTCTCTAAATTCCATAGAAGTATCTCCCTTAGAGAGATACCTGCTTTCATATTTCCCATTCAGTTTTGAAGTGTTGTACAAAAATCAACAATTCATTTAAAAACAAGGGGGAAAAAAGGTGGAAAAAATATCTTCTCCATATACACTGCTGTTAGATGTATTTTATGTCAAGCCAATAGCTTAGTGCTTTTGATCATGTGGTAGAGCAGATTTACCACTGGCTGGCCCCCAATTGCTTCCTGTTTTAATTCCCTTGGCTGATGAATGAATCCTTTCACCTTCCAAGGCTGTTTGGTCCCTGCTGACCCCAATCCAGGAGGGTGCATCAGCATGGAAACGTGAGGCAGCCGCTGACCTCAATGAGATGGTGCTGGTGATTCAATCTTCCACAGAGTGGAGGGTACGCAAGTGACTTTCCTGGGTCAAGGAGCAGGTCCCAGGATTAAAAACAAACCCCCAAATACATTTTTTCACCTCTTTCAGAGACTTTCAGAGCAAACAGTCTTTCAGTTGGAAATATCTGAATGAAAAAAAAAGCAAAAAACTATGAAGTTCTTGTATTTTAAAAGAAATCTCTGCACCTCCCTAAGCAGGGAACATGACAGAAAAATGCAGTACAAAGGTGATTTTAATCATCTTAGAAATACAGAAGGGGGATCCAGGTTCTCATCCCCTCAGCTGCAGAGAGACCAGACTTTATTAGCATTACTAAGGAATTAGCTGTCTCAGGGTGATGTTATTAACTCCTTGCTATGTTTGAGGTTCATGTTAGTTTTGTTTGGTTGGGCTTTTTTAATTAAAAAAGTGCTTGAGCAGAAGTTGAGTAGTAATCCAGCCTGTGACAGCACCAGCAACCATTAAGTGTAAACCCTTACTTACGCAACTTGTAATACCTAACTCTTACTATGCACTCCAGTAACCTATGCTTCCTCAAGAATTAAGGGACATAAATTTCATGTCAAGTGAACAATAGGATATATGTGGCTCATACTGTAATCCCCAGTGACAAGGCAGTTGTAACACAAAACCATTGTGACTGATACCAAGTTCATTAGCTCTCAGAAGAACAAATTCCCTCCACTGTGATATTGAACACTGATTCGGTTTTACACCATGACTCCATCTTTACTTTAAAAAAGACTTATTACACAGAGATGACTGCAGCAAGATATAAAACACTGATATTAGTAACCTGAGGGTGCCTTGCCTTGAATGTTATGAGCTGTATAGAATAAAGCTGGTCAGTTACTGAGAGTTGAAACCCCTCCAATACCTCAATACCTGTAGCTCCAGTCAGTTGATGGTCCAGTCCACAGACAAGTCAGCATGTATTCTGTTGACTGGCAACTTAGAGGATGATACCTAACAGGCCAACCTGACAGTGCAGAGGGAACAATCGACCTGTCTAAAAATCTTCAAAAAAGCAACCAGAGAGGAACAGCAGGCTCTGAGTGTTGGACATTTGGAAATACCTTCATGTCCCTGTCTGATCTTTCTCAAAGGGAAATCAGAACAAACCAACCTAACAAGATCTTCAGCAACGAATAAGAATTAATTATGAAAATACACAAGAACTGATTACAAAAGGTGTAACTAATGTGTTTGATAAGCAACTGATTGGAGCTCAAAAATTTCTCCCTTTATATAATTAGATGCAGAGCTACTGCAATTTTCCCACTGGGATCTACACCGCCCACTGTTTTCACAGTCGGCTATATAATGTGCCTGTTCTCCCAGAACTGCTGCTGTAAAACACCTGGATCATTGGTCATGTCAATAAAAAGATGGCAGGTTTGGCACTGTGCTTGAAACTTCAAGGTTTCCTTCTTGAGCTCCTTGTATTACTCAGATCCCCAGTTAACGCTGGTGGAGGAGAGGCATGGCTAGTGCTTAACACTGTGCGAATGTCATATGACAGAAAAATCTACTGCTTCAAGTATCTCTGACAGTCACCACAGTTACCAACATCCCACATTTTTCAGCCAGTTCTCCTGGCGCCAGTGCATAAAACACCAGCCTGCCCAAATCCCTCTTCCTCACAGTCACTTGACTTCTCACAAGACCCCTTGCTCTCACAAACTCAAAGCACGCACACACACCACCAAAGGGTAAAATCGAGCAGGAAGGGTTAATGAGGTTTTTATACGAGTTTCACTCTCTGCTTAGATTTATCTTTTTCCTGAAAGCACCAGGAGCTGAGACCTCTTGGACTCTCTGGCCCCAAAGACACAAGACTGCCATTCCCACCACCCGTGGGCAGGAAGGGTGAGAGACCAGCAGCTGTTTAGGCCTGTGCCGCTTCCCTCAGCTACTCCCTGTCCTGATCCCCCCCGCTAGCCGGGACCCCTGAGACTGAGGAAGAACCTTCCTCTGGTGACATGAAAGTTGGCATGAAAAAAGCTCACTCTTTTTCACGCGAGCCTCCCCCTTATGCAAAATAGGAAATGCTGCTTTGAGTGACGTTTACTAGATTAAAGCTGCAGCCAAAGGCAGGGTTTGGATTTGCAGTTTGCCCTGCTTGTAAAAAAAGGAAATTTTATCATTTTAGCTTCAGCAGCCTCCTTCCAGAACACTTTTTAAAGCGCTGCCATACTCAAGCTTACACTGTGGTGAGCCCTTCTAGACCCCTGCATCAGTTGGAAACCAAAGGCTCTCAAGTTCAGCAGATGCCTGCTGAAATAGAAAATAAATCCTTCAACAGAAGACTGGGAGAAACGGGAGGCATATTTCACTTGCTGAGAGAAATGACTCACTTCTGCTTTTCAGCAGACCTCATTCTCTATGATGCTGCTGGGAGCCAGGGAAGGAGGGAGAGGGAGAAGTGGGAAGTGCAAAAGTAAAACTGCAAGAGCAAAGCTTTTACCATTTTCAGAACAGCCCCTGATTAATTGCAGCTTGCAGGGACTAGTGGAAATAAAAGACTTTCATTTTCAAAGCTCTCTTAATAGCATTGACGACTGGCACTGCATGAAGCGCGCACATCAGCTAATGAGCAGTCAGCTATACCAGTGCATATCGGTCAATGCCTCTGGGCCTACAGCAAAGCAATCGTGAAGGACAGCCTAAAGAGAAATCCCCAGGAATGCTCAACAAAAGGGAAATCACTAGAATTCCCTCACCTGTGGCACAGTGAGAAGCGATGCATTGGTAAGCTGTGAGTAGCGGGCTAATAGAAGCAGATATGAGTATATTACACCGAGGAACAAAAAGTAGCCCCTTTTGGTAACCTGCTTTTGACACTATTTCCAATGTTAACTCCCAGGAAAATGAAATAAGAGGAAGGAGGCACAGCACCTCTTAAAGAAAGGACTTAGAAATTAATTAATATAATTGCTCTAGAGAAATCAATCTTGACAATGTTTTTATAATAAGGTAAGTGGACATATTAGGAACATTCCTGTGACTATAAAAATGGGGGGGCACAGAAGATATGGAAATTAAGTGACTTGTGAAGTAGCCAAGACAATAAATAATATGAAAGTCAACATTTTAATTAAAATTTTAAATGACTGAATTTAATTGCTGTATCACAACTTTCTCCAGCTTCAAAAATCTATTTCCTTAGGCTTTAATTCACATCTCACTCATAATTGTGTAAATCAGGAATACTTCTGCAGATGTCATTGAAGTAAATAGAACTAATTTGAGAAAAGAAACAATTAGTATCTGAGAAATGTAAAAAAGTGCTATTTGCTGCTGTTTCTAATGACAGAAGAAATAGAAAGAAAGTTTCTCAGAAAAATGCACAGAAATATTCCTGTGAACATAAGAATAAAGGAATAGCCTTTGACAGATTTTCTCAAACAGCAAGAGAATATGTCTATCTGTCTAATAATTGCTTGCTAAAAGGAAAATAATCCTTGTTAACAAGAGAAGGCAAAAGCATCAAGCCTGTAGAACTTTTTTTCCCCCCATTTTTATTTGCTAAATAGATCTCTAGGTGAGAATGTGCTTTCTTTTCTCAGCAATTTGTCTTTGACTTGAAATGAAAGCTACAAGCTATTTGATAAAGGGATCAAAATAGCCTCCCATCCTCCACCCCCAGTGGAGCTATCTGTGAAGTCCCCTTTACTCCTTGCATAAAATACCATTTGGTAATAACTTCCTAGCACAAGGCAAGCACTGCAAAACCAAATAAGTTTTTTTAAAAGGAATCATGAACCGTTGCTGAAACAGATAATATTTCTGAACTCTTTTCAGTTCTGATGCACATCTATGAAGAAAAAAGTGCTTGTTCACTAGGATTTTTTGCAAAAAAAAAAGGGGGGAAATAAAGGAAAAAGCACTGAAGTGATAGTATGTGCACATGAGTACTTGAATATGAGGTGCTGAGAAGAGAAGAGGATCATCTGGAAAGATGTGGAAGTCCTCCAGTCCTGGAACGAAAAAAACAACATCATGCCCTTCATGAGCCAGAAGAAATAGCCCATTATTAGCAGTGAACACCTCTCCAAGCAGTAATTTTGGTGAGTCATTCAGAAGCAAATCCACAGACTGGTATCCTTATATAAACCATTCAACTAATTATTATAAATAATGAACAGACAGGCACAAATCACACTCTGTTCACTAATCATTCAAGAACCAGGAGAAAAAGGGTCAAAACCATCTAATAAAGTATCTCCTAAGAACTGTTGTCCTCTGCTTTATTTCCACCTCCACACCAGAAGATGCTGCTCGCTTCTCCCCGGTCTTGTCGCAGCAGCAACGTGGGGCTGAAAACACACTGGGGGCCCCACAGCTAGTGTTTTGGCAGTGCTCTGTCCTCCCCTCTCCTCTCTGCCTCCACCAGGGCCTGCCCTGGAGCAACCCAGATGGAAAATAGACTACACACCTCCAAGCGCAGAGTATGGTTCACTTCAACTCCATGGCTAGGTTCTACCTTTTAATCCAATGTAGCTCAAGCAAAGACAGCACGAGACCAGCTGGGTGACACCCTCAGTGGCAGTGTGGCCTCTCCTTGTGGTGCAACATCCGAGTGGCATTTTAAGGCCCCTGACTAACATAAATAAGAGCTCTGAAAAGGGGAGGTAGGTGATTCCCCCAAGCCCACATATCCGAGTCCATATGTTATACAGCAATGTAAAGAAGGCCAGCACATTTTGTCTAAGAGAGCATTTTTCCCACCTAATCTAATCACTAGAACCATCAACCTTCTGAAAACAGACTAGAAAGGATGCCTGTATTCAGCGGAGTAAGCTGTATTTCACTCCCCAGCCCTCCACCTAGACTTACAGATGTTCATCACATCAGAAGTCAGACATATAAGTGAACACAATATAAAATAGTATTTTTAATTCACTCTTCACAGCATCATTGCTAAGATGAACCCATCTTCTTCCTCAAAATTTATCTTTTCACTATTTTATTAATTATGATAGCCAATGAAATTGCACATCTTGGGTTCTGACAACTTTCCTAAGTTCTTCTCGCTGTTACTGCCTCCAGACAAGCTTTCTGTTTGCTTCATTTCAACTTGCCTGGCCTTTCAATTATTCTAGCCAACAATCCCAACTTAGCCCCTAAACCCACTCACATACAAAGTTCTGTAATTCAGTAATTTGGAAGATAGTGTACATACAATCTCATTCCTATTTTATTTAGGAATCACTGTTTCTTGCACATGTACGTGTCTTGCCACAGGCTGGAGACTAGATGAATACCCACCTCTGCCCTTCTGCTGAATTCATTGACACATCTCTTCATCTTGATGTGACCTTGTGCTAACAAGCAAGAGGTAACATAAACTCAGCTTAAAAATTTATTTAGTGAAGAAAAGAAAAGAATCTCTTACTGTGTGCATTTTTGAACTGTTGTAGTATTTTCCTTTCTCTGTATTTTTCACCACAATTGTTCTGTTTTGTGGAAAATCTAGCTCATTCTTTCAAAAGTATCTATGCTGTGTTCAACAGTAGACATGCTGGTACTTGCATATATACCATTGCTAAGACTTCTATGGTGGGTCAGCCTTGAATTTTACTGAAAGGTATATTGGACCCACTCAAAAAATGTAAGTCTGATTCTGGAGGCTTTCCTTGTTTTAAATAGAGGAAATATCTCTGAATCTATAATGTCTCTAAAACTAGAATAAATGTAATTGTATCGACTATGAAGGAAAGTTAATCACAGTAATCAAATAGCAAAATACAACAGAAGCACAACAGACTTTTACAAGCAGACCCTTTCTCCTACTCCCCCAGAAGTAATTTCCAGTACAACTGATCAAGACGGCTTGAGCCAGGAGCACAAGGAGCAAACTCCTCCTATGGGAATAAGATCAGGATCAGATGAAATTATCACTGACACAAAGCACAGATCAGGTAAAACACATGAACCATTTAAATTTTGACCTGAGCTATTACACAAAGCCTAACCAAGTTTAAAAAAAAACCCAAACAACTGCTAACTTTCCACCCTCTTCCCCTTAGTTTTGCATTTAAAGAAAATGGACAGAGAACTGTAAAGACAGCTCTTCATGTGGTGTTTTCAGCCTGACAACCAGAAGGACGTGCCAAAATTCTCAGGTCAGGGCTTCAGTGTCCTTTCCAGCACATTGTTCAACAAAGTCAACTCAGATCAAATTCACATAACTTCAAGATCAAGTTTTTGTGAGTAAAAAAGTAATTTCATATTGTTTCATCAACCCAGCTACAGAAACACTGACTGGAAACAAAGCACTGGATTTTGTTTTTCTTGTCCACGTTGAGTCTACATATTACCCTCACCATGTTACTCTTACATCCTGCCTTTCTCTCTAACACATCTGAGTAAAGTCAAGGTAACAGCACAAATACAATGGTGCTATTTCATCACAATTAAAAAGATAATCCAACACTTTAGACTTTAACCCAAGCACATGAAACCTGAGAATGAATCCTTGTTCTGATACATTTTTCTGTGTCACTGTAGGCTAGAATTGTACGGTCATTTAAACATTTTTTGCAGCTTCTGCCACCTAAATTGCTTTATTCGCAGTAACTACGTGTAAAATAGGAATGAAAACACCCACCTTCTAGCAATAACACCTACTTCTCTGGAATATGCACTAAAGACAAGACTGCAGACTGCCTGGATATCACAGTAGTGGAAATCAAAGAAGTTGAAAGAGAGCCATGCAATTTGAGAAGTCCTTTCTCAGGTCTTGCACTTTAATTTTAATTACAGATTTTTTTCAGAGCATTATGGAAGAGTAAACATTCAAACACATGGGCTGAAACATGGAATTTTATCAAGAAGCACAAGTATCGTTGGGTATCTCTTGCCCTTTTTTCATTCTGCTAACCAAGTTGTTTATTTTCATGTACTCCAGAGTCTTGGCAGTTTGCACCCCAAATTATCTCCCAGTCACAGTGGCAAGGAAACAGGAAGAGTCAGCTGAAGGAAAGCAAAGAAGTTGCCCACCCAACCAGTGATCCAGACGTGCTATCTCAAGAAGACTCCAGGTTATAAATCTGCAGTTTAGAAATGAACGCATTGTAAGGATCTGTAGAAAATCATTAGTAAAAAGAAATAAACAAAGCAAGTAGAGAGTGAAGCAATTATACTGTTATAGTACAATTTTGACAAAATTGGGAAGAATGGTAAGAAAGAAAGATGGGACTATATAGAAAACTTGAAGAAAACTAAAGAGAAAATACCAAAAGTCTTATGAGAAAAATAGTGAAATGAAACCAGAACAAGTAAAGTGAATTTTCCCAAGAGGAATGCCAAGGGTATTTTTAATGGCCATGGAGAAACCTCTCTTCCCCCTCCTCCCCACCTTGATATTCTGCAATGCTGTTGAAGTATAGAAAACAAGCAGTGGCAGTTACAATGCAAGGCAATGAACACCACTTCACATTCAGCACACACAAAAAAAGGGGTGGGCATGATGGGAGTAGAACAGAAATGCCAAGAGATGCCTTTATTTCTCAAATCTGTTATATTAAAATATATACTTTCATTTTCACATACTTCTGAAGATTGGAAGTCATCTTCAGAGGACCCAAACAAAGTGGCCCTATACACAACAGAAACTACTGCTGTTTCTGTGGAGTACAGCAGGAGCTAAAAACAGAGTGTCTCTGAAAGCCTCATTTCTTTTATTAAATACACAACAGGGAGTGTATGGTGCAATCACTATCAAAATCTGAAATGGAAACAATTTCCATTCTCTATCTCTTTCACCCCTGCAAGAAATAAATAAATACATAAGGAATGTATGCCTTCAGATCTGAAAAAGATCTTGTTTGAGAAAAGCTTTTCCTAATCAGGTACCTATGGGGGAAGTCAAGTCTTCAAGTATTTGTCAAATAAATGTGCTATATGGATAAAGCTTCAATTCATCTCATTCCAGTACATAAGCCAAGTGCTCTTTTGTTAGAACAGGGGTAAACAGTAGTCTCCACCATATAGTCACATCATGGGTATTAGGACCTGCAACTATCAAATCTTTTTGTTCTTATGAATAGAGATGTAACAGAAGCTTGAAATCTCAAGTACTGAACATAATTATACTAAATAAATGTGATAAAGAGAAGATATCCGTGTTACTAAGTATCACAAAAGTAATAAGCATTTTTTTGCTTATTCATTTTCATTAAACTTCCATGCTGATGCTTTTTCCTGAGTGACATTCAAAAGAAATCTCCAAAGAGACAGAAGATAATGTGAGAAATACAGGTTTCTATTTAACATTTCATTAGTAAAAAGAAATTAGACAATATAGCAATGCAGATAAACAACAACTAAAATATTTTTACAAACATGAAGATGTCAGAGACCCCAGGACTCGTCTTGCAATGTCATAAACATTAGAGTGACCAGCTAATATTTCATCAACATTATGTGGGTCAGTTACCTTGATTCTTTTGCAGAAGATACGCCATTTCCCTTTATTATCACAATCCCCCATTAGTGAGTAGCATCATGCTTTAAAAAAAAAATTGTCAATTAAAACAGTTTTCAAGACTGGCTAACAATAAGCAACACTGGAGCAGAAAAAGTGTGGAGTGGAAAGTTGAGAGGCGGGCTGAGAAAGGGGAAAATGGTCCAAATAGGGATAGCTGGCAACCACAAATGCTGCAGCTCTGGACTAGAGGGTTTTTCTTCAGAGTTTCTAGTTTTAATTGAGCCATGACAACCCATGCAGAACTGTCTGTCTCAGGGCCTTTTGATTTTCTGCTTCTGCTTGAGCAGACATTTGAAGAACACACAAATAAAAAAATAAATTAAAGAAAATTAATCACTCCATTTCACGGAAAATAAATTTTGTTTCTGGGTAGTTCTTTAATCCCATTTGCTTCCCCCTCCCAGCGATAAAGTAGATTCCCTTTGTCTATATCCACATCTGAAGCTAGGTACATCTGTCAACTTTGACAATTTTCCAGAACCCTGACAAGAATCTTTTTGATTTCTTGTCAGGACAAACCTCCTCATTCTGTAGAAACATACTGAAGAATGGGATTTAGAGGTTTATTTTCCTTAGTGTTTTACTTGTGGTCTCACAACATGTGAAGATAACATCTACTTGCATAGCTGCTCTACGTGCACAGATGGTGCTTTCTGAATTGATTGAAGTATTGATTACCCAAAGTATTTGAAAATAAGGACCATTCAGCTCCGTTCCACTGAAAAAATAGCCATGTGCATGACCAAAATACGTTAAGGAAACTAAAAAAAATCCCAGAAAATAAAATGTGTAATTCATTTTAATTGCCTTTTGAATCCTGAGATTCCCAGATAATCAAGTCTTCTGTATCTATGAGGACTAAAAATCTCAAATTTTTGTTTCTTTCTTAAAAATAGAAAAAGAAACTCATGGAAAAAAATGTGAAAACTGGAAACAGCACATCTTCTTTGGAGACTAAAAGTCACTTTGCAAAATGAGTGCATGTAAAGGTGTTGCAGAAAGTAAGGTTAAAAATATCCCTTGGAGAAAGCTCAATAGCAAAAGAATCTCTTTTTGGCAAATTAAGCGCGAATGGGACCGTAGACGAGATCAAATCCACGCACTGAAGAGATCACATAAAGTTCCACTCACATTTTATAGGCTGGGGAGTGATCAGAGGGTTTATGATTCCCTTTCACACTTCAGAATAAAGGAAAGAGAAGTGCCATTCATGAAATTGAAGGTTTGGAGAAGATATCTCAAGTATAACGTTAATCGTAACTAAACAACATGGAAGGTGAAATTCAGCTATTCTTTCTCATGGTAACTGGCAATCAAAAAAACAATTCAGAAAATAATGTTCATTTACTCAGGGTAAACAAAGAGTGACAGTATGTGGCACCTGCACCTGCAGTATGTGCAGACACTAATCTGTCACCAGGATGCATCCATCTAGATTATTATATCCTGGATAACAAAGCTCTGCAAAGTCTCTTCACACAAGATAGGATATCTCTATCCTTTCACAGTGCCCATCCCACCAGTCACTAGTCCTTACTTATTCCCCGCCCCCCCCCCCCCCCCCCGCCATCCATGTCCTCCATCTCAGCTCTTGGATATACCCAGCATCCCTCAGGGAAATCCCAGCATGGAACAACTCCTTCCAGTGAACACTAGCCATGTCCTCCTTCTGGCCTGCCATGTTCTACAGTAAATAACTCCAGTTCTCCAGTGTAATTGAACTCCAATTACTTAGCTGTAATCACAGCTACCTTTTTCACTACCTCTCTGAGTCGTCTTCTCCTCTTGCTCCAGTATCATTCCCACAGATTTCAGTGGTTTCCCCAGAAAGAACATCTTCAAAATGATCTGACCCTTCCCTGTCGTCCATCTCTTTCCCCCCAAGTCTACCATCTGTATTGGTTTTGTCTGGCAAGGTTTTGGTAGTCGGGGGGGTTACAGGGGTGGCCTCTATAAGAAGCTGCTGGAAGCTTCCCCTGTGTTCGAGAGAGAGCGAGCCCATACCAGCCGGCTCTAACACGGACCCGCCGCCGGCCAAGGCCGAGCCAATCAGCGATAGTGGTAACGCCTCTGTGATAACATTTTTAAGAAGGAAAAAAAAGTTGGGACAAGGAGAAACAGCCGCCGGAGTGAGGAGTGAGAACATGTAAGAGAAACAAGCCTGCGGACACCAAGGTCAGTGAAGAAGGAGGGGGAGGAGATGCTCCAGGCGCCGGAGCAGAGATTCCCCTGCAGCCTGTGGTGAAGACCCTGGTGAGGCAGGCTGTCCCCCTGCAGCCCATGGAGGTCCACGGTGGAGCAGATATCCACCTGCAGCCCGTGGAGGACCCCACGCCGGAGCAGGCGGGTTCCCGAAGGAGGCTGTGACCCCGTGGGAAGCCCGCGCTGGAGCAGGCTCCTGGCAGGACCTGCGGATCTGTGGAGAGAGGAGCCCACGGAGCAGGTTTTCTGGCAGGACTTGTGACCCCGTGGGGGACCCGCGCTGGAGCAGTGAGCTCCTGAAGGACTGCACACCGTGGAATGGACCCATGCTGGAGCAGTTCGTGAAGAACTGCAGCCCGTGGGAATGGCCCACGTTGGAGGAGTTCGTGGAGGACTGTCTCCCGTGGGTGGGACCCCACGCTGGAGCAGGGGAAGAGTGTGATCAGCCCTCGTCCTGAGGAGGTGAAGCGGCAGAAAATAACGTGTGATGACCATAAACCCCATCCCTGTCCCCCTGTGCCGCTGGGGGGCTTGGTGGTGAAATCCGGGAGTGTAGTTGTGCCTGGGAAGAAGGGAGGGGTGGTGGGAAGGTGTTCTGAGATTTCGTTTTATTTCTCATTACCTTGCTCTGGTTGATTTGTAATAAATTGAGTTAATTTTCCCAAACTGAGTCTGTTTTGACCGTGACGGTAATAGTGAATGATCTCTCCTGTCCTTATCTCGACCCGCGAGCCTTTTGTTATATTTTCTCTCCCCTGTCCCGCTGAGGATGGGGGAGTGATAGAACGGCTTTGGTGGGCACCTGGTGTTCAGCCAGGGTTAACCCATCACACCATCTTTCTTCCCTGCCACAAAAGCTGACAATTGACCTCTGCTATCTTCCTCTGGCTTTTCCACTTGCCTGGTTCCTCACGTTCCTTCTCTTGGTCTCCTGCAGACCCACTCTTTTATCTCCATTCCCTTCCCCTCCTCTTTCTGAACCTTCTTAATACAAACATACTTCAGACTCCTCTGCACTTAAATCCACAACAGAACAAACCAAAAAGCTTGCCCAGTCCTCCATTTGGGTCTCTGACTACATTATTTGGCCTTGAAGATTAAATGATTTGCCATTTTCAGGACCTGCCTAGAACTGTCCTCTAGTCCTACCATAGAGCCTTATCAGCAAATTATTATCTATCACAATGCAGTAATGCAGTCTCATCCTTCCCAACTAATCAACCACCTTCAACCTCGGGGAAGGCAGCTTCTCCCCACTCATCATTCATTTGCTGCTCAGATAATAAATTCCAGTATTCCAGTTTCTCTTCAGCATCCCATAACCAAGTGTGCCAAGTACCATCTATTTAGCCCAAAGATTTAAATTCCCCAGATTCCTTACGTTACACCATGCAGTTAAGTTTTCTGATCTTCACATCCCAACCCCATGGGCACTTTGTTACTGACTTACCTACTCACTCTGCACTATTTCATCTGTGACAGTCACCACTATAGCTAGATAAAATTTTCAGATAGATTCTTTTTCCAAAATAGCCATTCAAATCAAAATTATTTAGAGGAAGATGGGACTAGCAAGAAATGTGCAGTCATATAGCTTACTCCTCTGCTATCATAGGCAACTTCATCATATAAACCTGCATAGAAATTTATTGAATTCACCTTAAAATTTATCTTATTTTATATTTTGTCTCTATTGCTCCAGTTGGAAAAGCTGCTCCTGCCATTCATTCTTTTGGGAGCTACAAACCATTCTCTAAATTCCAGCCAAATCAGTTCACGGTTTCCTTATTCTTATTTGTACTTAGGCCAGATCTCGTTTAGCTTAAATGTTTTACTCTCTCTTGGTTTTATGTCCCTGATTGCTTTTGGTTGCATTTTGTCTCAGTCTTCACTCCTTACACTTAAAAAAAATCAAACTCTTCTCTTCTCCTCTTACATTACAGATGCTCAATCCTCTGTTGCCCTGTGGCCTTTTTCTTCACCTGCTTGAGCTCATTCTTCTTGATCTTCCATGGATTTCTGTCAAAATATACTTGCAGGCAAAAAAAAAAAAAAAACAAAACAAAACAGTGAGGAGGAAATAATGGAGGGAAAATTTCCTCTCAACTTGCTCAGAATGAAAACATTAATTGCAACAAAATGTTTCTTGAGGAAACAAGCCAAACAAAACCTTTTCCTTTCCGGGGAATGCATTTTACCTTCCTCCTTTTTCCTTTGGTCCATCCATTGAATCATAAAAGTCAATTTGTCACAGAGCTCTAATAACCACCCAAGAAACTGTAAGGAACTTGGCAACTCCAATAGAAATTACTATTCAATCCAACAATCTCGCCTCACAATAAAAAACTAATGAGAGCACT
Organism: Astur gentilis; assembly: GCF_929443795.1. Lineage (NCBI taxonomy): Eukaryota > Metazoa > Chordata > Aves > Accipitriformes > Accipitridae > Astur > Astur gentilis. The sequence continues at coordinate 2,299,403 of NC_064893.1, read as the reverse complement.
AGGAGGGATGCTGCACGTGCAACTCTCCTGTAAATAGTATGGGTTTTTAAGAGAACCTGCATTCTTCCATTTCACTGTAAGGACCAAGCTGCCTGCCCTCAGACTCAGAGCAATCCTGTGGCTTCCAGATAGAGCGATTACACAGGGATTACTGAATGGAAGTATTCCAATTTTGAAAAAACTAGGTTTTAATGTTCCCTAGTCAAAATATTTTTGAAAGGAAATATAATGCTTCAAGTGATTGCTATTTATTTCACCAGCCAGTGTGAAATCACAATCTGTAACCTCAGAGAGATGGTAGCCTTTGTGCAAAAACACCCTTCATTCTGTACTCATCTTTAAACATTACCAGCAGCATGAAACACAAAGTGAGCATGTTACCAAGTGAGGCCAATTTCAAACCAAGAAGGTGCATTAGAAAAAGACCTATAGACAGCACACAATTTGCTCTCATTCACTGTATTTTCAACATGATGCAGCAAGGGATACATTATTTTCTTGACACGTAGGCTGAACTCCACTGTACTTATAATAGGATTACGCAAACACAGCCATGGTCAAAGAACAAACAGTTATCTGTTAAGCACGTCAGAGAATTTGTAATCTGGCTGTACAGACAGATGCTTAAACACAGAACCCAGTAAAAAACATGAGTTTTCTCACAGAAACAGAAATTTTGTCCAGCTGAAGTCACAGCATCAATTCAAATGGTATTTAACTGGAAATTGGCTAGTGATGACGTGTTCTTCTGTTGAAGTTCTCTCAAATGAGTCATTAATTTCTGACTGTGATGCCTCAGAGATTATGAAGTTTATTGAAATAGCCCTATTTCATTGTCTTCTGAAGTTTTAAATTGAAAGACAATAGCTGCTATAGCAAATAATTAGGATTTTATAGTATAATGCTCTTGTATGAAAACATTAAGTTTAAATGGAGAATGGCAACTTCTCCCTAAAGGTGGGAAAGCATGCTGGAAGCAATAGCATCCACTTCAGAGGGCAAAAGCCTGTATGATATACCCAAGGGTGCCAACACATAAATGGCTAAGATGGACAGGATTTCGAAACAATCTCTGCCCACACAGATTCCAGCAGGTATAATCATTTGTTTATCTCCCAATCACTGAAAATGTTGTGGCCATAATGAAGAATGTCAAACACATTTTCCTTCTTGCTAGTCATTACTATTGTATTCCCAATAAGGGGAGATGACAGTACACAAAACCACTCTGTCTCCACTTCATCACCCCACTGGGGAATTATAAAATCATCATTTGGTTGTGAAAATATTTTTACAGCTGTGAAGTAGCACCAGCTTTCCCACTTCTAACCACTTCATAAATCAGATACATCACTGTAGATATAGAACAGAAAGAAAATCACTGAGCTGAAAACAGTCAGCCACTGGCAAAAGCAATCATATAATTTCTCAAATATCAAATCTGATACCAGATTGTCTCTCTCAAACATGTCAAACCCATCTGAAAACTAGTTGTGTGTCTGGGCCTCCATTATCTTCTGAGAAATCATTTCCTGAACCTCCTTGCCGTGATGGTTAACAACATCTCTTCTCCAGTCAAAACTTATTCCTGGCCAGGTAAAACCCTTTATTTCAGCAACATTGTTCATAACCTCAAATGGCTCTTCTTCTCTTACATTTACTTCTCTGATGTATTTACTGGCCACAGTCACATTCACTCTAAGCTTTCATTTTGGGATAATGAGCTCGGACCTTCTAGTCCCCACTCAACCTACCTGTTCTTCTCTGCCTTTGTTCAAAATTTCTTTAATATGAATGGTGTACCACTCTACACGGGGATTTGAGCCGTGGCTTCTTCAAAATCTTGCCTCTAAAACGCCTTGCCTGACATTTCCTAGGATGACAATTGCCCACTACTACTCATTTCATGTGAATGAACAGAAGACCTGAGACTTTCTCTTCTTCTGTCACTGCCCCATTACACAATTATGAAATATTTTCTTGTTATTAAACAGACAGATATCCAACTTCACACTTAGATTGCTAAATTTCATCCCACTGTAGTTACTCCATCACTTAGTCATTAAGTGTTTTTCCTATATTGTCCTACACTCTTATGCAATGATGGGACTTTCTAAATGTTTGTAATTATTATTTTTTTCTTCTTCCTATTCTACTTGCCAAATTTGCTAATATCAGCCCCAAGACTGTGAGGAACTCCTGTAGAAAGCTCCTGTAACTCACCCCTCCTCACATCCTGTTGTTGCCTCTCCATCCGTCCATTCCCTATGCCACCTTCCTTTTCTGGTTTTGGTCCCCATCTCCTCCACATTAAAAAATAATTTCTCAAACACCATGATTTCACAAAGTCTAACTGGATTAAAACTTCCATTCCTCATTTTTCTAAAATATTAGTTATATAGCCAAGAAAATTGTCACGTAGTCTGATCAAGTCTACCACTGGCAGGCATATACTGAATTCCATCCCTTTCTGCCATTTACCTCTGTGTCTTCAACTATTCTTTCTTTCAAAAGACATTCTAAAACCTGTATATTTCCAAAAACAAATAAGTATTTATTTATGTAGGCTATTTTTACCCCTTTTTCAAATACAGATATAGTGTACACTATAAATAACCCAGTCACAGAATTCTGCCCTAACACAGCAGCCCAATCATAAATCTGTCACTGGATTTGGGATTTCAGCTTTCTGAAAAGAGAGGCAGAACTTCAATTCTCCAAGTATTCTGATATGGAAAATATCCAGTCCTTGCAAAATAAGTGAATTAAGTTCAAACTGAGGAGATTAAATTAATTTTGGTATATCCAGTCCTTGCAAAACAAGTGAATTAAGTTCAAACTGAGCAGATTAAATTAATTTTGGTATCTCACTGGTAGCGATAATTTCCCAATTCATACCTTCTTTTGTAGTTCTGCCTTTTCACTCTGCCCTCCAACTTACGACCCACAGCCTATGTTCAACTTACATGGACAGTTCCTGAAGCCCATGAACCTCTCCTGGCCATCCTTCCCCAGAGGCCTTCACAGCCACAGAAAAGGAGAAACTGTGGGCTGGAAAACAGAGAAAATCTCTTCCAGGTGTGCTGCTCACTGGCTCCTCAAATGGCAAGGGAAAGAAAACACTTACTGTGCATGGGCTAGGTCAGTAAATCTTGTCAGCCCCAGACATTGCTGTTTATGTGCATGCTGAAACAATCAATGCTTCACATGCATGCACAATCATTTGGCCCACCAGAGCAGTGGCCTGCTACAGTGGAAAATAAAGTACATTGCTCACCAACACCATAACCCTTATGAAATGTAAGGTAAAGTCTCAAAGTAATTTAGAGGCCAGACCCAGATTTTCTGCAATGTCCTCTTCACCGCACAGCAGTCTCACTCCTCTTTTATTTATACAGATAAAGAATGGTTTAGTATTGGTTTTAAATTCCTTAGCAAAGCCTAACTCTGCTCAACTGTAGGGCATGCTGCTGTTTAGATGAAAGCATTAAAATTCCATTTCAGTGAGCACTCACACCTTGCTCTTCTCCCACAGCACTGGCTTCTCCAGGTAAATAAAGGAGTATATTTGGGCAATTCAGAGGTTTGGGGAGCAGAAGTCAATAACAAAACTGCCATTATTTCTCATCTTTGTGTGTAAGGTGCAGGCTATCTTCACAGACTGTACAATGTACAATATCGTACAAATAGCCTTACCCTGATATAATGATAATTTTCCATTACATATCAATGGAGTTCATCTGCTTTGAATTAACAGAATCAGGCTAAAACTTTGGAATCAAAACTGTAATAAGCCAGACCAGGAAGAAAAAGTATAACTGAAAAACTCTTTTCTGTGGCTTTAACGTTTGCCAAAAGTGGCAGAAGTTTAGAAGACAGGGGGCATAGATGCTAGAGCTGGTATATGCGAACACACAGCACCAGTGCTGGTGGGTTCAGAAGAGAAGGGCAATGCTCCTTCTCCAGCACACGGCACTGAACTCAGGATTCCCAACAAACAAATGCTATATCTTGCAGGTAAGCAAAAATATGCACACATTTGTTTGTGTGTTTCCAGCACCGGGGCTCATCACTGATAGTGCCAACAGTGAGGTGACAGGAAAAGCAGGGCCTAAGCATTGGGATGCAGTTACGATCCTGTGAAGAGTCTTGAATATTTGGGTTCAGACTTGAGTAAAACGTTTCTAAACCAGTTATTTTATTAATTTGCTTTTCTTTGACTATTCTCAGGACAAAGGTAGAAACACTGTCATTCAAAAACCCTTTGAATATTTGGAGTCTCTGCAAGACTAAGCTTTCTTTCTACACAGTACAAACAAAAGCTATTTTTAATTTCAGCATAGACAAAGGTTCCTCCTTTCTTCATCTGATCAGTTGTCATTTCAATTCTGCCACATGCTGGAAATGTAATTAAAATATTTTTCCACATGCACCCATTCTCTGGCAGGAGTGACAAGTCAACATACAAAATTATGCCATTGCTGAGTAATGACAGGATACCGAGTGATTGATATTGGTGCCTGGGACTTCAAGGTAACTGTAATGTGTATCCTAATGCTGTACATTTCAGCATAACAAGCCCTTTCAAGATTATTAATGACTGCAGGATTTTTTTAATGATGGCTGCTAAATAATGGATGGCATAAAGGGCTGAATAATATTTTCTATTACAGCTAACAAATTTATTGATGGCTTCCCTGCCATTGCAATGGAAATACAGAGAGAAAACAAATACATTTAAATATTCACCCCATCAATTATATGAATTGAAACTTTCACAAAATAGTCTTGCAGAGTTAACAGCACAACCGACTGCCGGGGCGGGGGAGGGGGGTGTCAGAAAATAATGGGTTTATGCTATGTCTTTGATTTCTTAAAGAATAAAATACTGTTCCTAAGGAAAATTCATGTTCCTTTTGGGCAAAGATGTGTACCCTGAGGGATTCTCACAATTCAGAAAGTGCTAACAGAGTCCTCCTCAGTAACAGCAGCTGAAACATGCAAACTCTGAGGCAAGAACCACAAGAAACAACACACCAAGAACCAGAAAACATTGATCCTTGGATTGTAATAGGCCCTTCTGCCGACAGAGTTATGCCTAACTCAGACACAGGGTCCACGGAAATTATGTACAAAGCAGCCCTACTGCTCCAAGATTAGCTTCTCCGAGCAGACTGGAAACTATACAGGTGTTTAGCACGTAGCTAGGCCTGAAATAATGATATACTCTACCAGCAACATGTAGGACTATGCTAAGCTATGCAGCTTCCATTTCAGAGATGATTCATGTCATGTTGATGATAAGTAAACAGCGAGCATGTGGCTGTGGACATGCCCTGCTTGTTTGCTGTGGTGGAGAGGGTTCTGGGTTTTCTTCTCCATGTGGAGTCCTGCAAGCACAAGGACTGAGACGACATCTTGACTCTGTTCAGCTGCACAGATAGAGGAGATCCTACCTGAAATATTAGACGAACACAAGACTAAGCCATATATCTGATTAAGATAATGGGTTTAGAGTTTCGGTGGTCGTGGTTTCCATTTTTTGGTGAGTAATTTAAATGCAGAGCTGCTTCAAGGAAGTACAAAGAATTTAACAAAATCTAAGGTAACCCCAGTCTCCAGCAACATTCCTAATAAACTTCTGCAATGACAGAAGCTCTCAGTATAATTTATTCTCTATGCACATCCCCATGTTCAGTTGTTCTGGACGGAACTCGCAGGCAGAAAGCTCTTTTTCTTATCAAATGGAGCTGTACTCAAACCCAGCCATCTATTTTTAAGCTCAATGGATACTAAATCAGAATGGGATAAATACAGGGAAGGGGGAAAAAGCACCATTTAGCTCAGGAGAGCAGTTGTTCAACACTGGTGTTATGGAAGTGAGACCCAAAAAAATCCCAATCCTAGAGAAGTTGGTGGAGTGCAGATCTTGCCAGCCTTGTCAGCCCTGGAGGAACTACACATTGCAATACAAATGCCCAAAGATCTCAGAAAAATGGGCCACATACTTGTCCATAAATATCTGGAGAAAGGACACAAAAAGTTTCTGCTAACCCTGACTGCATCACACAGACCTTCTCAACTCCTTTCCTCTCTGTTCCTTACATTCCTTTTTTTGCCTGCTGTCTTGTCTTATTCTCTCCTGTTTGCCTCTAGCCTAGTATTCTTTCCTTCAGTGAACTTAAAAAAGATAGACCAATACCTAACTTGACTTTAATAAGTGAGTTCCATTACTCTATAAAACGGATAACACTATTGATCCAGATACCAAGCTTTATGTTGTACAAAATTCTGAACATTTTAAATACAGTTAAGGGATATAACAGATTTATGTCAAATTATAAATGGTAGATGTATTATAAAAAAATTGCATATAGTCTTCCTTCTCTTTTTATCTCAATATATTCTTGAAGCTAACAAGAATAAGTTAATCAGAATAAATGCAAAAACATTTGTACATTTTTAGAATTATGCAGTAAATTATAGTTCAAAAGTAGTGGGTTTTGTCAGTTCATTTGTATATAATGGATAAGCTGAAATAAAATGGCCTTAAACATACCTCAGCCTTATCTGTGCTGAAAAGATAAAAGGCAGGAGGATACCACAAAAGAAAGGTGAGTGGAGTCATGCTTTTTGATGCCAACCAAGCAGAGCTTCTGCCATCCCCTGGGACGGTTATGTGGCTGCCCATCTGGCCCCACCTCCATCCCAAGCTCTTGCAGAGCTTTCAGAAGTCCTGTACCAAACATTTAACTTAAAATCAGCAGTTCCCACTTCCAGTTCTACTCATCTCCTGGGTCTTATTACACCACTAACATAACTCCTAGAAACCTGAGAGCTCCCGGTGAGACAAATTAAAGTGAACAGCAAGACAGAACCGTCATTCCTTGCAGACGGTTTAGCAGCACAACACACCCCTAAATGAAGGGATCACTCTCTGTATTCATGAGGTACAGACACAATTCTGTGAGGGGCCAAGCGAGGTTTGGTGGAGTTACAGGTGCCTCTGAAAGCCATGGGAGCACCCACAGAGCATGGCAAGTCTTTAGCAGGTACCCTGCACTGATCCGAATTCCAGCATGTGCATGGTTAATGTCTTTCAGCTCTCCCACATTGCTCACCTATCTAAAGAAAGTCTGTTCCTTTTATAGTGTGATATTTGAGGAAGCAGGCTTCAACAAAAGTGTTGTGATTCTGCTTCTGATCTTTCCCAAAGAAGAGACTCCATAAACACTTTGTTAGACAGTACAATAACGTAACACTACAAAAGACAGTCACAAAGGCAATAGCAGGAGATACGTTCTTATGGAGATGTGCAAAGTCAACAAGTATTTTGTGGCAGGAATTCAGTACACCCTGCCAGAAATACAGGCAATGGTATTTTTTACTTTTATATTTACATCAGATCTTTACCAAATTAAACGTACTGGGGTTAACCCATCTTCTCCTCCATTCCTAGCCTTCAGATGTCTTTTACTTGAAAAGATATTGGAAAGACTTGGAGAGGGACACACACCTCATTTCTGCACTTACCCTCTCCACAAATCCATCAAAAGGTATAAATATTTGAGAATTTTCCAACATCTGGTATGTGCCGCTTTAGCTAACTGCATTCTGAAGTGGTAGATAAAACAAATTTGAAGCAATACCTACCACCTTTCCGATTTGGTAACACCACATATTTCTGAGAAAAAGGCTGTACTTGTGTCAGGTAAGGAATGGTAGAATAACCAGCAACCAAGCATACCTGTCATGGGGGTGGGATGGTACCTTTCATCAGAACCAGAGCAAGACATTTTGTCACATGAGACAACCCCCATCAAAGCCTCACGGGTTGGCTGAATGCCCCCAAAAGTTAGACAAGCGTGTGGAGAAGACATGACCCACAGTTGGCATTTTTTTTTCAGACGACAGTCTCATCTGCACACACACACACACACACACCCCCCCGGCTTTCAGGCCATTGCACTGTGCACAGCAGTATCCCCCACTTTGAGCATCCTGGGACCAGCCCCACCTCTGCCACGAGCAAAGGCACCTGCTCTAGATCAGGGCTTAACATGGAAAAAGCTCATCCATGGAAACATGGGCTGAAATGTTCCCAGCTCCCACGTTTAGGGCTCCCAACAGCCCCTAGGTTAGTCACCTACATCTTGCTGTGACTCTCCTCTCCATTCTTAGGCAGCTGGCTCAAATCCAGATACACCTAGGGTTACTAAAGGCAATAATTCAGCAAGGTGTTAGAGCTGATCTTTGTCACACTCACTTTTTTTGGTTTGCATCTCACTTATCTATGCCTAAGTGTTCACTTGAATGTGGACGGATGTAAGAACATGCTTACTCTTCAAAGCCTGTTACTATTCACTGACTTTCCATGAATCCATTCATTTTCCTCTTGTTCAGTTACAAAACGTTAAGTTTTAACTGGTCACCAGGGGTACAGAAAAACTGAAGGTGTCGAACAAGAAACTATCTTGTATATTTGCATGCCTGAAATCTCAACAGCTAAGTCTTTGCACCAGCTTATTCTGGGGATAGTAAGACAGACAGTAGAAGGCCAAAAAACCACCGTTTGATCAATAGAAAATCTTTCAACTTATACATGGAATGGTTCTGATAAGGAAGACACTGATAGGGAACGAATAAGGAAAAACTATGACGTCATAATAAGGAAAAACTATGATGTCATTTCAGAGTCCCTTTCCTGATCATAAGCTCTTATTATGAATTGTCCTCACAAAGCACTGTATAATTTACTCAGCCAAATTAAAAAGAGGGAGCATATCATGGAAAATTAGAAAGCCAAGTAATTAAATTAGAAAATGGAATATGTAAGTAATAAATGCCCAGAAACTATTAGAGAGCTAACACAAGATGAGAAAGGAAGAAATTTTTCTATTTAGTTCCAAACAATAAGATTTATGACTAAAGTTATGGAAGAAGCTAGACTATGGCTTGGTTAATAAAAAAGAAAGAGGTCACTAAATCAATACCTGACTAAGAGCTGAAATGACAGGTTGTCATAACATTAGAAAGATCTATAAATTTCTTTTCTCAGTTAAATACACCACTGTACTAAAATAGGTCTAATTAGAAAGACTGCCTAGTAACATAAAAAGAAGGAAGCTAAATGAAAGAAAGGAAAATATTAAGAGGACAAAAACACTTTGGAGAATTGGATGCCTCAATATGGAAAAATATTAGGGCACGATAGCAAACCCAGGTACAGCACATGTAATGACTCCAATAGGAATTCTCTCTTAACAGCTTGCAGAAACAGGTCTTTGTTTGCCAGGAGAAGTCAGTGCTTCACTGGACAATGCTTTCCTTATTCACCTTCAGGTATAACAGATCCAAGGATCTCAGCCCAGGCTCCAGAAGGCAGGAGCTCTCCCTGCAAAACATCACCAAACAAGAAGTTAGGTGCAGTGAAACACAGGCTGGTCCACCCTCTCCCTGCTAGGGATGATGGCCCACATGAGGTCAGCCTGCAACTGGGGATGGTGCAGTGCAAGACCCTTGCACCACAGCCACACGTCTCTCCTCAGCCTGTAGGTGAGAAAGAGGAGACTTTCTGCATCTCCCCGGCTTTTCATCTTCATGGCTACAAAAAATAAAAGGATGGACCAAGAGTGGTCAGAGTAGCTCCTGAGGAGCTGCATGAAGACATTGTGAAGAAAGTGGTGACTGAGTAGGTGAAACGTGTGAGGAGAAGGCTCCTGTAACCTGTCAGTAGAAGAGCAGGGAAATCCCTTTGAACAGGGAATTAATTCACTTAATTGTTGCTCCAGAGCAAGAAAACTGATGTGAAATTCCAGTCAATTTGAAATATGCAAATATATAACCAAAAACTTCCGACAAGTCAAAACCAGCTTATTTCTAAAGCAAAACATTTTCATGTCCATTTAAAAATAAGTCCACTGTACTTTTGGAAAAGCAAAACAGGTCCAGAAGCAAAGTGTTTTTGAGTTAAACAAAATGTTTCATTTGGCACCACAAATTATTTTCCCCAAGAATATTTCTCTTCAGCAATGGAATTAAAAAAGCAAAACAAAAATAGCCTAATTATTCACACAACTTCAACCAGAAAGAAAGGATTGCAAATGTGTCAGCAGCAGCAGATGAGAGCTGAATTCAAAGCAATAAGGAGAGGTTGGGATGTGGAATTAATGTGAAGAAGAGCTAGCTTTGCCATGAATCACATCATCTCATTAGAAAGTCATATTCCTTTACCAAAACTTTGTTTACTTCTGCTTTGTACTTGTTGTCAGGTTAGAGTCTGTGACATTTGGTGGTCTCCCCCGTATGTGTAGCATATAATGACCAAATGATTTACTAAAGACATGAAAGCCTGTCATTCAGACTTAAATATTCTTATTTATACTAAATCATTCAAAAGATTTTGCTCAGAAAGAAATAATAATTATAGTCCCTAGGTGATGGAACAAGAGATTTGAAAACAGGTCTGTAGCACATATGAACGCATGCTGGCTTTTCATGGACAGGACAAATGAGAAATGTTTTATATAATTTACATTCCTGTTAGTTTTAAAATCGCTCTCACAGCTTGACAAGACCAGCCTTCAAAAGCTTCCCACTGTGTAATGGTGAGAGAAGTACTGGTTTGACATCTCTGTTAAAGCAGAAGAGTAATTCTGTAATGATCTTGAGTCCAACCCTTACAACAAGTGAACAAACACTAATGAGTGCTATTTTCCCAGTAAGGCATGATTAGAAGAGCAGAAAGAGGGATATTTAAATAATAACCATTCCCTAGAAATACATAAATGGAGAGAATGAACTATGTAAAGGGGAGGGGAATAACACCTTTCGTTGTTACAGGGCTGCATCTAACCTCTCAAGAAACATTATGGGAGCACACATGTAAGCTTCAGCTTCTAGGAAAGCCTCAGTTTTGCTTGCCGTTGTTGGAGTCGTAGTAGCTCCACAGTCCAAAGCTGTCTCAGATAGCTGCATTTATTGACAGCACTGAGGTTACTTGCACGAGTAAGCCTCTGAAAAAATCACTTCTGTCAAGCAACTCCTAAAATATCATCACTTTCAGAAAAGGTTACTTTCAAACACTGCAGAGGGGACACTTGTATTGGCCCCATTAAAAGGCTATTGTGTCTGACAGCTATCATTGAAAGAGATGGTCAGCAAGGTCAGTGGTTACTTGGTGTTAGAAATGCTCACAAAAACACACAACTTGATATACTATGTCTTCAAAACTCCAGAGGATTTCATTTGTGCACCTTCCCCATGCACAAAGCGGTAGATGGGCTCAGGGCGCATGTATCCAAGAACCAAAACATCTGACTAGAAAACACTATAATAAGCAACAGATGCAGAAGCCTAACAGGAGATTAAGATGTTCTTCGGGAACGTGGGAATAAATGGGGCTTTACGCAATAAATAATCATAATACAACCACTCATTTATACACAACAGCCTTCAATTATCAAACATTTAAGTAAGAGGCAAACAGCTCAGAGAAAAGCAAAAATCAACATGGCCTGACAAAAAGGGGATCCACTGAAGGAACAAGGAGCCCGTGCCTTGTCTTGCTACAACCCAGCCAGTCCGATAACAGAGCTGCATAATTGTCCATCATGAAGGCTAGGGGTGGACTCACAAAGGCTAGCTTTGGTATAATGAGCATAATCATCCATAATCAGCAGGAAGGAGAAGGCTCCTCCAGAGGGCAAATCGGAGCAGGAGGAGAAAATTAATGTAGCTCTTCAAAGCATCCTCTACAAGAGCTCTTCTCTCTCTCCCCTCACTGATTTTAGATGGAGACTAGGAAGACTTGTCTGTCCTCCATAATTGGCCAAACAGTTCATAATAGCTTCAGATTTTTATTTAATCTCAGACTAAATTTTCCTGCAACTTCTAAGTGAATCACAGAAAAAGTTCCTCAATAACCACACTTTGAACATGGAGGCAAGCAAAGATCAAAGCATGTTCAGCAACTTTTTCTGTTGGAAATCCTTTTCAGCACAAAGCTCTGCAATCATAAGGCTGAGTCTACTGGGTTCCCTTAGGTGAGACCTAGGGTCCACTGACAGAGATTGTATTTCACAGATTGCATCCCCCGCCAATGTTTCCATTTTCTTCTTCCTGCACCTCAAAGTCATCCAGAAACAGCTTTCACCTAACCTGGATTCCTCTCCTGTAACACTGAGAGCAGTGAGAAAACCCCAGACTTCCCCTAGATCCTCTCCCTCCCCCTATAAATGTAAATACAAGTAACTTGGTCTCCTTAAAACTGGGCAGTATCCAACGGCAGACGGGGAAAAAGCAACTCAGAAGGAGAAAGAATGCAAGCGGGGATTGCTCAGAAAAATACCAGCATGTCTCAGGAAAGCACCATGTTTTTCTAGTTGCTGTGCATGAACCCTCAGCTCCCTCTGGCTGTGTTCATGCTGCTGCAGATCTACGTGAACTACCTTTAAATTTAGAGCGGTCACAGTCTAGCTGCAACAATACACTTCTCCCAAAACAGGCTATAAATTCACTCAAGAGATAGGAGAAATTAGCCCACTCTGAGTGCTGCAAACATGGCTAGACCCAAGACACCAAGACCATGGTGGTGGTGATGCTATTGAAGACCATTATCAGTGACTTGGATTATTAGATGCAACCATCCTTTCTAAGTTTGTGGATTACATCAAATTTGGGGGAGCAGGAGATACAGCAGGAGCTTGGAATACATAGCTTGCAGATGTCCCTTTCAACCTAAATTTTTCTATGATTCCAGGACACATAGACCAACACAGAGTTAAGACCTTCCACTTCTGGTTGTGGTAGACACCATCAGCATAGCTGTTTTTTCCTGGCAAACTGAAAGTTGGCTGGACAAGCCAGGTCTACCCTCTGACTCTTCTTTGCTATGTTGCAATCCCATTTCACGTAAGTATACTAATTGCATGATCTGGGCATGTGGGAAACACTAGTTCTGTGCCTAATGACACTGAGATAATTGGCTGGCATATGGCACCATAAAGGCTTATCCCAGCAGCATCAAAGTGCTATTTGTTACCTCCCAGAACTGGGTGTTGGCAGAGTAGCAGCGATTGCTTTCAGAGTACCATTTGTCTAAACAGGAAGCCTTAGGACTCTTCTGGGCATGAAATATCCACAGCTGCACAACATTTATTCAGTAGGAACACTTTCATCTTTCACAGCCTCTGTTAGACTGAACTATTTGGTACAGATAGTTAAGAAGAGGTGAGCAATAGCAGGTGAAGAAAGAGATCTGTAGTCAAAATACTGTTTTATTGGGAGAAAGGAAGGTTCAAGAAACGTAAGAAACGTAACTCAGCAAAAGCATTGTCGATCTGTTGGAGTTATATGCCGCAGTGAATCCTCCCAGAGCATATTTGTTGCTCAGAAAATAAGAAGAAATAAATTTAAGGGAAACAATTGCTGTAGGGAAATATGCTAAGAGACTAGTGTAAAATCATCTAGGCTGAATACAGCACAGAAGAATGTGACACAAGCATTATATAAACAACTCACCTAAAGTAAACACGTGTTAATTTGTGGGATATACTGTACTGTACCATTTACAAACAATTTGTCCAAAAAATCTGTTTCTTTTGCTACATTACATTCCAGGAGTTATGAGAAAAGAAAGAGAAGAGAGGCAAAAACATGGATTCAGTCTTGCTACAATAGAAATATGCCATTTGAATGTGTAGTGGAGAATACATGCTAAGCATATTCAGAGGCTTTTCAACATCCTATTTTTTCCCCAAACAATACAGACAGACAAGCAAGTTTAGAACAGCATATATTGTTTTGCATGATGATTCAGAATGCAGAAAGACTAAGCTCATCTTCAAAATTATTATCTTTTTTTTTCTCAGGGAGCATTATTTTTACAACTCCAGAAAGCACTATCTATTAAGCCCTCTGCTTATCAGTATCGTTAATTCATTGCATGAATAATGAATATGCATTCTTGTCTGAAAGCAAAACTGAGAAAGATAGATAATTAAATTATGGAAGGAAAATTGTGTACCTAAGGTGATGTGAGCCTGCCACCACTCTGATCCCAGGCAATCCCCTTCCCTCCTCTCCTTGGGTCTCTAGGGCAGGATCTGCACTGGAAAGCACCTAGCACATTTGCAGTGCTACTGCCTGGTTATAAGCCCTGTTGTAGTTATTACCCCAGCTGCAACAACTTCTATGATCCCTGGTTAAGCCGCCCGAACAACAGCCAACTACCTCAAGTGCTTTGTGCAATACTAGAGACCAGGGGGCGAAGACGCACAGAGATAGCAAACTTTTAGGTAAACTGTAGGCAAAAAAGACCCTCACAACAGAGTAATTTTTCACCCCCCTCCTGGTCAGCAGGGCTACTCTTGAATAAACGTGACTGGTGCTCAGCTAGGTTTCCAAGCTGCATGCGTTTACACCCATCTGTCAGAAGGATGTGCTGCCATCAGGCAAGATGGGAGGATTCTGGGCATAAAATGCCGATGCCAAGGAGAGAACGGTAGGCTGCGGTCCTAACCTTCCCAGTGACGTCTGCTCTGCACGACGCTCCTGCTCTGTGCCAGCTCTGCAATGCCATATGTCTATTTATACTTTATACCATGCACCTATTGGCACGTGCACGGCCAATGCATGGGGTGCTGGCACGGAAGTCAGAGAGGCCTGTGGTCTCCTGACCAGCTTTTTGATCTTCAGGATGTCACTTTATTTTCCCCATGCTGCCAGATACCTTCCTAAAGCCCATGAGAGCCAAAACCAACATATTTGCCTTCCTCCAGATCTTTCCCACACTTGCTTTAAATCTCTACATAAAGTTGAAATATATTTTCTAGAATTTGCTGAGAGATTCTGGAGTTCAGCCTTTTCTTATATACAGCCCCTCCCTCACCTACTGGGGGCAGGAGGAGCTCTAGCTCTCTCTGAGGACACCCACCCCTCCCCAGCTAGCTTTCCCTTGCTCTTACCTGATGAAAGGAATCGCTCTGCTCAGTACAGGGCTTTCTGCAGCTGCATTCAGGAACAGGACTTTGACGACTACAAATTAGACAAGAGTTTAAAGTCATCTCTTTTGAAGAGATGAATTTTATACAAGAAAAAAATTATTCACTGCTACAGTATTTGAGACCAGACAAATGACATTCACTGCACATTGACCTTTTCTGGCCAGAGCCATGTTCATCTCCCTCTCAATGACAAATCGAAAGCTTCATTGCTTCACTGTAACAAAGAATCCCTCGAGAGAGAATCCTTCTGTCCAGGAACAGCATACCTGCAGACAGCAGTGCTCCTCATCCCCCAACTTAGATAGATTGAGCCTGCAATAGTTCTGCACATGCATATTTATGTTTTGTCAGTGGAAAGATAGAGGGGATATAAAAAGAAGAGCTTCATATAAGAAAAAGCCACCTGCCTCCTTTGTCCATGATGTGGTCATTTGTCATTCATCAGATATTACCTGCTGCCCAAAGAAAAATATGTCATAAATATGGGAAATTTTCAAACCAAATGTTTGATGCACTCGGATAGAAAGCGAGGATGAAAATAAACCATATGTGTCCGTTACAAATGCACACATCACATTATAAAGGATGGTGAAAAATAATCATGAATCTGTCATCTCAGTAACATACCATTATTGCGCCTTCAGAGCATGCCCAGTAGCACAGGTTGCATCTCTATTTTGACATCCATAACTGAAGATATTTCCCAGCGGAAGCAGTAGGACAGAGGACTCATGAGAAACTTGACAGTTTTCTCCTGAACATTTTTAAGGAAAAAGGAACTGATATTTTCTTTTTCTTTATTTGGTATATATTGTTTTAGGGCTCTCATGAATTTTTTTCTGTCGCCTAATTTTAATGATTACCTGTTTTGAGAGGGAAATTAAAAGGTAATACTTCTGCAGAGAGCATGCTTGACTTTTACCTTAACTGAAAAGGTATAGTGATATGACTTTGACAGATATTGGTTATATATGATGATTATTGCATTAGCATCATTTTTATATCCATGAAATAAATAATAAACATGTCCCCATGACTCAACATTTGCCATGTGAAATGGACAACTAGAATAAAAGCTTAAGAGTAAAATAAGAAACAAATAGCACAAGGTAGAAAAAAGCCAAGCAGCTACACAAACAGCTGTGAATTAAAAAGTTTACCACCACAGCCTGTGCAAATCAGATAAACTATAACCATTCAACTAGATTAATGGTAGTTTTTTTCAATTTACTTGATTAAAACTAGCAGACATGAGTCATATTGATATTTACCGGGTGAAAAAAAGGCAGTGCTCAGGCCTGGGTCCCGGCTGGGTTCACAAATTACAGACGTTTCCAGGAGGGTTCGTCGTGCGTCTTACCAGAACATACAGTTCAGCCACTAAATGTAAACTCTACTGGTAGAGACGACTCCTTCCAATATTTCAAGTCTCTGGGTGGTATGCAGCTATTCCTGGTATCAGTGAATTCCCTTTTCCTAGCAATCAGTGTCTGCATTTACAGCGGCAGTTTTATCTGCAGTGTTTTGCACTCTCAAAACCAAAACTCTAAAACCTGTTTCCATCAAAAAGCTGGAATAGCCATAAGGCAGTGCCTAATGCATAATTAGTACAATGTAAAATGTCTGAGACTAAATTCTCAGACGATATAAAACAGGTATTTACTGAGATATTTTGTCCATTTATAGAAGCAAAGGATCTGGAACAGCACACCAATTTCTTCTTGTTTGACTGAAGCTACTCACTTTCAGCTCTGTCAACTACCTTCAAATATTTTGATTAAGGTTTTTCTAAGTGTGGAGGAACGGATGGGTGAGGGAGCTGAGTAAATTATGGATTGTCATTTGGTTTCTGCCAACTTAAATCTGGTTCAGTTCACATGGAGGAGGTTGTTTTGATGGTTTCCTAACAGCCCTTCATAAGCCTTAGAAAATAACCATTCATTTTTTCACTCCTGATTCTTCTTCTTCAAGACAGGGTCTGTGCTGGAGGGCGAGAAGCCATATACTGTATCTCAGGACTACCCACCTAAAACCAGGACTGCATCGGAACGCCAAGCGGCACTCCACTTTTCTCTTGGTGTTGCCCAGGCAAACCACATCCGCCAAATGAACCTAAGAAAAATGACGGCATATTTAGCTCATAGCCACTCTGCAATCAAGATGCAGTTGATATGCAAATGTGCCACGGTTACATTTACGTACACAGTTCTGCATCCTGTTGTTATGCGAGTGAACTGTGCAGTAATCCTTGAGGACTCAAATAAAGAGAACCCAAGCGTACCTCCACAGTCACCTGCCACAGTCCTGCCAGAGCTTATGCAGGTTAAGTATGGTGTAACTACTAAATGTAGAGCAGTTTCCCTGATTTAAATGACGCCACTAGCACTGGGCATAACAAACAGTATGAAGCCCCTCTGTATTTAGGGTCTGCTGAGTGGTCCTAGCAGGGAAAATCCTTGAGCTTCTTCTACTAGTGAAGGAGCTAAGAAGAGATACATTTAAGAACACATTATTAAAAAAAGGAAAAGCCTACACACCAGCTTGTGAGTGAGTGCAAATTTCCTCAACTGATTAAAGCAGGTCTACCACGTCAGCACCACTGAGTCAGAGCACCAGATTAATTCTAGAAATGCTCTGTGTAACAGCCAGCAGCAACGAGGAAGGTCACAGCCAAAGTTACTGTGTCACTCCTTCACGACAGGGCTCTTAAATAAACCATGAGGATTGTTTGTATCTGTTCCTTTCTGTTCACCTCCAAGCCTGCTGGACAGGGTGTGGGGGAGGGAAGGCATTCATTAATAGAAGTGGAAATTTGAATTTGTCAGCCAGCTGTATCAAAACAAAAAATGAGGTGTAGTTTTTATGCCTGGACCCTTTGCTCCTGTAATCCTGCAGTGAAACGAGCAGCCACCAAGCTCACACTGCATCCTTAAAAGATTGCTCTGCGCACCCTGTCAAAGGTAATGAAGGGTAGAAACTCTGTCCTTTTTCCAGAGAGGACACAATTCTCTGTACAGGTGCGGGGAAGGCCAGTAACACCAGCCAGGAAGCTTGAGAGACACAGGAGGAGGAAAGGGGCACCGATGAAGATACCTGCCCCTCTAGCACCTCTCCAGGACAAAGCAGTCCCATCAACTAGCCCGTCAAAGACCCTCCCATGGAAACGTGAGACACAAGGGAGCAGACAGCCTCCCCTTTGCCCCTCTCTGAAACACAGACTTCTCTAAACCTGCAGCCAGGAGCCTCCGTGCTAAGCATGCCTAAAGCCCTTTCCACCCAAAATCACCCTTACGTGGCCAGGATCCAAATGAGACCCACTGTCTGGAAGCCCTTCCACCCTTCAGAAACCATGAGTGTGTTTTATGACACCAGCCATTGCTTTTTATCAGTAGAATTCTAATTTCTTTTTCAAACATTTGCTTTAGGTTTTAAGCTTTTTGAGACTTGCATTTTGTTTGGGTTTTTTTTCACAAGTAGGTGCTAAAATCTTTGTGTTTCTCGGGGACTTCTCTCATAACTACAACATGGAGGGTGCTGGGGTTTTGGGGCAAACCCGATTATTTTGAAAGTTCCAACAAGACACATGAGTTTATAATCAATGATGATATCAAATGCACGTATTAAACAGCCTAGGAACATTTACCTCACATACACTCCAAGAATGATTTCACACAACCAGTGACTCTAAACAAATCATAAACTACTCAGCACCAGCTATTAACAAGACGGACTCTGAGCGGCAGTGAACAAGCTATTCATCACACATACTCACTACAAATCTTACAGGAGTTACCTATCCAACATCATAAAGGAGAAATTTGCCTATGTATATATGTAAGCATACCAAACATTATGCATAAACGGAAGTTAAACTAGATGACTGAAAAGTTACAGAAATGTTCCTATCTCCAAAGACATGCTTTTCTTGTGGTGCATGTGACAGCTAATATTTGAGGGAGTGAAATGAATGATGATGCTACTACTGACTTGTTTCAGTACCTTTTTGCTGGTCTTGGTTTTCCTAATGCGTGTGACAGCCCATGCCCCAAAAGTCAAGAGCAGGATGTAGAGAAATAACACAGACTATGAGAGACTAATCAGCAGGAGAAACTCAGACTAGGAGAGTTACGAGTTCTCACATACTGCCAGACTGATGCACACCATAGCTGCTAGAAAATACCTTCTGGGCCACACCAAAGTGCCCTTTGCGGGGAAGCCCAGGCACGAGGGGAAGGATGGCATGCAAGTCTTATCTCTACGTGAAACAGGACTTGGCTGAGGTCCACACCCAGAGCTATGAGGCAGAAAGCATTCTCAAGCTCCTGAGGGTCAACATGGCTTTCTTTATACTATCAAAAACGTGGCTGTCTGAATAATATAAGTATCAAGAAAAAAAAACAAACAACCCACAAAATTTTACTATTCCAGAATGAAGACAGACATAAAAAAGCAAATCAACTCCTTTTGTGGGTGATCAAAAGTTCAGGAGTTCAACAAATATGGTGCATTTGGACATATTATGACTGACGACCATAAGAAATTACTGATACAAGCTGTATCAGGGTTTTAGCTGATTAGCAGTATATACAGTTTTAATACAAAAAACAGAAATCCATTCCAGTGAATGGATAAGGCACTTTGGTCTTAAACACAGTATTACGTAACTAACTGAAATGATTAATAATATTACTAATTTTATTTCTTCTTGTTACACAACAAGCAGTAACAAATATTTTGTCAATTAAAATGCAGGTGGATAAGAAAGATCGCGAGGTTTTCTTTTGTTTTTTTAAGGAATGAATTTTCATTTTATTGAAGGTAAAAAAAGAAATTATTCCCCAGTTTTCTGTGAGTGGAGACTTTGTTAATTTTACTACTAGCAAGCCCTGTGATTTTCTGTAGGCAAATTTCACAAGCAGCAATGTGAATTCACACAGAGTGGGCAGTATGAGCCTGTCAGTTCATAAAAATAAGTTCTGTTCTGTTTTTATGATGGATCCTATAAACTCCACAAAGTTGGACTGACAGCATGTGCTTAATAGTTAGACTAGCTGACTAGTAATCAGGAGCTGTGCATTCTTGAGTCTCTTACTAATTCATTACATGAATGTGATAACATCATGTGGCTCTCCCATACAGCAGTCTCTCTGACTTCAGGATTATCCTCCACCATCAGTGACCTATAAAGAGCATTCTGAGGCTGTCAGATGGGGTTTATGGTGCTCTCTGAGGCTTCTAGGTGAAAGGTGCTGCCATCAACGTTTTTCAGCTGTAGGCCCTCAAAATGCAGCGCTCACATCAGTATGTGCTCTATTGCTCAAATCAATAAAAATTAATAATTAAAGGAAGTTCATTTATATGTATACAAATATTTTGGTGACAAATATTGGGGTTCTGTTAATATCGATCTTTAGGGTCTTGCCATGAACCAAAGAACAGATTTGAGGATACAGCAGTGAAACCCAGATGTTGTGGCTCTTAGCTCTATACCTTATTCACCTGACCACCCTGCCCCTCTGAAAATGATGTATTTTATTCGTCTTTGAAGAAAACCCTGAAAATATATATATTCATTTTCCAATACATCCTGCAACTATAGCTTCTGTGTGCATGACCCCTAAAGACAGTGGGTAAAGACAAGAAGGTATGTTGCAATAATACCAAAAATGAAGAAGCTTATTTAGCATCTTTTAACGCCAGCCTCATTTCAGAATCTCAAAGCTTGGTATTTTCACAAAAGAGCTTTGAGGAGTCTGTGAGCTTTTAGTTCTGTGAATCTGATATTAGCAAAGATTTATAGCAAGGATAAGACAATATTATGCAAAGCAAAGCCAATTGTTATTAGCCTCTCAATCTTTTCTTTATTCATGAAACAATTCTGTGGTTAAAGCAAAAAGCAAATGCCAATATACCTTTCCAGAGCAGTCTATTCAATTTTAACTCGAAGTGCCATTCATCACAGAGTTAGTTGCTTCCTTGCTATGCCTGCAGCAAGTTCCAATTCAACTACATTAAGCAATTGGCCTTTTGATAATGCAATGAATTGATGGCACTGCAACTTTATTACAGCTGGATTGCTTATCAAATAACACTTGTGGAAGTCTTTATCTTCAAATAGGAAGTAAGAGTAAGGTAGAAGTAGGAGTAAAGGGAATTCACAGGAATTAAGTGTTGTATTCTACATAAAACATTTTGAAGTTTGTTCGTTTGGGGTTTTTTAAGCTCTGCCTAGGACACGTACGTTCAACATTTATGGCATACAGGCTTTTAAAAATGACTTTTTAATAATGCTGTAAAAGGACAGAGGAGAAAAGCTGGAAAGCTGGTTTTGTATGATGAGACTGCATTTTAAATTCATCAGGAAAGGAACAGTACACATTGGTGCACATTGTTGCAGTTTTGGCACTGTGCATCCCTGATTTCAATTGGGCCCCCCAGGCACTGCTAAGTTAAAAAAAAAAAGAGCAACTCTAATAATATTGAAAAACGATCCAAATCTGGAAACCTTGGCTATCAACTCAGAAGAACATTCTGGCCTAAATCTTTGGGCAGTTGTTATTTTGTTTTGCTGGGGTAGGGGTGGGGGGTGGGAGTGTTTGTTTGTTTTTGGTTTTTTTTTTAAACTTCCACAGCAAATTGACATTTTTGTGAAAATATATTTAGCCCCAAATCCAGTTTTCTATTGAAAAATAGATTAAAACACAAAATGCAGCTAGCCCTACCCCTACCTTGCTATTAATAACGAAGGAAGAATATTAAATGTAGAAGACTGAAATCTCAAGAGAAGTTGTAGGACTAAATGACATGTCTATAAACCACCTTTAAAAGAATGGAGGCAACTTAAAAGTATATTTATGGCAATTCTCAAAATGTGCAAAATTCACATAAGTTACATAGGACTATGGATATGATGTCATCAGTAGCCTTGATCTGTCCTTAAGCTTCTCTATACTGGCCATAAGCAACAGCTTAAACACTTAACATAATGTAGCTAACTACAAGAGGGAATTCGTACATCCATAGGAAGAGAACAGTTTTTAAATGCAAACTCTACCTTTTTATTACTCTGTTTCAAATCAAATTCTCCATGGAGAGTAAACAATTTTTTATTTTTTTTTTAAAGAAGTTAACCTTTGCAGTTTGGAAGATCTACTTTCAATGTAAATGGTTGTTTCCAAGTTGAGTGCCTGCTTGGCCACTTGACTAGTCAAGCATCTAAAAAGAGGGAAAGTCAAATGCAAGATAGCAGCACTAACAGATTTTCTATAAATATAAAAACATTACATGTTGTGCAGATCTGTGTGATATTAATTCACGGGGATTCTAATTACCAAAGTAATGCTGGGCCTTTTAATAAAAATATCTATTCTAAGCATCACCTTTTATCTCCTAATTGATCCTAAGCATTTAAGAGCTATTTCGTTGCATGAGAAGACTAAAACTTTCCCTTTACAACTCATTATAAACTACAATTTCTTGTTGGTATAAAGGAAGTCCTCACTTACCCAGTTTGCTTTTGTATTGCACCAGAATTGCCTCTCTCCAGTTGCCACAAAGGAAAATAAGAACTGCCATCAAAATATAAGTCAATGTCTAAATCTATCCAAAATCCCTCTTCAAAGGTAGTCAACAGCAGATGTCCACATGTATAAAACTCCCCTAATGGCTATTTATGCTATAAAACACTATTTTTAAGCCCACACAAATCAGTTTATCTCCAGTCAAGATGTAACACTGAAGAAGAATGAGGTATGGTGTGTCTCCAAATTTCACCTTACTGAGCATTACCATGAAACTACAACATCTGTATACACGGTAGGCTCACTGAGTGGCCTGAAACCTGCTTACATGCAGCCGTTTCTATTACCCTTTCCCCCCACTTTTCCTCAGCCACTCTCTCATTTGTCTTGTCCAGCTGTGGCATTGCTGGACAAGCTGGACAGGCTTTAGAACATCATTTTTAAACAGCATCTAGCACAACAGAGCACAAACTGAATGTTGAGCATAGAGGCTTCAGTCAACCCTAAAATGAGTCATGTGCATGTTTTGTAAAACTGACTTAAGAGAAGAAAACTTATTTATTTCCTTTTCCCTTTCTCTCTGCAACATGCTCTTATTTTCTCCCCACAAAGTGTATGGAAGTTAAAAAAAATTTTAAAAATTCATCTTGTCTAGTACATACATGAAAAATGACATTTTAAAATTCTTTTCTTCAAAACATTTAAAAGTTAACTTATTAAAAAATTTCAGCGTCTGAGGAAGAAAAAATAAAAACCAGACTTAGCCTGACAAGTTTTCAAGAGTGGAAGAGTGAAAATAGCACATACTGGTCTGTGCACCACATGGCTCCCAATAGGTCATTCCCTACAAGCAAACACTGAGTTTACTTAGCAACAACTCATCTCCAGTTTTCAGAAGGAGATGAGCACAGCGGAGGGGGTTCAGTTCATAGGTGACAGATGAGCTTTTCATAGAGTTAGGAGCTGAAAATCCCAGCCCTGTACCTAATCCTCTTAAACGTGCGCAGACTTTCCCTAGACAGCTTAATTTAGATGGTTTCCCTACAACATGTAGGCAATCATGGAAAAAGCAAACAACGTTTGGAGATAAAGAATCCGTGTCCCTCAAAAAAGGCTGAAATGTTTTCCCAGCCCATTCCTTCAGCTGCCCATCTGTTATCACATGCTGTATTTCAAACTTGATCTCAGAACCATCCACACAAAAAGACATGACAGACTCAAGTGGGTGACACGAATAAGGAATGACATTTGCAACATTAATAGTGCAAGCTGGAGAGATTAATCAGCGGCTCTGACCCCTGCCACTCTACCCAGTAACTATTTCCATGCCAAAAAGAAGTGGTCTACCCCTCTATTACCTTATTACTCCGGATTGTGGAAGTAATGTTTTTGCAGCTGTGATAGATGGAGGAAGAGGCAGAGTAGTGTAGAGATATGTACATGAAGGTAGGCTTTTTTGTCTAAAAGCTTCTTAATTTTCTGTCACATTTTGGTCCAACAGAATATACTACCCCTCCCTATTACTGCACGGGCCATTAATATTGCAATTACATACGGTATTCTGTCTAGATCAGTACAATAAAATATCACTTAAAGACTTCTAGTTTAGCAGTCACCTCTCTCCAACACATCAGGACTGTTTGTCAGGTAAATATTTCATTTGAAATGAAATCCCAAAGCAGGAAATTAATACACCATCCGCATACCCATCATCCATTCACTGTGCCAAATTCCTCTTTGTATGCCCCCTTTCAAAGCCAATGCAATCTGATTACGAGCATCTCATGACAGTTTATCCCCAAAATAAGTTGAATAACAATTCCTCTTCTCTTCCCAAAGTCTGTGCCATGACAAAATTTGGATTGGAGGCAATGAGCCCATTACAAAATTACGCATCAAAACCCTAAACAGAAGTCAATGCATGTTTTAGTAAAAAGGCAAGGGCCAGGTTCTGACGTTCTGCTCTGGATGCATAATGCCCCACGCTGAGTGAAGCCCCCTTTATAGTGTTAGGACTAGACAAATATTAAGGTGCCAGGGAGCCTGAATGAGAGGAACTCAGTCTGACTCAAAGCCAAAGCATATTAGAAACGTAACAAGTGATTTCCACGGTCATTTTCTGGAAAGAGTGACTAGCTTTGAAATTTCAGAGCATTTTGCAATACAATTCAATCAACCCCAAATTAAGTAATTCATCTGAAATGTCAAAAAATCTACTGCCCAACAGAAAAATTAGTTAAACATTCAAACACATGCACTTTTCCTTTTCTTCTTGCCTAAAACCTCTTCTCCCCCTGGTCTTGGTTTGCTCTCTTTTCATTTCATCCTTCTGCCATCCAGTATTAGCTAATGAGATACACAAGGCTTTCAAATCTTTGAGACTGCTACTTTCTTTCTAAAAAGTTTTAATGAAAAAAGTTTGCAGGCACTACAATTAAATCAATATAATGTAGGATCACTTCTGATTTTCAACAAGCTGCGAGCCTTTTTTCTCATCACTTTTTCTCCCTTTCTCCAATTAAAAAAAAAAAAAAGGTTTTTTTATATCAATCTGCAGAAATACATTTTGTTTTGGAATTCACGCACGTGTTCTTTAAAAATCAGTCAGCTGTATCAAATTCATATCTTCATGGCAACGAACGATTACACAGTTATTGAAGAGGAGTTCATTTTCTCTAATCATCCTGTATACTGAAAAGGAAAAAAATACAAAAAATGTCTTTTACTCTAACAGAGAGATTTAAAAAAAAAGAAAAGAAATATACTCTGAAAAAAAATGTGCAGAATATTAATAGAGTCTCCATCATCATCTTAAAAGGTTTTAACGATCCCTAGGTTTGCATTCTCATGCTGCGGTTCTGGATACCTTAATGTAAAATTAACATTGGTACAATATTATCTTGCTGTTCCTCATTTGCTTCTCTACTAACTTGGCTTTCTTATAGCACTTTCAGACACAGATTTAAGAAGAATATTTGACTGCTGAACTACTTAGCTGTCTCTGTAACTCGGCACATCTTGCCCTTCAGATAGGAGCATATCTACAAACTGTAGCAAAAACTGCTTATGAAGTACAGAGTCCATCAGTAAGATGATGAACAGCCTTCTGAAAAGACTTCTTATATATAAATCAGCTGCAAATAGTCTCATTCTTTGTAGAAGCAGCGAGCACCACTGTGAATTCTAATGAACTTTTTGCCTTGCAAATACACAGCTTGACAGGACACAGTTACATTTATCAAATTGAAAGAATTGCCTCTCAATTACTTTCCTCCCCTCTGGTCGTTATACTACAGGAAAAGCTAATGCCTGCTCTATCTCAGTGGTTGTTTCTAGAACACCAAAATATCCACTCTGATTTATCACATCTTTAAACAAAATCTTCCTCCATCCTTCTAATCTTTCCTTATGCAGAAGCGTCACCATTTTTGCCACCAGACTGTGGAATCCTCTTCTCTCTGCTCTACTTTTTACATCACAGTTACCATGAAATGCAATACTCACAGGGCAGGAGGCCCATCATTTCCAAGAAGTGCTCTTCAATCTTTTGAATATTATGTCCCATCATCCATTTGCTTTCTGACTACCTTTGCACACTAAGCCAAGCTTGTCCTTCCAGGAATTCTGTCCAGAGTCAACATCCCCATGCAAAAGGGGACAGAAGGCAAGGCACCAATTAAAAGGCCTTTAAACTATGAACTACCTGCAAGATATATACTGTTACGAGATATATACAGCTCTAATGCCAATCTGAAAAGGCTATTTCACCCTATTTATTGGTATCAATATGTGGCAAAAGCCTGGCTAGGCACTGGCACAATATATCCTTGACACTAGGTGTCTGAGAAAGCCTAGAACATTCATTAAAAAGTATTTGCTAGCTAGTGATTTGAAAAAGTCCTTGCAAAAGCAACTTCATTATTTGTGCCACTGTAAGCAGACATCCAGGTGGTTTTGATCCTTATTGCCTCCATTATATACCAGTTATTGCCACTGCACTCTAGAAGAAATTACACTGCACACATCTGAAGAATATTAATAGTCTGTAACTCAGACTGATACATACATGATGCAACCATTTTGTACCAGAACTAGCTTATCATGGACTGAGCTGTTTAGAAAACAAGAATACAGACTCAAGAAAGAAAAAAAAAAAAGAAAATCAAGGCTTCAGGAGTTTACTTATAATGCCAACAAGGAATGAAATCAAGATCTCTTCAACGTGTTGTGAAAGCAAATGGCAACCTAGTGCAGATGCTTGAACTTGAGTTTCTTCTATGTCAGCTGAGTAACTTAACCATCCAGCCAGTATTCTCCAACTTACCTTTTTTTTTCCTGACAGAAGTTCAATTTTAACCAATGTGATTCTGGAAAACAGTTCTGTATCATTTAATAGAAATTTTCAAGTACTCCATCAGTCTAGTCAGAGGCGATAAACTAGAAACAGGCTGTAGCTGAAGTGGGAGGAAAATTTTGAAAACAACATTGTGTGTTGTTTCTGCTGCTGCGAGGTTGTTCTGAATGATGGTGGAGTACTGCAAAACAATAAACATACATTCACGCATACCACAGACTTAGGGCAAAGGCAAAGGTGTTAATAACGACATTTGCAAGAATTCAGGAACAGGGAAGAGTCTATGCTATCCTAGAACGGGATGCAACTGAAACTTAAAAAATGCTATAAAACTCTTGCACTATAAATGTCTAGAAGCAATATAGGGATGTTAATTTTGAAGATCACGGGCAGTCTGCCTCTCCTTGATTTGTGAACTTTTGGAGGAAGATCTATTAAGATGCAATACATCAGATCCACTCCTTCCTGCCAAAGGCAGACGCTGAGAAGTGCTGCAATATCTGTTCATCTTTGTAACACCACTGGAGGAACCACAGTTAAATAACATTAAAGCAGATTAACTGCAGCAAAAATTACAATGGACCAAAGCTGAAAGTCCCAATTGGTCAAGCCAAAGGCTGTAAGAGACTTCATTGCTCAAGGCAGTGGAAGAATCAAGGTCTCAGATATGGAATATGGAAATACCCCACCATGAGCACTACATGCACACTTCCATTTTGTATCCATCATCCTGAAATACAGTACTCACAAAACTGTATCATCTCTTCACTGCTTGCCAGTGATAATGCAGTATGGCTCATTATAAATAGATTTTGATATAAGCATGAAGAAGGGGGGGGGGGGGGGGTAGGAGATTCCACTCTTTGCACCTATCTAACTACTTATTTTTGCTTTCAAGATAGTTTCCAGGATAGAAGAGAATATTTGCAAATGTGCAGAGAGGCAGCTAACAAACCTGTAGCAATTTCCAGACTACTTCTTCAGCAAAACTCTTTAGGATACAGCTGGTGACTTGCTGTTGTTGAAGGTTAACTTCTGCAGTCTGCTATATGCTTTTTGCCTCTGCCAGCTCCGTCAGCCTTTGCTGGTTGCTTTCTGACTTAGGAGTACCCATAGCTTTTGACTACAACAGACTGCTGATCAAAGATTGCCAAGCACTTATTGCTACCATTGCTTGACAGGTGCTATATGACCAATAGGCAAAGCGCTGCTAACGGTGTCCCAGCAGTTGTTGCAGCAGGAGTGCAAAGGAGCCCAGAACCTCTGCTGAGGACTGTGCACTAACAGTGGTGATGTGCCATGTAGTCTCCAACACCGGCTGGAGCAAGCGGCCTTGGCACACCAGGGGCCTTGACCCAAACAGCACTACTGAGCAAGGATGCCACTGTTCAGGTCTCAGGCTGCAAGAAGTGACTGGTGAAGTTGGGAACAGTGGTTTCCTCCCCTACGGGAAGTGTGCTGTGGTTGTGGCACTCAACTGCCAGGTGAGGGAGATATAAGAAGAGGTGAGGATGCACACCATCGGGGAGGATGAACAGGAGATCAGTTTGGCCTTTGCAGAGACCTTGTAGAGCTAAGAATCCAAGACCTGTATTGCAAGGCAGGAGGGAAATCTAGAGACTACCTCAAGGGATCAAAACACCCAAGATGGGGGAAGACTGAAATTTGTCATTTCTAGTAACACAACTGGGGCTTCTTCTCCACTTCCAGTTCTGGAAACAGGGGAGAAAGGTCACCTTGCATCAGGGGAGGCATCAAAGCCAGCTAAGCTTCAACCAAGTGTCTGTATAATGAAGAAAATGGGAGTGATTGCTGTTGGAGACTCCTTCCCACAAGGGAGAGAGGAATCCTTCTGTCGGTTTGATCTGTTGTCTCAGGTTTGCTGCTTATCTGGGATGTGGTAAAGAAATTGTTGAGCTTTTTCGAGCCTTCAGGCTATTAACCTCCACTGCTCATCCATGTGAGCATCATAAACAAACTGGAGGAACTAAGCTCCACATGCAGTCACAGAACTGCGGCACGGTTGGAGTAACATGCATGGTAGGGTGGCTTGCACAACTGGCATGCTGTGATGGACAGGTATATGCACTCTTCAGGAAAGGCAGGCACGGAAAACAAAGAGCAGGGTTGTCCCTCTATTTGAAGGAGCAGCTCAAATGGCAACATGGCTGGACTCAGGCCAGCCAGGATATTTCTGGATGGTGTCATGAATAACCTCTTGATTTGAGCACTAGAGGGCCAACCAGGGGTGAAGACCTTTTTCTCCCAGAGGACAGCCAGGCAGCAGAACAGAAGGTTTGTGCAGGATCCATCCTTGGAGATTTTCCAGACCCATCTGGATACATCCCCAAGCAACCTGGTCTGAGCTCATTGCTGGGCCTGTCTTGAGCAGGAGATTGGAGTAAGGACTTCCTGAGGGCCCTTCTAACCTGAGGGACTCTGAAACTCTGGGGAAAAAAATCCTCTAATTCAGTGGCAATCACAGATCTGCCTGCAAGGAAAAGGTGGCAGTCAGAGGTAGATAAATTTATCCATGTGCATAGAATTACAGACATTTTTCCCTTCTTAGTAAAAATCACATGTATTTACATGAGACAGAAGTGTTAAAGAGGCTTATATTTAAGACAAATAAGCACAAAAGTAAACTCCAGATAATCTACCATTAACTAAACTAGGATAACACTCATACGCTTAAGTTATTCCACAAAAAAGTTCCCTAATAAATGTATGACATGCCTTATGAGATATAAGGCTCAGGTTCATAGTCCTGATTCCACAGCCTGTGCTAATTTATTTTTTTTTTTTTATATATATATATATATGCCTGTACAACTGAGCAGGGCAAAGCAGGGCTGGAGTCACATTGCCTAACACTGGCCATCTAAATAGATGTTTACTCTTTTCTCCAAGGTTTTCTCCTTAAGCTCCCTCACAGTCCCTTGCCGAAGAGTCACCTTCCACTAAATCTCCCCTTGGCAGACAAATACAACTAGGCAAGATGAATTCCACCCTTAACAAGATCTGTTAACAAAATCAACTAAGCACTTAAAGACAAACACTAGAGTGAAAACAACTGTCCCTAATAATACCAAACAGGCTGTAACTGAACTCATAGCAAGTACATGGTAAGCAATAATTCTTCCAGTTCCTCTCATTTATTCCTCAGGGTCTCCCAGTGTGACTTCCTGTTTTAGACCTGTCTTGCTTAGACTGTTAATTTTCTTCAGGGTTGGGCACTGTTCATATTACTTATCTAACTCAGGACTTGCGCCACAGTTTAATCTCAAACACTTGCATTACTTGCATACAACTCCACCCTGAAAGCCACCCTACCTTTCAGCAATTATCTCTGTGAGATAATTAAATCAGTACATACACCGAGTTAACTGAAGACAGAGAGAGAAGACATCTGAAGTGTGAGACAGGCTGTGCACAGAAAAGTTGAGACTGTGAGAGTAACCAAAGACAGTATTTCTAAGACAGGCAGGCTTTCGTGGTAGTCTCTCAGCTCAGTCCCAACTCCAGCCTTAGCTCCGTCCCCACACCTCAGCACCCCAGCCTTCATTTGCACCTCTGTTTCATGATTCTGATGTAAAATATCCTTTTATTTGGAGGTTTATTTTGTAACCAGGATCCAGCACAGGGCCAGAATGAGGGCCTAAGATACAACTTTTCTGACTGAGAATCTTGGCATTTGAGTTGTCACGTACATGGCACAGGAGCTCACGTCCTCGCAGTCGTCCTGTCCAGTCCTTATTATAGCCTATGGGAAGTGGGGGCCAGGAGGAGGACAGAAAGAAAAGGATGAGAAGAGACCTCCAGTCTCTAAAAGCCTAGCCTAAGAGAGCTGGTTGTACACATTTAATGTGAATTAGGCATTTAGCACTCACCTCAAAAGCCTAAATAAGAAATGTTGCTTAAATTGAAATCAGCGGAAAATTTTTATAAGATCCAGAGTTTCACTCTGCCTGTTTATTTCCTTCTCTGTAAAGGCACATAAACAGGCTCTTGTCAAAAACCTACGCAGAAGTTTTGCTGTCCTGCCTTTGCCTGCCCCGCTACACTCTACACCCACACATGCACACAGTGACTGACCGTATGTGAATTATCAGCCTGTGGAGTCGCTCAAATGTGACGACTGTTTCCCATAACAAGCTCCTGAAATAAAGGAAGTTTGTCAGCTCTCCAGTATTTATCACGGTACCTTTCTATAGGGTAAGAAAAGAGTTTGAACTCTGAATGCTTTTATAAAGGCTAGAACAGCATATGTTGTATTTTTCAAGATAGAAGATGTAACTCCTAACAAGTTGAATGCTGACTGTTAGATGCCCTTGTGCAGGGCAAAAAATGAACAGTCTTTTAAGCCCCTTCTGAAGTTTCAGTGAGGGTTTGACATTTTAAAAATCCTTCTTTAAAATATGAAGGAAGTCTACCATTTCTTTCCATAAATAACACCTTTCAAAGTTTTATTCATGCCTGGAATGGATTCAGTGTTTTAAGTGAAGTAAACATTGTTTCATAATCTGAGGAGTGCCAAACAACAAAATATTTCCCCTCTAATTTATTTCTGTTACATAACATTATAAACTAATGTAACAGGCAAGTAAGTGGAAAACATCAGGCAGACTGATTTTTATGACATCTTACTGGATTAGCAGTAGATACAGGGGATTTAAAAATATATGTTTGAATATGAGATAAGGAAAGATTAATTAAATCATTTTAATTATTAAAAAGGAACAAAAAATAGTGGTAAAAAGTGACCTATCAAATTTAATAAACTCTTAAGCTAAAGTTTAGAGATACTCTGAACTAGCACTAAAAGTGAACCTCAGGTCATTTGAAAAAGCTCCCACACATCTGCAAACCTGCTGCTGATTATCCCCAAACTAACAAATAGGAGGACTGGAATGTTAAAACATATCAAACAAAGCAAAGGGGAAATAAGACTTTCAGGCAAGGTCATGCTACCTAAACCGCAATACTTCCTTGCAAATGCATTTTTCCAGAAAGGGCCAACATAACTTCCCTTCTGCAAGGTCTGTAGCTTATTATTCTCTGTGATGATTCACACTGTACAATAAAATTCCTATTTGAAAAACAGAACCAGTGCAACTTTAAAACAAGTACATAGTTCCATTCAGGACACTGTAAGTTTAAGTTGATGAGCTGTTTGATCCTTTGAAGACCTATATAGTCACTCTATTTGATGATATACCCAGTTGCCTAGGTTGTTTTCCCCCTTTTATTACAGCTGTATCCTTTGGATAGGATACTGGCATCATACCACTGAATCCTTACAAGACTCTCCACATGGCCCATGGTATACGTTAAGTCAAAAAGCAGGTAATAAAAAATATTACTGGAACTATTCAGCAGCACTGGCAAAGTTTCAAGCCTAAGGTTTCCAAACAGTACAGCTTGGGAAGTGTTGATAAGACCCAGGCAGTAAACAGACGCTGAACAAATGTCTCAGGAATGGCAACGTGAAGTGACAATTCAAGCTAACTTACCACAATGAGATTATTTTATCTCTCTGTACTGCGAAAAATAATACGTCACCACTGTTCTTAGTAAGTGACAGAATGAGGTGCTACAGTCCCATGCAAGACTAAGTAGTTCACAGGAAGGGGAAAAATGCTACGTAGGACACAGTCTTTGCATAGGTTACTTTCATTTCTCACCAAGGATAATTCTAATCAGTTAGAGGTTTTGAGTAGCCACCGAGCCATATCCACACACTACAAAACAGGCTGTGTGCTGTCTACAAAGTGTGCTTTAGTGTAGCTTAGAAACAGTCAGTATGAAGGAAGACAGTGAACTTATTCAAAGGGCAAGAGGCAAAACAGCTTTATGGTATCTTCAGTCACAACCATTAGTTTCAGTGATGACTGTAAATGTGTAATGAGAACGTTTCTGAGAAGATGATCTCCCAGAAGCTTTCTCGCCATGCACACGCTTGGTGTTCGAGGAAACTGCCACATCATCTCTGCGCATTGATAGTCACAGAGCTGCATTTAGACCTGAGCAATTATCTACTATACAGTTCTCCTCCTAAAAGCTCTGCTTCAAAAACATCAGCTTTTAAAAATTAATCACTCCTAGCTGGAATAGTGTTTAATCAACATTCACTTATTTGCTTGGTCATTCTTTCACTTTGTGAGAAGGTGGTGGTCGTTATAATTGCATAAAAGGTATTCTTGGAGATGAAAGTTTCTTGCCTTTCCCAAAAAATTTTGTGCCAGTGTCCTCTCACACTAGCTTGGAAGAGCCCTGTTTTAAAATCCACGTCCAACATAGCCTGAAAACAGACAGTAATGCTATGTATCATTTGGGATAAAATAATTTTCAAAAAACAGAATGAATATATATATATATATTAGCTAACAAGTTTTAAACCTTTGGAGCACATTGAGTCTCCATGGGTTAGCCAGCCAAAACAATTCTGTGTTTCGCCTTGCATGGGAGGGTCCTCCTACAGACTTTTAAACACACCCACTAAGATAAAGTATATGATGCATTAAACCCATCTTTTCTCATCTAGACTAGGCATCATAGCTTGGTACTGCTTGCGTGATATGGATATGTTTGGGAAAAACCACTGAAGTCATCACACGGATTTCCTGTAAACCACTTAGCAGCCTCGACTGCAACCTGGACTGGTTTTTGTATCATGCAACAAAGCTGAACAGCCCTATCATCCACCCTTGCTTTCCCAGTGTTGCCCACTCATTTCTTCCTTCCCTTCTTTGCCTAAAAATATGTATTCACACACAGATCACATTTCCTATTACTATTACTTTTCCAATATGACGCATCATTTTGATACTACAGTAACAGCAAAACATTTAAATAATACGTTTGTCCTGATACTGACCTAAGACATCTCTATAGCATCTACAAGAAGGGCTGGAAGGAAGATCCAGGGAATTACAGGCCTGTTAGTCTGACCTCAATGCCGGGGAAGGTTATGGAGCAGATCATCTTGAGTGCCATCACGTGGCACGTACAGGACAACCAGGCGATCAGGCCCAGTCAGCATGTTTTTATGAAAGGGCAGGACCTGCTTGACTAACCTGATCTCCGTCTACAACAAGGTGACCTGCTTAGTGGACGAGGGAAAAGCTATGGATGTTGTCTACCTGGACTTTAGTAAAACCTTTGACACTGTTTCCCACAGCATTCTCCTGGAGAAACTGGCTGCTCATGGCTTGCACAGGTATGCTGTTTGCTGGGTAAAAAACCAGCTGGACAGCCAGGCCCAAAGAGTTGTGGCAAATGGAGTCAAATACAGTTGGTAGCTGATCACAAGTGGTGTTCCCCAGGGCTCACTGTTGGGGCCAGTTTTGTTTAACACCTTTATCGGTGATCTGGATGAGGGGATTGACTGCACCCTCGGTAAGTTTCCAGATGACACCAAGTTGGGCAGGAGTGTTGATCCGCTTAAGGGTAGCAGACAGGCCCTACGGAGGGATCAGGACAAGCTGGATCAATGGGCCAAGGCCAGTTGTATGAGGTTCAACAAGGCTCAGTGCTAGGTCCTGCACTTGGCTTGCAACAACCCCACGCAGTGCTACAGGCTTGGGGAAGAGTGGCTGGAAAGCTGCCCGACAGAGAAAGACCTGGGGGTGTAGGTCGACAGCCGGCTGAATATGAGCCAGCAGGGTGCCCAGGTGGCCAAGAAGGCCAACGGCATCCTGGCTTGTATCAGAAATAGCGTGGCCAGCAGGAACAGGGAGGTGGTTTTCCCCTGTACTCGGCACTGGTGAGGCCGCACCTTGAGTACTGTGTTCAGTTTGGGGCCCCTCACTACAGGAAAGACATTGAGGTGCTGGAGCATGTCCAGAGAAGGGCAACAAAGCTGGTGAGGGGTCTGGAGCACAAATCCTATGAGGAGCGCCTGAGGGAACTGGGGTTGTTTAGCCTGGAGAAAAGGAGGCTGAGGGGACACCTTATCAATCTCTACAACTGCCTGAAAGAAGGCTGTAGCGAAGTGGGTGTAGGTCTCTTCTTCCAAGTAACAAGTGATAGGAACCAGCCTCAAGTTGCACCAGGAGAGGTTTAGATTGGGCATTAGGAAAAATTTATTCACAGAAAGGGTTGTCAAGCATTGGAACAGGCTGCCCAGGGAAGTGGTTGAGTCACCAGTCCTGGAAGTATTTAAAAGACATGTAGATGTGGCACTTAAGGACATGGTTTAGTGGTGGACTTGGCAGTGCTAGGTTAATAGTTGTACTCAATGATCTTAAAAGGTCTTTTCCAACCTAAATGAGTCTATGATTCTAAGAAGTTTGGTTGTTCAGCAAAGCCCAATTTGCAATTTTATTTCAGCCTCAATTTACACAGTGACAAGGGTGATGATCAGACACCTAAACAAACTTATGTCAGGACATTTGAAGTACCCTCAGCATCCAAAGCATCTGCAGTGGGCTGGCACAGGAGACACACGGAAGACCCATGCCCTTTTGAAGCCAGAGGCCACATGGTTTTGTGAAACAACATAGGATGTCTATGGGTCAGCATTTAAGTCCTCTGAGATTAAATTTGTGGGAGTTTAACTGACAGAGCTGGAAGACATGCTTCCAGACTTACTAATCCTTCTTCAGATCTGAGAGACAGCTAACACCTAATAAATGTGATACCTATTTTTCTGATCAAATAAGAAGCTTTCTACTTTTCAGTGAGCTGAGCTCCAACTCCATTTCAGAAGAACACCAGTAAGCTATATTCATTCAAGAGAAATACTCCTCAGATGGGGAAACACTGCTGAACTGAAACACAGAATTATTAAAAGCTGTATTACATAGTTATGGCTGTTCAAGTGCCTTCTTATTAACAATATTTGTTAGACATCCTTCTTACAGCCGAGTAATGCCTAACAGTATACTTAAACTAACTTAATTTGGTGTCTTTCTGTTCTCCCTTGATACAAATCTAGCAAGAATTGAAAGACTCCTCTGTGTATTCCTGACCAAAATACGGACGTCATTTATTAATCCACTGAAAGTGCATGTCATTTCTGAACATTAATAGTTGTAGTTCAACGCAAAAATATTACATTTTTGTGTGTCCTATTGAATTCATGCTTTCCTTAATGTTCTATGTCTGTTCCTCATGCTGAAATCCTTCCACAGAGACAAACCCATCATATGCTCATAAAACCTGATGCTTGGGGTAGCACATACCTAATGCAGATTGAAAGCTTTTGCTGAATCTGCATGCATATGATGCTTTGAAGAAACATGCTCTCCTAATTACATCCTTTCAACAAACATCTGGAAGAGTAAGCAGGTGAAAGCTGTAAAGTCTGCTCTTATTATTACAAAACAGTTTTCCAGATTGAGAATGGGCAGTTACCTATATGCAGACATCACGAAGTCTCCATCAGAAAAAGTCAGTCTTGTCTTTGCTTACCCTGCCTTCCCCATTTTCTGCAGCACATAGAACTTTACCAGTTGATTCACCAAGCAAGTCCCTCATCCATTCTCAATATATGGCAATCCAGATGTTAATCACAGCCCTACCAAAGTGTTATGCTAGAGGACAAGACAGTTTATTATGGTTTAGCTTGTGTTATTCCTGCTTCTGCTTCTCTCTCAACTTCTAACACCTCCTTTCAGGTGAAGAGACTGAAGAAGTTTGTCATCTTTTCTTCCATCTACACTTTGTGCAGCCACAACTCTATGTGCAGGCCCATATACAGTGTGCCAGGTTTCTCAGAGCCATGTTTCCTCCACTGGATTAGTAAGAACAACTCACAACTTTCCAGCTGCACATGGCAGAGGAAAATGCTTTTGCTAGTGATGCAACAAACTCCCTGCAGGTTTCAAACATCTGCGAGATTCTGAATCACCTTCTGTCATTTTTTTAACTGTCCTGAATTGGCCCCAGACCACCTGAGACAGAAGCCCTGTCTCCAAATCTAACCACTGCGCAACTCTTATTAATGCATTAGTATTAACTGAAGCATTAAAGGATAATAAAGATGCAATTTAGAAATATCTTGACATCTATTCTTTAAATTCCTCCCAAGTGAAGGCTACTGGACAAGTGATGAGGCAAATCCAGCTTTAATGATACTCTCCTTCCTTCCAAGATTTTCAGTTCTGAATTCAGATGAGAGCACAGCGTCAAGGCTATGCTGATAAGTGAAGGCTGAACATTGCCTTCTAGAGACAAAAAAGGTGAGAGTTGATGTTGATTGCCACTGGTCTCTCACTGTTTCTCAAGGACACTGACAAAAAGTGTAGCATGGGCCTGCCCATAGGGTCCCACACACAGAATAACTGGGATGCTGCACTCCCAGCATTCAGACCATCCAGCTGAATAACTGGGGTGAAATGAAACTGAACTACATCACATGCACTAGGAATGGTCATTTAGAAAGCCCCAAGAGATTTGGGAAGGGCTGTTTCTGCCATCACCAAACTTCTTCAGGTTTGGTCCCAAGAGTAAAAACTTTCAGGTACTTAGGATTTTTTTCCTCACACAAATGCTCTGCTGGGAACTGTTGGGGCCTCCAGCTAATTCACATCTCACTTTAAAAACAGGACAGACGCGTCTATTACACGTATCCTTGCATTTCCGCACTGATATTCACTGCTTCCAGTGCCATGTAAGGTAGCTGTGACAATCTTTCCAGACCCTGACGTGACCATGACCTCCTCTAGGCGACTGCTGTGTGTGCTGAGGGCAGAGTCCTTCAGGCTCTGGGGATAAAGCTCTCACCTCTGCAAGATGCAGTGTTGTCAGCCTTGCAGCCCCTCCCCTTGGCAAGCTTTAGGACAGGACTGAAGACAAATTAATTTGGTCCAGCTTTTACAGTTTTCTTTCAAACAGCCATCAAAACACAGCATTGCTTGAGATAGCAACAAGGTTGCTGATTAATGATGTCTGCTGTCACTTCAGTCCTTGGTGTCTTTTAAGCTCCGTCAATAAACAGATTGGTGCTCAAGTTCTTTATGCCTCATGAGTCATTAAAATTGGAGCTATAACATGAAATAGAGCAAGTTGTTGTCACCATTGTTTATTAGTGCAGAAACTCCCAGAAGGAGCGTTTGTCATCACAATCTGAAAACATTCACAGTATTGCCAGGGGAAGAAAAAAAAAATTTAAAAAAAATCACAACTGCAATCTGTAAGAAAGCTGAAGTACAACCATTCCTATGGCTTACCCAGTCGAAAGAAAAAGCAGCAACAAGCTGATTGCTTCTCAGAGCATGAACACCATATTTTTATGACAGTCCTGTTTTTCTCTTCTAAGCAAATCTACTCCTGGCAAAAGGTGTTGGACTGGCTGCCTAGATCAAACTCACTTATTTATCCATATGCAACACAGTTAGCATTCATAGTCCAAATTTTTATTTCATTGCTATGCTTTACTCATGACCTATAGGAGCACGGTTCAGCAGCAGTTGGACAGTAGCTTAATCTCTGTGCTTGCTCATTCCTTGAGCATTCTCATGAGAATCAATATGTTGTTTCATTTTGGAGGGACTTAACCAGATGCTCCAATGCCAATAACTTATCTCACAAAACCATGAGATGTAAATCACAGGACCATTGCTGTTCTGGAGCATGGATCCCACCAGCTCCTGCAGTGGGTAGTGGATAAGTATTTCTGTCTTGACTACAAGACAAAACTGGAGAAGTCCTTAGTCAGTAATCATTAAGTACTGCTGGAATTTGTTGAAATGTTATTAGGTAGCTGAAAAAAAACTCCAATAGCAAAATTACCAGCTCATGTGGAACTAAGTTATAGTACTATCTGTTTTGATAGGACAAGGAGAAAAAAAAAACCCTAGAATTTAAAAACATCTTTTATCAGACAAACAAAACAGAATAAATAGCTTCTATGTACAGAACTGGTTCACTTGAAATGTTGTGAGCATGTCTCACTTTCTTTAAAATTTTACTCTTTTTTTGATTTAAAAAAAAAAAAAAAAAAAAGAAAAAAAGGGAAAGTGCTATCTGCTGTGAATTTTCCCAGGAGGAACAAGCAAGAACCCAAGAACAAACCACTTCCATCCTATCCAGTCATTACTATTAACAACCCAGACTCTGAAAAGCAACCCGATGAGACAATGGTCTACAAGCCTAGAATAACTGTGTATCACTGATCAGCAAGTCCAGAGAGTGCTTTTTGCACTGCATGAAGCATTGTTTCTGACAACAAACTTAAGAGAACAGAAGTAATTTTCCCCCTTTTAAAATAGCTGGTCCTAATCAAGATAATAATTAAAAATAAGCTGAAAACATGTTTTATGTAAATATTAGTCAAGAAAGGTTCAAAAGCTATGAACCTTAATTACATGCACCACCAAATCTGAATGTGTTGCACAGGAGCACAGAAATAAGATACTTGCACATGTTAAGAGCAATAACTTCAGAAAGAAATCATGATTTAACTATAGCACTTCTATTATGTTCAGACAATTGTTATTTCTTCTCTCTGAAGGTATGTTTGTAGCTAGGTAAGGGGGAGCATGGATTTAAGTACTCTATGAATCAGAAGGAAGGTTAGGAATAACCAGTTGTACTGAAAAAAGCACAAACTTAAAAAAAGGTTTTCTGACCAGGCATTGGAGGCCCAGATGTCCAAAGTCCTGCCCCTACATGTTGTGAGAAAAGAAAGTACTTCTCTACTGTAATTGTTCCCAAAATCTAGCTGAGGAAAAAAACCTAAAAACAACACAACACAAAAAAGCCACAACACAGCTTTGGAAATGATTGTGCCAAACTTTACTCTTGAGAGCTTGGGATCAGTCGTATTAAGCTGGATGCATCTGATGTACCTGTCGTGCACGTACCTGCTCACACATCTGCACAGGCACTTTAGTATCTCTGAGTATGGTCAAACAACAAATTCACAATATAAATACCTCAGATATTTTACAAAGCCCTTGTGAAGCATAGTATGTGCAGGTAAGTACATAACAACTGGATGTTTCTACTCAAGAACCTCTTCCCCAGCAGGAGAACAATTGTTCTTCTGCATGATGACAGTCTAACATCATCATCCACTGGAGCATAACATTAATTCAAACCCTGAAAAAGTACACATGAAATTCTGTAACGGGGTCTGCATCTCTTCTCACTCATCAGCAGATGGATGGGATTGAGGGAAGGAGATACACCAGCCCAAAACTACAGTAAATTGTTTCTTAATCTTCTCTGTGGTGGTGCTCATTGAAGCATGTATTAAGCATATTAATACGTGATAACATTTTAAAATAATGCACACACAAAGGAAGCCCAAGTCCTTTGCTTCTACTTAAGGCTTATTTTCCATTTTTGGTGTCAACACTTGGAAGCCAGCTTGTCAAAATACATTACTAGCTGTGCTCCCCTATGCCTATGGAGATGGCATGGCACTCAGCAAGGATCTGCCAACGTTTTCACAAGAAACTCTCACAGATGTTTTCACCTTAATGTGCAATCAATCTTTTGGCTCAGAGAGAGTGCAGTGTCCATGTAAATATGACATAAAGATCTGGAGGACTTCTTCACCTGTCATCTAATTAAAGTTATATGCCATCCCCAAGTTATTATCTCAAAATGGGCAGGAAAACAGGGCAAACAAAATGTATTTATTGGCAGGAAGAAAATTATTCACAATACTTAGATAGTCTATTGAGAATGTGGTAAACCAAGCACAGAGCTTAATCAGTAGAAATCAAACAGAGAGACTCTCTGATGTGGCAATGAGGAAAGAGGGTTTATATCTTTCCCAGATTTTATAAGACTTGTTAGTGGCTCCAGTGTAATCCACATTAAAAGTGAGAAATTTCTCTTGAGAAAAAGTCACAGTGCCAGGAGACAGCTGATTCTCTCCTGGGGCATATTACCTCAGCATCAATGCCTCATCCCTTGCATTTGATAGACTTTTAACAAAATGCCACAGGATTCCCTCTTCATCATTTGCAAGGAGACACACATTTAGGAAGTGAGAGATTTTGAAAGCTGGAAGCTTACACAGGACTTCATTTATAACGCCCTCCCCCAGAGGAGGTCCCCAAGTAAAAGCTCATTCCCACATTTAACTTCCAAAATGATGTCAGTCGCTAATAATTTTTTTCTTTCTCCTTCTCTCTTCCTTACACCCCCCCACCAATGTTGTTCTTTGGTCTGACTGCTAAATCAAAGAGAGCTATTAAAACAACTCATTATGAATCCAAATTGAATTTGAGACACAGCTAAAATATAGGAGTTCTGAATTAGTCATGGAAATGCTGCATTTTAGGGTAATTTAAATGACCAGCTTTTTGTAACTACCCAGTGTACCAAAAATTGCCTAGAAATTGCTATATCTCATACATTATAAATGCTTGATGGGAAAAATCAATGGACTACCTATCTGCTACATGAAGCGCCGGTTCAGAGGGGTCAACTCATTAGCAGCTGTTGGGATTATCCGTTTGAGCAGATGCAATTTAGCATTCAGTTTAAAAAAAAAAAAATCCATTTAAGTTCTTTTGTTTTCTTCCTTCTTTTGGTGTTTTATTCCCCAGGAACTTCTGGACAGTCAACTGAACAGTAGAGTGATACAGCCTAGGAGCAGCAAGTGGCAGTGGGATCCCAAATCTTAGGGATTCCCACTTATTTCTTGAGGTTTCCCTTGGAGGGAAAGCTTTTCAACAGACAAGACTCTGCTTCTGTGTGTACTGTGTGTTAGTGGAAGACCGGTGGGATACAGAGAGCCAAGACCAACACCTGTCTTCCTTATGCTGTGGATTAGAAAAATTCACATACAGTTAGGACAGAGGTATGAAGAGGAACAAGGGAATCGGAAATGG
The DNA here is from genome assembly GCF_929443795.1 of Astur gentilis. Lineage (NCBI taxonomy): Eukaryota > Metazoa > Chordata > Aves > Accipitriformes > Accipitridae > Astur > Astur gentilis. The sequence goes on along the minus strand of NC_064893.1, from coordinate 2,257,729 downwards.
CAGCTGGAGAAGGAAGGACTGGAGACAGATGTCTTAACATTTGTGTTAACACTTATTTTCAGGAAATAAAGCCAGATTTTTTTTTCAGATATTTATGCAGATCTTCTGTGAACATTGAGACATTATCAAGAAATTGCACTGCAAAGAAGAGGAAAAGGACATAAAGATAAGTTCAATAGAGCAGCCTCTGCCTTTGCTGACAGTTACATTAAGCTCCAACAAAAGGAGGCCCCTTACTAGTGGTGTAAAATGTTTTCATCCAGACTTAGGAAGTGAACAGTCTGATCATCCATAGAGGGATTGCAGGAATAGCAACCATCTTAGCTTCCTCCTTCTTACATTACCAACATGTCCATCAAAGTTAATGTCATTTTCACTAAGGAAGTTTCACTGGGTTGCATGCATCAAATCTGAGTAATTCACTTCTCAGGGGCAAAACAACAAAAAAAAAGATTTAAAAAAATCAATAGTATTTTACAGGAAGATTATGTCTAACAGGCAATAATATAGAGCTTAACTGAATTCTTCATTAAATTTTTTTTATGCTTCTTATATAAATTAGGTGTAAATCATGGGAGAAGAACTCCCTGTTACATCCCCTCACCAAATCCTAATCTAATTCTCCAAACATGTTCAGTAAGGGATCTCAGATTAACTGAAATGGAAATGAACACTTACTGGTACCTGTGCACCCACAAGCAGAATTATATTCCACACCTGTAAGGAATGAAAACTGCAAAACCCCAAAGAAAAAAGCAAGCCACTTCAATTTAGCTAAAAATAAGTCAGTGAAAAGAGCACTGGATGTCACTGAAAGAAGCCAAACTAACCCAATGGGAAGGTGTCAGGAGACTGGGTTTATTCTTCTCCATGCAGCTTTCCAGATTCACACATGCACTACTTTGCTTCCAACTGGTGGAAACAGAAGTGCCAAAATATCATAAGGCTATAGAGTATCTAATCTGTATCACTTATTTTTAGTGTTAACCACCCAGGTGCATAGCTAGTGAAAAACCTATTCTCCAGCAGCTTTTTTCCAGACAACTTTTCGCAACAAAGCCTAGAAAAGTAGTAGGAGGCACAAGGCAACTTCAGCTCTGCACTCTCCCCAAGATGAGAATCAGAAAAATTGGTCAGGCACTAAGAACTTTCAAAAAGAAAGCATCTATACTTCACAAAGTCATTTTGGTTGGAATGTCTGATACCAAACAATGTTTGATACCAGTTTATCTTCATTAAAGTCTACAACTTTTGAATGTAATTTTCATTTCACACCAATCTTACTCTAGCAAAAAGGGAATGAATCTTGCAAATCTAGGGGCTACAAATAACTTCTAACAAACTGACACAAACAGTATCCGTAAAATCTGAATCCAGATGATATCACGATTACATTTTGAAAAAACAGTGTCATGTACAGACAGAGGTCCAATGCAAAAGCAGGAGTGTGTTATCAGTTCTGCTGAAATGATATTGAAGTTTATGGCTGAATTTCACCTAAACATGAATGCTTTATGAAAAACCTGAACGTAACTTTCTTTTGATAAGTAAGGACACTTGTCACCACAGTATTTGAGTAGCATAAGCTACTTTTTCCATTTTCTAATCTGGCAAAATCAGTTCCTTATCAACCAAGATGTGTTGTTGTTAGAACAAATTCTGCACATCCAGTAATAGTTTAGGTATTGTAAATCAGCTGAAAAACTATGCTCAATATATTCAATATTTTAATAGTCATTAATTATTAAGGACTTGTATTTATTGATAATTATTCAGCACCATATAAGATATGGAATAAAATTAATTTTAGTAAAATAATAGGAATATATATCAGCAAGAAAGATTTTGTCACTATATAATCATGTTTCATAATTATTTTGAACTTACTCCTGCTCTGGATAAAGAAGATAAGTCCCATTACTCATGTCAGGAATCTAAAATGTATACCTTCCTCTACCAGAGCCGTCATATTAAGAAATAGCTGCCTCCTTTTGGGGTAGAAAAACTGAGCAAGATCTCAAAAGCATGAAAAAAAATAACAACATACATGTTTATCTGTATGGAGTCCAATTCCAGTGCATCTTCCAGCTCTCTTAAACAGAGGGAAATAGGAAAAGGACAGAAAGAGGGAGGGTATGTAAAAGCCTCCATCACTTCTAATGTTTCAATGTTGTCCTCTTACAGAAAATGTCAGGAGAACAAAAGCTGGGATTTTCTGAAAGGCAGGTTTCCTCCTCTCCTCTGAACATGAAGTTTCCCTACACATAGCCAAGCAATATAAACTTTCTCTGTGAATTAAAGAACAAACTCCACTTAAGCTTTGTTAACTTGAACCACAGCCTCTTTTTCAGAGCTGTGCAATGCTGCCAGTATCTGACTGCACTTAAACTACAGTAGAAGATCATTCAGGTTGCAAAGTAAAGCACCCAGAAAGCTAGGAAATATCACATTAAGGTTGCCAATGTCACTTTAATTTGCCCCCTTCGCATACAGGTTAATTATAAGCTTTACTTACGTGACTACGTTCAATTTTTTCCCAAAGCACCTATGTTTCCTCAGTGCAATGAATACAGAGCACTCAACAAATCCCTTTTTTACTGAAATTAAGTGTTCATTAAATTTAACAGAACCAGTTCCACTTGTAATATTATAGAAATAAGCCAGCAGATCTCTTTTTGCTCAATGCCCAGCAGCCTTGAATTGAAAATTTAACATCAGTTTTCCTGAAATGCAAAGTTTCAAGCAGTCCCACTGAAGTTACAGGGAGCTGAGGAGGTCTCAGCACTCAGAAGACTATGCTTTACAAAGAACTTTGACACATCAAGTCATGCACTGTGTGTGCATACTACTGATTAGGATATCAACCTTTAATGCATCCTATATTGCTGGAGTTGCTCGGATACTACATATAAAGAAAAACTGGAGTTAAGCAGTATTATAATTACTTGCACAGCTTAAGGAATTAGGGGTATTTTTATTATGTGTAATTAAGATAACCTTGCAAAGTCAATAGATAAGCTATGGAAATGAAATGGTATCAGAACTAAGGACTAAGCATGTTGCCAAATTAAGGAAATTGATTAATGCCAAGAGTTAGGGCCCCAGTGATGTTCTCAAGCACCAAGAGCTGGAAGAGATGACCTCCCACCATATATAACACCCTTACTCAGACAATCTTACAAGCTTTGAGAGAGCACCAATGCTTCATTCCAATGAAGATCTCTTTAGTGTGTCCTAACAGCACTAAAGGATGAGATTAATCCCAGCACAGAGTTTTCCTCACAGGATCTCGTCCCAAGTAAATGCCTAACTTTAAAGATTACCGAGAATGAGACTTTGCAAGGCTATAAATTTACCTGCATTTTGAAATAATCCAGAAGAGACAGTGGATTAATTTAATCTAAAGAGGTATCACTATGAGTAACCCTGAAGATGACTATCAACTAAAGTTGGGGGAAAAAATTACACTTTTCCACTTATTTTGTACATAACACCATTTGTGCATTTATCGTTTCACCTCTTGTGCCACACAGTAATATAAATACTCTTTTTTTTTTCTTTTTTTTTTTTTTTTTTTAAGGAAGAACATGTTCACATTCAAATTTTCCTCCAAGAGTAGATTAACTAAATGCTGGAGCAAACTGGAACTTAGAAGCACAGACATAGGTGAGAAAGAATAGGAAAGTGTGGGAAAGGGATGGAAAAGATCTCTGCTTATGAATTTCCTCCCTGATAGTCTGAAGTAGAAACAATAAAACCCTTATGAAAATTAGGGAAAGCTTGATGTTCTGGCCATGTGCTTTGTATCAGATGTTGACCTTTTTTAATCAGAGTACAATCTTTTTTAAAGAAACCACATTAGTATTTTGCAGGGCCCGTTAGGATGCTTCTTTCAGAGTCACAGCCATATTTCAAAGGCACTTTGGTTACATTTCCTTTTCTACTTTGTACTTCATGTATAGCATTAACAGGTACTTAGGGGAAAAAATTCATCCATGCACAATAGATGGATAAAATATCAGGACTCTTTTTACTTGACTTTTATCCAAAATTAGTCCACTGTAAAAGAAGCATTTGCATCTTAATAGAAAATTAAACTGTACAATTAACCAACATGCAGCTAAACTAAAACATCAACACATGCAATTCTGTGTTACTGGTGGAGCAAAAAAGCATGGCTATGGATTGTAATGAAGAAAAATTTATGCCATGTAAACTATCACAGATTATTTATCTGACAAATTTTGAGAAGACAAATAGGACTTTAGTGAGTCCTTAGAAGCGCAAAACTGCCTGCACTAGCTAAATGTCACTCAAGGGGACGAACCTAATCTAGAAGGGGATTGCCAAGGGCTACCTGAAAGGCTCATTTCCCTTTTAATCTCCCAGGGAGATAAAGGTGCAGGAAAACACTGGCAGCTAACAGCTGGCTGTCTTCAGGATAACTGGGACTTTCAACAGTCAAATCAAACATGACTGAGGTCTCAGGTGCTCCAGAAAATCCAAGAGAGCTTTGGCTTCCCATCTAGTTCTCCCTCTTGCAGACTACCTCTCCAGTCACTATTTAATAAGCTATCTACCATTCACTTACCTAAGGGGAACAAGACAGGAGAATGACAGAAGACCCGAGTTCTGATTAAATATCCTGCTTCTCTGGTATTGCTGTGATTAATCTACATCACAGTTCAGTGGTTCAGATGCAATTATCAGGTTGGGACTAATGAAATTAGGGTTGTCTAGACAGCTGTGAAACTTCCAACTTTATGAGGAAAATCATATCAATATATTATTGTTACAAAAGCATTTTAGTCAACTCAGTTAACAGAATGATCAATGCAAGAGTCAATGTCTGTCATTTCCAATTACAATTTTAGAATGGCTCAGATTTTTCTCACTCCTCCTCCTCAAGTTTTCTTGCACATACCTCATCTTCCTTCCTAACGTGTCTGCACTCAGGGTAAACTGTTTCTTTACACTACAAGGTAGAGGACTGTATTGTTTCTCTTACATAGCTAAGTGCTATTTACTATCACCTAGGCATTCTTATGTGATAACACACCCCAAAGAGAAACAAAAGGAAGATGCAAAAGGAAGCGAAAGTTCAATTCAGTTCAGCTGCCAGTCACCCTTCAGAGCCTGGTGATTTAAGAACCACCAAGATCGTTTTGAAAAAAACATAACAAAGGAAAAAAGAAAACCCCACAACAGATGCAAGTGGGAAATGAAGGTGGAGACCTGAGCCAAGTCATCAGTTTATTTTCATTGCTGGAATTATCAACTCAACACAGAGATGCTACTTAAAATCAGCCTTTAAATGAACTGCTTTCCTGCCACATCACTTTGCTGGATGTTACATTTCTGCATCAGATGGCAGTATGTGTAATTTCCCATTTAGCATCATACCTTAATCACACAGCAGGTGGCAAATTCAAGTCAGAAGCTTACTAGACAGCTAATTTGCCCTTGGTGCTGGCAAAGCATGGTTCCCAGCCACAGCAGCTACCCTGCTGCGCTACACAGCCCTCCGGCCACCAGCCAGCACCCGCCGAGCAAGGTTATCAGGAGGTTATCAGCTCAGCAATGGCTGTGTGCTGGTCTCTGGAGCAGCCTCTTGCCTCCATAGAGCTCACACCAATTGCTAGACATGAGAGGGCCAAGAAGCCCTCCTGCCCAGCTGCTGCAACGGCACAGACCACCAGTCAGGCAGCAGGCATGGGTAACAGTGAGAGAAAAAAAAAGAAAGCTCAAAATCCCTTGGGGCACAAAACTTAACCCTGGAATGGTATGTTCAAACAGACTGACATATTCGGTTCTCCGTATGCGTTGATATAACTGTGTATTCGGCTTGTAGGAGCTTTTAACATACTTCATCTCCCTTTCAAGGCTTACAGAAAGTCCCCCATACACAAGAAATGCTGAACACAAACCTCTCTGATGCCATGGTTATGTACACAAAACACACTCAGATAAGACACAGTACTCTGGACAATGTGAGCAGTGCAGGGGACGCACAGAGAGCGATCATTCATTCTAGAAACCATCTCAGCCCCAGAAAAAATCCTCTTGCAGCAATTCAAGATCTCTGGCCAGAGACATGTTCCTAATTAATTAACAATCATGACAGCCGCAAGGGAAATGGGGAGAAAGCAGAGCTGCAAACAGAACTACAGTGCCAGGCCCACATTTAGGAAAACAACCGGGAGCATGTATACCTTCTTCCTGTTCTTGTGTCTCGCACCTCACAATGCCCACCTGCACAGTTCAGCACAGAAATCTCCAAATCAGTATTTTCCATGTCATAGCTCCAACCTACCTCATCCGTGACTCAAGCCACCACACTTAAGTCTCTTGTGGCTGTGACACACAAGCACACACATAGCCTGTCCTGCCAATGCTGCATTGGAGTGATCATCTTCAGCATAGGAAGACAGAAAACAGGAGGGGTGGCTGTGATGTCTTAGCCCATCACATCATCATGTTGGCTTATCTGCCAGCTCTTTCCATCATCACACAACATTAAAGGGCACATTCAGCAGAGCTGGAGAGTTTAGTCTTTAGAAAGCCCTCTGCAGGAGTCTCAAATCCAGTTAAAGTCAACATGAAGTAGAGATGCTCAGCACACCATGAGATTAAGTCACCAATTAATACTCCACATGCAGGGGAGGGGGAGTCAACTCAGCACCAAAAAACTTTGTGCTGCAAAGTGCATGCTCTGAAGCAACCAGGCACAAGGGCTCCCCAGAAAGAAAAATGAATCTGTCAAAGACCCCCATTGGGCCTCCCCCTCCTGCAAGGAGGCAGTAAGATAACTAGATCAGGTAGCTGTAATAGGGCCTGTTAATCAACAGGATCCCCATTTTCCCTCAGTCTCCTGCAAAGGCACAGATCATTAGCAACACTGCAAGCCCACAATTCACTTCCTTATTCCAGCATGAGTAAGTGATAGGAGCTAGAACCAGCAGATCTTGCAGAAGGAACAGAGTGACATTTATTAGGGTTTGACCTTCAAGGATAAATATTTTTGTCCTTACTCAGGGAGAACTACCACTAATGTCAGAGGGGATTTGGAGCAGCAGCAGTGCATGAGGAACCTTCAAAGGGGGAAACAATCAGCAGAATGGCATTTCCCTACGAACAAAACCAATCTGGTAACAGGAAAATCCTCCTTCAAACCCCTAACAAAAAGAGACAGATGACTCACAAATACCTTCCAATCTTCTGCGATTTACTCTTACCTTTGTGACGTTTTCTTGTATTTTCTCCTGCAGGAAAAGAACAAAATACAACTGAGATAAGAAGGCCCCACTGGTGAGGAGGAGAAAAGGAGAGGGTCAGAAATCAGGAGCAATGAAGTAACTTCTGCCATGAGATTGCCCCAAACCTGATGTAGCCATTCCCTTCTCCTAACCTCAGTGGTGGCTGCCACTAACTTCAGTAGAAAAAGGTGTGTGTTTGCCTGTATGCACATCTTGTCCTTTCTTGTAAAACAGGGCTGCTGCAGTTAGTAAAGAATGAGTTATTACTCTAAATAACTTAACAGGAAGTTCAAGTGGCAGAAACTTACTTCTACTTACTAGTAGTAAAGTAGTTTTTATGTCTCCATCCAGCAGATAAGTATGGCCTTATCTGTGGAGAGCCCACTAGGATGGAGTGGTGGTGATGTGATGCATCCAACCACATTGGCTGTGGTCACTCAGTGGAAAACCCCAGTGGTTTTACAGCAGCCTTGCTCTAAAAAGAAAGTCTAGATCCTACCAAGTTCTGTACTCCACCAAATCCCAGATACCACACCACAGAGCTTTACTTCATTGCACATATCTTGGGACCTGAGCCCAGGACCAGGAATGGCAAGAGCGGATAAGCATACTGACAGCACCTCTTCTTCTCCCCAACCCTTACACCACATCAATTGCAGCAAAGGCTGTAAACTTCTTACACCTCTTAGCACGGCGGATTTTGTCTTCTACGGTAGGCAATGGCACAAGTTGCCAATGCTCAGAGTAAGGCAATAATCGTGAGTCCTTCTGCATGGTTACTTATGTGACTACACAGTTAGCTGCAGAGCTGTATCGGCACTGTATGTTTTCTGTGACCTCTTGATCCTATGACAGCCTTTTCCAATGGTTTTGCACAGTGCCCGGCAAAACAGGGCATTGATTTCACTTGAGCTCAGCTCTGCTTTTATGTTTTAAAGTAAAGCTAATGATCTCTAAACTTCACAAGCAGTGATGGGAACAAGCTTCAGTGTGGACTGTGATGAGGAGTGCGAGATCAACACCCTGTTGCTTAGCCGTACACTAACAGACGGTCCCCACCTTTTCAATGTGTAGGTAATATTGTTAGAATGGGTCTACTGCTATAAGCATCAAGTTCTGCTTTTTCACCTCTGACACTACTGCACATGGAAAATTGTGGCTAAGGCAGGCCCAGAAAATCCAAACAAGGAGTTTTGTTTCTTAAAAATAAGAAGAAACATAGCAAAAAGGAATGTAGTGCTATTTTCTACTTAATAAGAAGCATGAATAATGTCTCCTGGCTGTCAAATGTTTCATCTAATATTACCTTTAGAAATCGTACTCATACTTGTACCTGCTTCTGTATTCTGACCATGTCAGAACCATAAAAATCCTAGATATTTACTTTTAAAGGATTTTAAAATATTTCATTTACACTTTACTGTGTGAAGATTTACTTATTTAAACTTGAATAGATGCGAAGGAGTAAAAGAGCAAACATTCATAGCAGTATCAAGATTCTAGCTTACTGGCATTCAGGATGCTGACACATACAAGCAGAAGCCCACTTAGACATACCTGATTCTAAGAGAATTTTTAATTTTAATTTCAGAAGGGCAAAGAGTAGAAATTTCATTTTGAAGAGTTTAGATTCAGGAGTTTATATTCTGACAAATACAGAACTTCACTAAACTTTCATGCAAAAAGAAAATGCTGAAAAAAAAAACCACCTGATTGGCCATTCCAATCCAGGTTGATTAAAATATCTTATTCCCAAGAAATCCAAATTTGTTTACATTTCTATTTCTGCCATGTAACTTTTAAAATTTTCAAATAAAGTTATTTAGAAGTTAATTCTTTCCCCTGGAAGTGTCTTACGGTACATTCCAGCACCGTCAGAAATATTTTTCCCTTTATTGGTTAGTGACTTTCACATCTTTTTATGAAGTGCTTCTCTTTCAGCCATGCTTCACGTTTGAGCAAAGATACCATTCATTAATTCCTGATTAGCTAAAATTTCCTTGTATATTTTAAAGAGATGACTCAGCCTTAAAGGTGCTCTTTGCATTTGAGTAACAACATCACTTTTCTGATCAGTTACACCTTTAATGCCCCTTTTACTCGAGAATATTTTTACTGCATTAGAAAACCGTGTAGCATCAGAAATGACAGTACTAGGAAAAAAGCATTTGCCTAGTCATAAGAGTTTTAAAAACATGTATTTTTTAATTATTGTTTATTGTTTCCACACCTGCAGTCCAGTTACAGTCAAGGTTTACATGTACCAAGTTAGTGACTGCATTTACAGGCACTAAATTTGCATGTTACAGTTGAAGAGAATATAACTAAAGGAACCCTTGTTTATAGATTCAGTATCACTACTGCACGCACTTGCTTTAAAAGGAACACCGCTAGCGGATTCTGATATCCAGCAAAAAAAAATTCCTGTATGCCTGAACTTTTAGCATTCCAAAATCTACCTGCTTCTTGCAAATAGGGAAATTAGAAGGTGCCTCTTTTATTACCACAGCCAGCATCAGAGGTTGGCTGCAATCAGCAACCATGTGTGAATTAACAACAGGAAACTGGAGGGTGGGGATTTTGGTTTGCTTGGTTAGGGTTTTTTTGGTGGGGTTTTGTTCAGCTGTTTATTTTAAAAACCATGTGGGACAAGCTATCCTGGTTTATCTCCCCAGGAAAACACAATGCAGAGAGGAACTAGCTGCTAAATTGCCTTTAGCAGATGCTCTGGGATAAACCTGGAAACAGACACATCTTCCAGTCAAGCTCAAGGGACACCTGATTTTCTGAGCAAACCCAAGCTATCCCTTTTTCCTAGGAGGGAAAGAATGAGAGAGACATAAAGGAAGTGGTGTTACAGCTTCCCACACCTGTGGGCCATCCTGTGTTCATGCCTGCTAGAGACTTACTGATATTACCAAATCTGCATAAGTTCAGTTTCCTTTCCTGCTGCGCGTGCCGTGCTAGAACTGCCACATCCATTCAACTCCTGCTACCTGCTGTGGAATGTATTACTCATAGGTCTACATTTAGCTTACATTAAAAAAAAAAAAATTAGAACAAGGTAGATTTTTGTTTTTCATGCTGAAGAGAATTAGCAGGTGACACACTAGGTAGGCCCTATATTACCACTGTAAACTAGAAATAACTTCACTGAACTTAATGCAATTACACCTGCATGAGTGTAGTATGAAGTAAGACAGTCCTAGTACAAGAAGGCTACAGGAGCTGAATGAAAATAAACCCAGTAAGAGTTTAAAAATTGGTATTTTGTAACAATCAAAACTAAACAAAGCGGTGGGTGGGACAAAATTTTTTACTCAAATGAGATGAAGTCAACAAGAGAGTTGGGCCCACTATTTCAGTATCTGCTCTTCTGGGGATGAATGAATCTTTTGCGTGGCCAGAGGAACACCACAATATACTAGTCCAACATAAAATTAGGACAGACTTTTGAAGGTATTTAAGCACAAATAAGATGTGGCTAGCTACAGCTATATGGGCACTCAACTCCCATTGAAATGAACAGTCATGCAAAATTTCTCTCTGTTGCTTCGATGCCCATCAACTTCTTCAAGGCTAAGTATCTGTTCCCAGGGTTATGTTTCTACCTCTTCCATTTAATTCCAGTGCACCCTCAGGCAAATTGCTTTCTGCCTATATTTCCCCATCAGACCCTTTTCCAGTAGTTTGTTAGCTCTTCAGCGTTGTGACCTTAGCTATATGGAGGTTTGCACATCAATTTATGACAGTGGGGCATAACTGGAGCCCAAATAACACTACTTTTGAGTTGTTGCACAAAGCGCTCACCCTTCCTGTGCATCTAGAAACCTAGAGATGAGGAGAATTTAAGAGAAACACACAAAAAACATGTCTGAATTTGGTAATGACGTTCTCAGGCCTTAGTCTTCTGAGAGACGTAAGTGAGTTAATGTGACTGAGTAGGTACAAAGAGGAGTGAGGATGGAGAGGTTGGGGGAATTAAGTAACTCTGCCAACTGCTCTGTGTTTGCCCCATAATCATATAACTCAGAGCATCAACTACCTAGATTAACTGCTCCTTCACTCCTACACAGCCTCCAAAGAATTAACTAACCACTTAATTTTTTTCACTCATAATAGTGGCTTGGTTAACATGGTATTATTCCACATGGTTTGGTATTAATGGTGTCTTTTCAGTATATGGAGTAAAACTGTGGGTGCTGCAGAAGTAATAGGAGGATGTTTGCCTAACTTCATCTCTGGAAATTTATCCTAAATTCTTAAAGTTAATGAGCATCACGCTCTGCTCATACACTGCTGCTAGAAACTAAGGGTTATATCTGCCCTTGGTAAGGGGGCTTGTAACTTCAGTTCAGTCATCAGCCTTAGGCCACCAGCTGATGGACCTGCGGTTAACAACCTGAGGTACACACAGGTAAGTGCAAGTGACACTTCTCAGTGAGTTAATGCTTCCCAGCTCAGGAATGCCAAGTGCCACAAGCATGTCCTTAGCCTGCTGAGATGGTGAAGTGACTCAATTTTCAGCCACTCACAGTGGCTTGATCTAACACATTTTGTTTTGCTTGGCCATTGCAATGGGTTCAGAGGGCACACATAGTTGGTCAAAGCAGTTTAGCAAGCCAGACAGATCTTATGAAGTCCTTAAAACTTGGTGGCCTGTACTCTCTCCTTTGTACCACCAGCAGCTGACAACACACAAGCCTGGATCTAATGCAGCATGTGCTTTCAGGCTGGATCTGTGCTGCTTGGTAAAAAAGAGGGCAACAACTTTTTAGGGCACCAAGAGACGAGCTAAAGTGAATCTGCTGCAGGAGTTTAAAAAAATATTGCCCCCAGCCACCTTGTGCACAGCACCCTGCCACAGGTCAGCACCCTTGCAGCACAGCTGACAGACACAAGTACATCCCTCGGCATCGGCTGCTTCAGTGCAAAGTTCAGCCTTTCGGCTTAAACTGCCAACAATGGTGGTTTCAAGCAGACACCAGGTTTTGTACAGCCACAGCTGAGGCACGCTCCTTACTGCCCACTCTGTGGTGTAGGCAGAGGAAAAGGAAACTACCGGGACATTAACTCCTCCAGCTAATGCAGCGAGCCTCGCCAGAGCTTGCCTGCCGTATCCTTATTTTTGTTGCTGACATTGGTAAACTTGATCAGAGCAGAAGAGGGAAACTCCTGCCTGAAGAGGAACATCTTAAAAAAGCAGCAACTTCTTCAGAGGAACCACAATTGTTGAAGAAAACAGTTGTCACAAGCAAATATTTAAAATTAGTTATTCATAGGCTCAAGGAGAAAGAGGGACTTTTCCTATTCTATACTTAGAAGCTTTATAATTAGCATGTTTCAGATGTGAGTGGGAGCTTAATCATCCATTAACTAAAGCACCCAACAACATCTGTCCTTCAGTACTGGTGTCCCACTACGTCCATAGCTCACGCAAGCCAGGGCTATTCATCTCTGCTTCCCTGCAGGGCTCCTCTCACCAGCATATTTGGAAGCACTGAGAGAAAAAGCCACCTTACTGCGATGAAACATCCACCTCATAACAGGCACGTTCTTGCAGGTCTTTTTCGTTTCTTTCCTTTCTGCCACAGCTGGGCTTCTGATGTTAGAATAGGTGTTAAGATAGCTCTACTAAAAGCTTGTTTCACAGTTTAGCAAAACAACAGTGAGATAAGCAATGAAATTTGGCAAAAGAGAAACAAGTCTGTCTACAGGTCAAACCTGGAAGATTCTTCCTGCTCTTTTGTTACCCATCAGTGAATCTATGGTTTTACTGAATGACATCCCTCCCCTTTCTTTTTCTGTAAGAGCTGACCACAATTCACGTTTACCACTTTTGTCCCCAAATCCTTCCAGCTCATTGGTCCAGAATCCCTAAGATTTCCCCTTGATGGCCACGTCTAGGCAGGAGGGTTAAGAGTATTTCCCAGCTCCCAAGCCCAGGTGCCCTCTCTGGCCGTATCACAGTGGCATAGCAGTTCATACTGGGGGTAGGCGCCATCCCCCTGTGCGGCACTCTCAGGGTGAGATGGCTGGGGGCTCAAATCAAGCTAGATTTTCTGATTGATAGGATCACTTAAATAAATTGAAAATCTTCTCTCCCAGCAGCTCAATATTCTGAATCATGCAATGCATTACCAATTAATCATCATCATCACAGGATTAGTGACGCATTTACATTACGTTACTAAAGCCTATATTAATAACCATGTATAAATCAATTCACAAAAACCCAATCTCAGAGCACAGACTACAGACTGGCATCTGTCAAAGCTCAGGATCCCGTGAGAGCCCCTCAGAAATATATTGAGATCGCCAGACTTCAAAGGGTATGATGCCATCAACTCCTGCTGGGTTTTTAATTCCTTAATTGAAACAGGAAGACCAGCTTTCTTGCTTTACTCACTCTCTATTCAATTAAAAAAAAATATAAAATTTATTCTTTCTTCCACATGGGCTGTTTACCAGAATATTGTGCTAAGTTAAAAACAATACAATCAAAGAGACTACTGACAGCAGAGGAGAAGAAACAGTAAGAAGTGGGTGAGGAAAGAAGGAAAGATTTCAGCTGATGCTTAAAATTTGATGGAGAGTTTATGTGGGATTTTTAAAAAACAAGACAAATGATTTTAAATTGGACCTTGAACTACATGGGGACATAGTGAAACTGTGAGAGGATGTGGCAGTCACTTGTCTCATTTTAAGTAGATTAGAAGAGCCTGCATGCTCTTAAGCATGGGCATGTGTGGCGCAGGCATACAAAGACAAGAAGCGTTCAGAACTTGAAACATGTGTGATGATTTCAGTAGAAATGGAGACAAGACATTTGAGAGGCACAGCAGATTTACAGCCAAAAAAGGAGGGAAAAACATTCATTATCTTGGAAACAAGAAGTACTGCTGCAAGGCGGAAATGAAGCTTGCACTCAACTCACAATCAGTAAATAATGTAGGTAAATAATTCAAGGTCAGAAAATGTCCTCACTGATTTTGCCTAAAGAAAATGCTATTTTGATAAATTTTAGCTGATGTGGCTGACCATTGGATTTTACCAGTCTAGCTACTGAGTTTTCTAAACAACTGGGCAAAAAAACCCCTTGCAGCTTCATCTCCAAAATGGATTGCAATCATTAGGACATATGAACGATCAGTCGATGTCTCTTGTGCTGCCCCTGCTTTGCTGGCCCTTTGATAGGGCTCTTGCCTGTGCCTTAACAACCAGTTTCCCACTTGGTCATTTGGGGTCTAATGTGTTTACCAAGTCCACGTGAAGCATAGCTGGAAAGGCAATGTGTTTAAATTCTCCTTACAGAAAAGCCTCTGTGACAGCACAGGTGGTGAGGAATTTCTTTTGCAGTACAAACCCAAGGTAGCTGCAATCCCTTCTCTACCCGTTTAGTAAAGAGTGGACAGAGCCTGGAGGTGTTACAGATGGGTGTTATAGATATGATTTGAGCAGACTGATGTTAACAACACTATTACAGTATAGGCTGTCATGAGAGCTGTTGACCTTAAATTGCACTCGAGTCCAAATTCCTTTGTTGTTTACACAGCCAGAGTGCTGGGTACCAATTTCCCTAGCAAAGCAGGGATTCAAGTATGGGGACGGGGAAGGAGGAAAGCGGGGTGGTAAGAAGGGAGTCGCTCTCAAGATTTGCTCCTGCAGATAATGAGGATACAACTGACTTGACCTACTTGGCACTACAAACTCAACCCACAGCTTGATCTCCTCTCCCAAGGCTAGTGTAAAAGCAGCCACCTATTGACCATGGGCAAGACCCTATACAGCTATATAATTTTATTCGAGCAGTAGAAGAGAGGTGTATTAGTTGACAGTATTTTATTTGCCAATGACGTAAAGATGACCTGTGATCAATTGTCATGATTCTGTTTAGCTTCATTTCAACAAAGGGCAATCATACCTTGCTCAAACTTTGATAAACACCACTGGCTATCAGAAGAGGCAAGGTAACTGCTGTGTGTCTTTCCATGGCACAGTACGTATACCAAATGAGGAGAAAAAGCAGCATAAGAAAAGTTTACTTAATTGATCTGCATCGAATACTGTCTGTATAGGAAGGTTTTGAGCAAGACAGTCTGAGGTACAAGGAACTGCAGGGAACACTGGGAACACTGCAGGTGCAATTGAGCACTCCAGCTTCATCACCAAACAAGGTTTTCAGTAAGGCCAAATCAGAAGGGCAAACTCAAATTCAGTACTGCAACTGCCCTGTGCTGGGCAACAGACTGGACTGGGATTTAAATGTGTTGGCATCTTAACTACAAAAGAAGTCAGCAAATATTGTTGTAAAAACTTCTAAAACTATGATTTCATTCATGTAGATTTGGTACAGAGCTAGGACAGTTACTGAAATCTTGAGGTTCTTCCTCTATATTTACTCAGTTTCCCATCAGTCCTCATGTAAAAAAAAAACAAAACCCCAAACCACAAACAAACAAAAACAACAAAAAAACCCTGCCATTGCAGTCGGTGCGGATTTAGCTGAAGAAAAATATTAAGTAAAAATTAAAATGGCTCTACTTCTGAAAATCTAACCTTTTGAAAAGAATATGATCTACTGCTCATTCTGCTTTTTCTTAGCACACAACAAGCAAATTCTCTTGTGCCTCACACACATCACATTCTCAAGAAAAGCGCGTGCTCATAAAAATGCAGTTACAGAAAAGTACATTTCAGGAAAATAAAGTCCTGAGGTCTGAAAAGAATATAAAGCAGTTCTCAGTATTCATGCTCAAAAAAAAAATAATAATAAGGATTGTCAAATCACCATAGTGTATGACCTTCACCTATGTACTATTTGAAAAATAGATATATATTTAGTCAGATGGAGTGTTGCTTTCTAGCTGGCCACTCCAGATGACTTATGGAAAATTTGGCTCTGAAATTAGTAAAGGTGATGACCTGCAAAGTACAGGATGGGTGGTACTTCAACATGCCTATTCTGTAGCCTCTCCCACTGGAAGAGATTGTGGAACTTAGTGCACAATGGGATCTGAGGGGCCAGGAGGGAAGAATACCTCCCCGCTCCTCTGAGGATAGATGTGCTTCAAATTGTGTTTACACGGCACTGACCTCCACAAGTGGGATGCCGCTTCCTTGCTAGTAGGTCTCAAAAAAGGGAACATATACGCAATCTTTCCTGTGCGTTCTTTAGCTGTATCCTGTTAGTTTCCCTAAGAAAAGACCTTGTGAAAACGAGTCATATCAACAAGGAGTGTACAAGGGAACAGTTCCTCCTGGAATAAGGCAAAGCAGAATTTTGAAGAGCACATATAGGGGCAATAATGATGTATCGTGTATGTTGGAAGCACATAATACTGTTTAGCAGGAATTCCATTCCCCCCATGGCAAAAAGCTGTTAGACCCTGTAAGAAACAAGCAAATACAGATTAAAAACTTATTTTAATCACTGCTACTATGTAAAACAAACATATTCAGATCCTGCAGGAGCCAAACAGACAGCTGTCTAGTTTGTTTCATGCAGGGTGGCTCTGTGATTAGTTACAGCATGCACAATGGAGGTGGGGGGTGGGATCATTCTTCATACCCTGGATTAAATATCAAGACAGGAAACATGGACTGGAATTACATCAGACCAGACCAGCCGTGTGCGTGAAGTCACTAAACAGATCTGCATCTTGCCCTAAGCTCTAGTAAATCTATCAGACTGTTACTTGTTGTTGTTCCCCCTCCAACCCTCCTCCCCCCGAACACAACCCACCCCCTCTGTCTGCTAGCAGACAGCTGGTGTGACGCAGAATTTTAAATCTCATGTTTTTGTGCCAGGGCCTCTACTGACTTCTGGGTTACAGGCTGAAACACTCAAGATTACTGTTGAACAAGCCTGAACATGGGGAGAAAAAATTGCTGCACAAAGATGCAGTGTTCCCTTTCCAAAAGAGGGTTCACTTCCCCATCCTCACCTCTCAACAACCCCCTCCTTCAGCACGCTGGTAGTTTTTAAAAATTATTCAAGCCTTTTAGCAACACTACTTTGTGTAGCGAGTCAGGGTTGCTATTGTCCTGACAGTGCCTCCTCATTAATAGACCAATTACTAAATGTCAGTCTTGGGAAAAGGCAACATTTAAACTTCTCATGAAGAGCCAATGCTGGTTTTCTGGGGTTCCCAGCACTCCGTGTTTCTCCAGGAGCAGTGACATTAAAGTCATCTGAACAACGATGGACCTCCAGGATAGCCAGCACAAGCCTGTTTGCACAGAAAAAATGGTTTCATGGAGCCTCCTATCCTCAAAATTGCTGGTTGCAGTGAGGTTCAGCACCTTCAGCAGGCTGTCTGCTACTCTGTCAACACCGTTTCTGTATTAACTACATTTTTCTCTGCAGAGAAGGTTGCTCATCTTTCCTTCCTCCACCCCCCACCCAGGCATGAATGACACTGCTGTGATGGCACACATCTGGCTCCACCAAATTAGGCATGAGGGCAGAGGGAAGGAAGAACGGAAGGAAGAGAGGGAGAGAGGCAGCAACACCACTGTCTGCAGCTCATGAACACTGCCCTGCAGTCTTGGTGTGGGAATTCCTTGCTACACAGGGGGAAACTTCGGGAGAGGGAACTGGGACGGATGGGTGGGTGGATGGGAACAGGCATTGAGCATGCACACAGAGAATGGAGGAGGCTGTGTGAGATTTCTATTCCTTAAGGCCCTACTCCATGCTGTCACCAGCTGTCTCACAAGCATTTAGATGCCACAGCAACCATGGGGGGGGGAGCGGTGTCTTCAGAAGCCTCAGATATAAAGATATATTTAAATAAGCAAGTCCTGTCCTTTCCACATACTAGATGCCATGGTTGCGACAGCGACTCTAATTGTTAAAAGTTTGGCTGCTGTCAGGGAGGAGCCAAGTCCCCTCCCCAGCCCAGAAGACAAGCAGACCTGCCTCCATAAGGTAAAGAGCTAATTCAAAATGCAATTTGATGTTTCATAGATTGTGAGGCTAGGTGGGACAATTATGATAATTTACTCCAAGTTATTCAGCAAATTTGCATAACTCAGGAATTTCATTCTTCTCCATTTGCAAGAAGGTATCTTCACTGCAGTCAAGCTACTTAGAAACAGGTCTTCTAGAAATCACTGAGCATTTATACAAAAGCCTTTCTCTGCAAAGCACTTTAAAGATGCTCTCTGTATGACATGAATGACTTCATCTACACATCCAGTCAAACTGCATCCAAATCTGTAGGCTCTCTGTACCTGGAACACTCCCTGGAAGAGGGAGAGGAAAGATGACTGCCCAGACAACATTAATGGGAACACTGGGCGGGAGAATTTTGACTGGTGTTACAACAAGAATGTGGCCAAGATAGCAAAGAAAGTTCCCCTATCCTCTAAAGAAACTAAAGCAATGGCCTCCTGAAGAAAAGATCCTCATTCACCTGAACAAAGACATGCTTGGAAAGTGACACAGAAGCAGTGTTTTGTGCAGCATTTATAACCAGAGGTGTTGCAGCATCCAGGCTTTCCTTCACTTCAAGGTCTCCCGTTAGAATCCAAGTGAGGCAAAAAATACTGTGCTACAGATTGGGTGGCATATTCAAGTGCCTTTAAAGGCAGCCCTTGTCCCTATGATTTTCAGCAAAACTCAAACTCCTAAATGACTTGCATATATGTTGTGCTATGAGCTATTTTCATTTGGAAGTAAATAAATCTAACAAATGTTTACATGTAGGGACTTGAAGAACTCACAGAACTCTCTCTTTCCCCAACACCACCTTTTTTTCTTTTTTTTTTTTAAAGCTTTTAAAGTGCTCTCTGGTTCTCCTCTCCAGCTTTTTTATGAGTCAGTATGCTCTTTTCTAATGATCTCCCAATTCTCCGCTCCCAGCCTCAACCCCCACAGCTTCCTCTCCTTTCTTTTTTCAAGCAAATCTGAAAAAAAAATAGAGTTCTCTCATCTGACTGTAGCTGTCCCTGCTGCATCAATATGTGTATAGGAGCATATTTAAATTGTGTATTCAGACTCTTTGCTTAGCAGACACCAGTAACTGCTTACTGCTAGTGAATCCCAGAAAACCAGCTGCTCCACAGGAGGCATGGGAGGAAGTGTGATTTGAGCATCGTTTACAGCAACGATCTCAACTGCTCAGCTTTGCAAGGGGGTTTATGCTCCACTTCTGCTCCTTTGCCCTTGGATGCTTGCTGTAGCTTGTGCCATGCACTTTGCAGGGACTCCCTGCTTCCCACAGCTGTAGCTCAAGGGCTCTGTACAGTCTTAGCTGTTAAAAGTTGCACAGATCTTATGTTTAATTTGTGTTAATCTTGGTGTTGAAATGAGATTTGCGTGAAGCCAGGATTCGTGCTACAGATGGATATTGTGCAACTTTCTGCCTTGGCTAGGAGCTTTGTGCATGAATAGCATCTGTCCCTAGGAGTGTAAGAAATCACTCCTAAAGTGATGACACAGACCTACTAATAGCCATTCAAAGTGTCACTTTAATAACAAAATGACTCCACAGCTTGACAGCTATAGAAGAAAAGCATGAAACTTATCATACATGTCTATATGCATCTTAATAACTAAATTGTCTCCTACATCTCTCTCTCTCCAAGAAAGATGATGACAACCCTCTCCCGCTGCATGCCTGAGCTCACATGCACTTCTCTACCCAATGTCACCAATTGCTAGGCGTGGCAGTCCTCCCAAAGAAGGCAAGGCAGATGGCTGTGACATGAATTGGACTCCTTGGCAGAGAGACAGCCTTTCAAACCTCTTCTTGACAGCCATGTAGAGCTATGGCTCTCAGAGGGCTCTGCACTCCCATTCTTGGCCAGGAAAGTTCAAAATCCCTAACATGGACATTACCAATTTTTTAGAGGAATCCTGATTCCACTGAAGTCAACCAGCTGAGTTTATTACACCCAGTTTCACCAGAGTTTGAGCTGCACTCAATCTATTGCAAAATTTTAATTCTGGTTTCTTTGTATTTATAATCACACCTTCAAAATCAATCTGCTTCTCAAATATCCAAGACAACTGCAGACAAATTTTTGCAGAGGCGTGGAGCAGTACCAAGTCTGCTGGAGGAAGGACTATTGCTCAGCTACAATTCAAATTTAAGCACAAAGTTGGCCTTAACACTGTCGGAGAAAATTTTGCACTGTCATGGGGCTAAACAACTTTTCTCAAGCCATCAATTACTTGGAAAACCTAGCTTTTCAAAGAAAACAAACAAAAAAACCCAAAACACTCCAAAGACAAGGAACTGGATTCTAACTTCACCCCTGCAAACACATCGGTATCAATGAGGTCGTTCTTTCCAGTATTTACAGCACAGTTCAGGAGATCAAAAACAGCCTTATGAATCCAAACAGGCCCTTCTAGAAAACCTCCGCTTTATCCAAATCCCCAGTGTTTTGAGAGCAATTCACATCTGTAGAGGTATGTTTCACAGCTGCTATAGTGTTTTAATAGGTCAGCCCTAATAGGTGAACTTCAGTCTTCCCTCATCTACCAGTCATGATCAAAGTCAGACTGTTTCTAGTATTTTGAAGGGGCTGAAGTGATTTTTTGACGGAACAAGAAAAGAGAGTATAGAACAGGAAAATCTCACATGAATTGCAGGAAGAAAAAGAAACACACTAAATAAAAATCCTTTCAAGGGCTGAGTTGGGTTTAATATAGTGTTTGAATCCACCAAAAGCTGGCAGATTAGGAGATGAGCTGGCCTCACAGCCTTTAAAACACACACATGCACATGCAGAGTATTTTTCAGTGCTGTCTTCCATCAGGTTTTATTTCTATCTCTATGGACTCCTATCCCACTGAGACAGTTTTAAAAAAGAATCCCAGAAAGAGACTCTTAATTTCCCTTTGACACGAGGTTTAAATTCCTCTTCCCCAAAATAACTTTTTTCATATCCTTGTTTCCTATGCAGGATTGCAAACTTTATAGCAGTGTTATTTAAAAAGCACTGAATTTAGTATTACAAAGGGAGCCCCCTTCTTATATGACAGACTGTGGTCTTCTTTTATGACTGCTGAAATAAATAATTGCTTTCTAGGCTGCAGGTATGATTCATTTTTACTACTCCCAGAAGAATAAAAAGCTTTTTTATGATTATGGCAAAAACTAGAGAGTGTATATTATTTCTTAGTCAACATTTTAGTATTAAACATGAAGTCTTCTCTCTTTTCTTACCTACAGGACTCCTCTATTGATTTAAGATTCAAATAAAATCACTGGGTGGAACAAAGTAACGGAAGGACTGTGGCAAAATATATCAGTTTACTGAATTACTATACCTCCAAACACACCGTACTTTTTAATTAACTTTTTCTGAAGTTGCTGTTCTGCTATTTATTAGAATGTCTTCTCTCCTCTGTCCATTTGTCAGGCATGAGGTTAGCAGCTGGCAGCACTTCTCCTGTTCCCCTTGCTCCTTCAAGGACTATACTGCAGGAAGTATAAAACAAGCCATTACGGGTTAGTCTAATGGTAAAATTCAGCCCTTCTTCACGCTACAGGAAAAATACTATTATGGATCAACCAGACCGCTACAAACCTTAAAACTAGTTGAGTCATTCATACCCACAGAGTAGCATACCCAAACTAAGAATCTCTAGGCCACACTGGAACACTGCTGCAACCAGCACGTACCCAGCACCCACTCACTAACCAGTGAGACCTTCTTAATCCTTCTAAGAATCATGACAACCACAGGAAAAGTGAAATTCAGACCCAAAAGGCCTACAGAGAGGTTTCCTGATGTGGTTCTCTGACAAATAATCCCTGTCTATGCTCATTAAGAAACAGGGTGGCAGCAGCTGCATTTAAATATGGTTGAAGGTAGCTCAGTTCTGCTCCCAGGGCAACAGGGCTTCAGTTTAAACCTAGATCCTCAAGAGGTTAAGAAGGGCTGAAACCAAGACCAAAGACAGCCCCCGAATGTCTCTCTCACCTCTGGAAACAAATTAGCATATTCATATTTTCCACTTAAAAAATAATTTACACATTTCCTAACAAAGTGGTGCTTTCTGAGGGTCTTTTAAAAACTCTACTATCTGCTGCCAGCTAAAATATTTGGGGACAAAGCCCACTGTGTAGAGCATGCCTCTGGAATTGAAGGGAACTCTGTTTTCCTGTTTACAATGGCCACGTAAATGAAAACAAAGCAGATCAGGATACTGTCACTGGCAGAACCAGCTGTTCTCTATGTGACATTTTTCAACTAAGGAAACCTAAAAATATCATAGAGCACATACAGATAAGACAGGGAAACAGATAACTGAGCAGTGGCACTCTTAACACTTGCCAGATCATCTCAGTCACCGAGGCTCCATGTTTTCCCACTGAAATCGGTTGCTGTTTCACCATTTACCTCAAGAACAAATATTGATCTTACACAAATGTTTGCACTGGGACGTCTTCACTGTTGATAGGATGCATGGTGCTTTGCAGAGGAAACTGAGGATATGCTCTAAGTGCTGAAATATTGTTCCAGATCTTCAGCAAAACCATGAAGTTTTCAAAGACACTGATTTAATTATGTTTCTATCTTCTTTCCCTATGAGATTTCTTAGACCAATTCTACATTGACTGGTTTGAGCAGGAGAGTCCAAAAAATGAGTTCAAAGTCAAGTATCCCATTTGAGTCGCAGTTCAGAGATTGCTGCTGTTTGTAATGTCATCTTCGGCAGCATGAGGAAGTACTACACAGAGAATGAAGGGATTTATTATGTATTTAGCAATTTAACGTTATAATCCCAGCTACTGGGAAAAAGCTTAAAGTCCATTTTTTCTCCTCTCCTTCTGCAATGCTGTAAGCATTGCAGGGGCACCAGCAGATGCCAGTGATGCTGGTGCTACTGTAATAGCTAGAAACCAAGGTTTTATTTTTGTGCATAAAAGCAACAAAAATAAAACTGAAAATATCTCCAAACTGGGTCTTCAGCTGCTGCAAACTAGCACATCCCTACTGAAACTAGCAAAGCTCTTTGGATATATGCCTCTGCATTCTTCAATGCCATCAAACATGTTTGACACCTAATCTTAGTGTTGAAAAAGACTTCAGAGTGCTTTCTCTGTTCTTGAGAAATTAGAAGGTAAGTGAAGCCACTTCATGGAGCTTTAAGAGTCCTAACTAGCAGATGGGAGTTCACAGTCCCACAGCTAGGGTTCCAAGTGCTAAAACAAGAACACCCCAACACAGCCACCACTGCTCATACCTCCCTAAAGAAACCATTAGCTTGAAAAGCAACTGTGCAGTCATATTTTGAAATCAGGTCTCCAAGCTCTGCTTCTAACAGTGCCCTGTAATGGGTCTCACCTGATCTTAACCAATACATTTTGCAGAGCAGAAGGTCCCGAGCTTAACAGAATGAGTTCCTAGCAAACATAGGAGAGTGGAGGGCAGACTCATAGTGTAACTGCCGCGTCTACAGTGTCCAAGCCTGGAGCTGAATAAGGCAAGTCTGAATAAGAGACTGCCTTCTGGACAGGACCCATGCAGCACAGAAGACAGAACACAGCAAGAGACTCAAGACCCTTTTTCTGGTATCGAAAGCCATAAGCAAATAATCAACACATCCTTAAGAAACACAGTTTCTTACAGGCTGAGCTTGTCAGCTTTCATGGGTGAGCACTGCTTGGGAATAAGAAGCAACTGTTCAAAGGCAGGCCCCATGTGAGGAAACAAATGGACATCCCCACAGACCACCAGCAGCCAAGGATCCGAGGAGATCCCCTCCTGAATTAAACACACGCTCAGCAGGAGCACATGTATACACCAGCAGTGTGCAGAGGCAGCTGGCAGCCCATCAGCAGCCAGGGAATGAGAATGCATGTGTGCTTGCGGGGAAAGGGAGACACGGGGTGGTGGGGAGGCACCACTTGCACCCAACAGCACTCCTGGGAGGCAGGCAGCCCTCTGGAAGCCAAGAAGGAAACCCCATCCAAGATATCCCTGAAGGGATGTGAAGCTGCTTCAGTCTGAGTCATTTATGATGACAAAGAAACTCAGAAGCGGGTCTGTTTCTGGGAGGTCCCTGCTGCAGGGAAAGCTGGGGAAGACAGGACCTTGACGGCTGCAAGTCCAGTGCACGCAGAGTGAGCTCCTACAAGTTGAAATCTGGAGTAAACCTCTCACTGACGTTCTGGCATGACATAAGAAAAAGGGCAAAATTGTCAGTTCTCAACTGTCAAGATTTTCCCCAGAGAGCTTCATGTACCTCTAATGGTACCTTTGCCCAGGAAACAGCTTATTCAGCAACCTTCCCTGAAAGTTCATTAATAATAAACCACTAAAAGATTCTTTTCTAAGCTGTGATTAAACCTAAATTAATATCTAATAGGTCATGTATAAAAGACACCATTTATTTCATAGATCCCTGGTTCAAGACACCCAAATATTTTGCCACAGATGACTTACTGCCCAGTAAGGCAATTTATCACGCCCCCTTAATCCTGAGAAAACACTATAGGTCCACTGACTTGATTCTCTTAAATTGCTGCACAGAATCATTAAGCCATGAATATGTGTAGGTCAAGTAAAAACATTCCAGTAATGTTATTGCATTAGTATTTTAGTTCATTCTTAAACTGTAAAAGCAAAAAGAATCTGTACATGGCCTAAGGACCATCACCTCATACTGCTATGCTTACAAAGCAACCAGGCTGTCCTGACCAAGAAACCACATCTTGGAGAGATATATATGGGAAAGGAGAAGGAATTTATTCCACTCCACTCCAGAGGCAAATTCAATATCTTGTCTGGCTCTTACATCAACATACGACTCATGTCGCAACAGACACCTGGCTTCAGCCTCACAAAAAACCTGCCCTTTGCACACTGTCCAAAAGACCTCCCTATTCCTTGAAAATACACACCCCATGCCCAAACCTCCAAAGGCCAACCATCCTGCAGGACAGAACTGCACCAGGCACACAGCAAAAAAGCCTTCACCAGACTTGCTTAAGCAGAAAACACACTACATTAGGGGAGTCTGAAAAGAGCCTCAGCTTAACCACCCCTTTGCAACCTTTGGGTTTCCATTCCCTTCAAACTAAGGAGGCTGAGATAGTAGAAAATTAAATTACACACACACACACACCCCCATCCTACCCCCTGGAAAAGCCAGGTATTGCAAGAGGTGATGAATATTGGTTTGTCCACTGAGTCACTGTGAGCGAACACACCAGCTGGCACTGGGCAGGGGGAAGACAGGGAGGAAGGTACCAGAGCTGCCAGGGTGAAGTCCTACCAAGGAGATGTCCAAACCAATGCTGAGCACCTGAGACTGTTTAAATCATCACAGCCCTTCTGGTTTAAGAAATGTTGTCAGGATCAAATTACCTACTGGGTATCTGCCTGCTGCAGACTACAACTCCCTGGGAAGCTTCAGCCAGCCACGTGCTGTGTCTCACTACCTGTGTAACACTGCTCTGGTAGCACTGTTGTGCCTTGTAACTAACTCCCGTGTGCTACGGCTGTAGCAGGGGCAGGGGAGAGAGGCATCTTCTCAAGTAGTATTTGATCTCTCCAGGATGAAGCATCTTATTTAAGAGTTAAGTAAGATATCTGTGTACATCTAATCATTCTTCTTACACATACAGGCATGCATAAAAACTGACAAGAAAAACCATGAAACGATGCCAAACCTCAGTTTGCAACCAGTTTGTGTGTGTGTGTGTATGCACGCGCTAAAAGCCACCATAAAATGACTGGGAATGGAAAATCTTCTACAGTCTTTAATTAGACCAGAACACTTTTCAGTTTTCATCTTGTGATCAAGAATTCTACAGAAAATCTATCTCCTCTTTAAGCAAAGAAATCTTGAAACTCCGAAGGAGAAAGGATGTGTTTGTTACACACACTGCCAACAGAGAGGGCCACACTGAAAAACAGCCTGAGGTTTAGTTACTAGATATCTAGAATAAGTCTTACAGTTTTGCCAAATTTCCAAAAAGGCAGAAGAGACCGGACCTTGACTTGTCATATGCAGACAGTACTTTGTACTAACGGCAGGAGAGATCCTGAACTACAACGCTGCTGAAGAACTGTCTATGAACTTCAGGTGGAATCCGAATCAGCATGCTCCTAAGCTCCTTATTAGATAGAAATTTAAGGACTCCTAATACTACAGCATGGCAGAGACTTGAAAATAAGAGGGTTTGTTTTGTGTGGCTCTTCTATTTGGAAGGCTTACAAGACAGCTGTCATCTACTTTGATTAAGTTCCTTCACAAAACAGGCTTCCTGGAGTGATGCCTTGAAAGAAATACATATTCATGCATGTGTCTTAGACTGCTTGGAGTCCTACAGAAGTTTTGGATATGCTTTACAAAATATGCTGTTGCTGCTCACACAAAATAACACTCAAAGAGGAACTCAAGTTTAACTTGAACCCATTTGTTTTCAGTTATTAGCCTACTCTTTCTACATTTTCTTGCTCCTGCTGTTTCCTAGCCTCCTTGCTCCCCTCCCTCTCCCCTTCTCCTTGAGGGCTGAAATTTTAATAACTCTAACATGTGACACTGAAGAAGAAAACCAAACAGTTCTGCATACAGAGAGGGATGGAGCTTAACATGGTAATGCTCCTCTTCGCCTTGGCCAAAAACTGATGGGCAAATATATGCTTTGCTGCCAGTAATGGATCTTAATGCTGGTAGACAGTATTTTACATACTGAGAATCTGAAAAAGATGCCAGACATTCATTCTAAATAAGCTACACAAACTCTACGTCTTATAAACTTCTCCTTTTCTGCAGTGCCAAGTTCTTTTTTAAGCACAGGTACTTTTTTTCTACTCGGGAGGCAATGTCCCATCATTTCATGGCAAGTCAGTCTTAATGTATAAATTAGTAAGTACAATCCAATCCATGGAACATGAATTTGCTGCCATTACAAATGCTGTTAGAAATGTTTTCCAATCGTGCCTTCTCTGCCTATTTTGTCCTTATTAACCATGCCAGTGCCAGAAATGGTGTACATTTACAGGGGAAAATAAGTCTTCTGTATGTTGCACCGACGGGTAAGATTATTGAAAACAGAGGATCCAATTAAGTATCATTCAGGCTATAACAGAACTTTCCTAGTATAGCAGCTAAAGTAATTAGCATCTCGGTAACTGCTTATATCTTACAATACCCTCATTAATGACATTTCTACATTCCCACTGTAACAAGCAGTTCAATTCACGGAAGAAAGTGGATCTTTTGCTAAGATTAAGTCTCTGTATTTATGGAGAACAGGTGTGGAAACTCCTGGGAAATTTTGAAGGTACTGGCAAGAAAGGGAAAAGAAAGTGCTACAATAATTTTGACAATGGGAGGAAACAGGAGAAGGATATGAAAAAACATACTACTTACAAGCCTCGGAGACGAAGCCAGATTTTCTCTATTTGCTCTGGCTGTAGGTATTTCAGAGAGTTGCTCTCAAATTCTTCGATTTCCTTAGTCGGTGACTCCATAGCTGCAGGTTACCGCTTTGGTTAAAGCTCGGCGAGGACGGATGCTGCCCCCCACACATGCACACGCTCCACCTTTAACGCTGCCCGGGAGCGGCCAACATTTTTGGCAGCCACTTCTCCCCCTCCCCGCGAGTGGGGCGCGTGGGCAGCCCGTGAGCGCTCAGGTGTACGCGGGGGGCAGCTGCGCCAGCATGCCACCATCCTCGGGCTGACCGAGGGGATTAGAGGCTCATCTCCAGATTGCAAACCCACACGGATTTTTTCTTTTTTTCCCTTGCAGTTTTTGTTTGGGGTTTGGCTTTTTTGTTTGGGTTTTGGGGGGAAGGGGGTTGGGCGGGGGAGGACCGGGGGTACAATAAGCCAGGGATACAATCAGTAATACCAGCTGAGGGATCTTTCTCAAGGGAGGAGGGGAGGAAAAATCCCTCGCTGACAAGTGAGCTGTCTGCACGGGCAGCTGGGGAGTCAGGCGGCTGCACGGGTCCCAGGGCTGCGCGCTGCCTACGAGGCTGCCCGGCACTGCACGAGTGGCAGCCCACGGTCCCTCCGGGCTGCTTCCCAGCGAGTCAGCCTTGCTCTCCCCACCCTGGCGTTATTTTTTTTTTTTCCCCACTTACCAGCAGTGCTGCCGACAGGCTCAAAACCTGACAACTGAGGAAAAAGTCGTCTGTCAGCATAGCCCAGGCACGGCTTCTCTCTCTGCCTCCCTCTCTCCCGCACTCACACAAACACAGGCGCGCAAGGGAGAACAGGCTATTGGAGACAGGCTGGCTCTGATTAAAAACCCAACCAAGCCAAACCTTTCTTTTTTTTTTTTTAAAAGGAAGGGTAAATTACAGAAAGTGAGCGGCTCGCTCCTGGCAAACAGCCATCTGCTTCATTGCAGTCAGTCTGCTT
Organism: Astur gentilis; assembly: GCF_929443795.1. NCBI lineage: Eukaryota > Metazoa > Chordata > Aves > Accipitriformes > Accipitridae > Astur > Astur gentilis. The sequence goes on along the minus strand of NC_064893.1, from coordinate 2,229,125 downwards.
TCCTGAGAGACTGACACACAGCAGGAGCTGTAAGGCTTCAACTGGGGCAAAACCCACTTTTAAAATAAATAAATTGGTAAAGCACAATTGCCTAAACCCCACAACACATGGCAGGGGAAGTCCATACACTGAAGAGAGATCCAACCCAACATGTTAGTTAGTCAATGCCTTTCAACAAGAACAACAAACAATACATTAACGGAGAATACATGATTCATAATGCATGAGGCTTGAAACAGGACCTATGGATCAAACTCAAGAGGTTTGCACAGGGGAGGCTAAAATCCAGTTCTGCAACAGGATGCCTGCCTCCGGCTCCCCTGGGTCACCCCCATACTGACCCCAGGCACAGCAAGGACCAAGATAGAGGGCATCCCTCTCTACACCTGCAGGGCTCCTGCCCTGGACAGGAGGAAGGACAGGCATTTCCTTCATTGTATCGACCTGATCAGTCACCTCTCCAACTCTGTCAAGACCCCTGCATGCCTCCCTTTAGTTAAGGTTATTGATGTGGTGCTTTCAGCCAAAGCCACTAGAGCAGAGGGAAAATAACTGTCAAAACGTTGTCCTAGCCTTAACACGTTTTGGGACATATCGCAAAAGTTGCAATGGAGGTGTTCACCATGTGAGAGAAGACAAGCTGTGGTGAAAATGGGCTCGCTGGTGATGACTTCCAACTCCAGTTGTTCCAAGTTCACACACAAACACTCTGAGTAGCTTGTGGAAACGTGAAGAATACATTTGATTAGCCTAATCAAGCAAGCCCGTGTTTAAAGGACTTAAATCAGTTCTTAGTCATGTAACTTGACTACTTCAATATCCAGCCAGGCAAAGCAAAAACAGACCATCATGGCCACACAGAGATTCTCCTACCCCATGGGAAAAAAATATAAAATTGCAGATTTATACGTCTATACAAAATCAGTGGGGTTTCTGCTTTGGGATCTGTCATGTGCAAGAGGGCATATAACTGAGCTCAGGCTCTGAAACTGTGCTGCTGATTTGTGCAACAATTTACCAATTCACTCTCTTGTTTCCGCATATTCAAGAGTGCTTTTCATACACAGGAAAACTAGAAGTCTTGCATCCATTAATGCAAAAGGCAGTTTTCACCGGGAGGGGTAAGAGTTAAAAAAGTGTCTTGAGGTAAAACCACAAATCTTTAAACTTTTCTTCCAAAGTAGAAAAAGTGCGAGGGTTCATTTTAATTCTAGGGAGATTAGACACAGCTCCATAAAAAGTTGTATTGTATTGACAGAAAGAGAACAGCCTGTACTGAATTAAAGCTTACATTATTAGGGTTTTACCAACTTTGTGGCACTTCGGACCTTGTCAGTAAGACAAACCAGTCTTACTGATTCATCAGTAAGACCCAGAAGCTCAGATGCATGTTTCATAGGTGACTGGTAATCATTTCCCTACTCCTTATCTCAGTATCTCCATCTGAGAACCAGCACAGCACTACCACCTACCTATGGGAAGGAGAGCAAGTTCCACTGATGAGGACAAGACTGTAAGAGCAAGGCATTATTGTACTTCATTATTTCCGCATCATTTTGCCAACATACTTAAAATACGCATTTGGTATTTGACTTTCCAAATGCAACCCGTCCCATTTAAGGAAACCCTTTGCAGCTTTTCGTATTCACTCAACACAGATGCTGAGATTTCTATTTTGCTGTAGGAGGCAATGCTCCCTCACCCTTAGCTCCTTAGGTTTTAGATACTAAGAAAAAAACACCTCATATGAAAACCAGAGGCAGGTGTTCAACCCCATGGACACCTGGCCTACCACATTTACATAAAGCAGCCAGCAGAACAAAAATCCCCATTTACACTTACTTTTTTTCCCATATACATCTTTCAATTCTATTGCCTGATGCACAAAATTGCATTTTTCCTGCTCAGCTTCCATCAGGAGCATTTTCCATGAAGTTTCATTTATTACCAGGAATCAGGTATTACCAACATGACACAACCCATACACTTTTTAAATAACATTTTCCCTTGAAACAATAAACATATCAGCTCCAGCTCAAGAAAAAAATGTAAGTCATCAACAATCTGATGCTGGTGTAACCCGTATGTCTGTACCCTGCCTGTATATTATCTATTTAACCAGTGACTCATTCTTTTCCTCACCAATAACCAGCCAGTTGAGATTAGCAGAACCCAGGTACTTTTAACCTTCACCATGTTATTATTTACTATGCAAATTATGCATTTAAAATACCAGATAATGCCAGAAAGAATACATACATACTGACAGAAGAGAAAAAGTGATGAAGGAAAGCAAAAAAAAAATAATTTTCAGCTGATACCTAAAAGCAAATACAGAGGTATGAGACTAATAACTAAAGGAAAGTTACTATAGACTGCAGAAATACCAGAAAAATTATGAACTAGTGTCATAGTTATGAAGACAGATACACAGGAAGAGATACTGGGCAGGCAAAGGTAGCAAGGTGGAGAGAAGAAAAAAGAGAACAATGAGATTCTGTGCCAGGCTAGGACACCTCCACAGATTTGAAGAACTAAACTAATATTGAGTGGATCCTGTTAAAAAGGTGATACAGCAAAACTTCAATATCTATTTGGCCTTCAGTGGCTCATGGCCTTCTGTTTTACTGTATTTTGACCTCCAAGAGCCTTTGAGATCATAAGCTACCGAATACAAGGACTGTGCATTCTGACAGCTAATTGTAAAAACAAATAAAACCAGGAAGTTGAAACGGGCCAAAACAGGAGAATGCAGACAACAATGCCATTGCACTCAACTGTTGAGGAAACTGAGGGCTGGACCGATATGATGTCACAGCAACAATATTTATAGGAATTATGGGCAGAGATAGGGCTCGCAATGTTTGTAGGAAACAAGGTGATATGCAGAAGAGGAGAGAGCGTTGGCAAGAGCAACACCTGTGTTGGAGCCTGTGGTAGCAAATGGATAGTCTAAAGGTTGCCATGGAGGAATCAGGAACGTGTCTGAGGATGCTGCTTCTGCCATAGGCAAACATTTTTACAGTCATGACACTCAGCTGATGGAAGTTGAGACAAAGACACCAATTTATCTACTTATTGCAGGCAGAGATGGCACTGACGAGAGAGTTGCTGAAGATACAAGGTGGCTTCCTGCCCTGTTTGATTTAGTGTTGTGACACAATTTGGGGCTGGGGTAGGAGAGAGGTCCCTAATGAGATCCCACACAGCAGCACCACTGTGCTAACAAAATAAAAGAAGCTATTAGCAAGAGTCTCTCCCCTTCAGTCTCCTTGACCTTTCCATTTGGTTTTGTATAGAAGATGACTAAAAAAAGAGTAATTTGGGGCTTCCTAGAAATAAAGTTTCCTTCCTTTCCTTCCTACAGAACAGTAACTTTTTTTTTCCTCTCATGATAACAGAAACTCCAATAATTAATTAGAGGCAATGAGGAATTCCCAGCAGCTGAAGCAGCATGAGGATCCTACCTGCTACTTGGGTCTGTTGCACCACAGACACTTAGCACCTCAGGCAGTCTGGTCACCTGTGCGCTGGAGAAGTTCACCTCGTCCTTGCGATGACATTCAACTAGATGACTGCAGTGCCAGGTCCGGGGGGGGGCTCTCTGTACTTCATGCTGATTTTCAGAAAGCTGGTTTTTTAATGAACGTTATGCTTCCCATTGATAGGTGCTAAATTATATCAGCTGTCGCTTCAAGCAGTTTAAATCCTTGCCTAGGAGTAGCTCTTAAGGAGTTACCCAGGTATAGCACTGCTGCAACTGTTAACCATCTTCAGCTCTCTGCAGTTGAATGAGATCCTCAAATATAACCAGCAAGCAGCTAACTCAAGCTGGGACACATTCAAGGAAAAGAGACAAGTTATGAGGGGTAAAAGCATGAATAATTCCCCATATGGCCCTCTTTCCTCTTGTGCATTACAAAGGACGATGCAGTATGTTTGCTCTAGGAACCTCTTTTGACTGATACAAAGAACTGTGCGAGCAGCCATAGTAAGCAGTTTTCTGACAAGAGCAAAGACGCCCAGACGATCTTGGGGCACGCTATCTGCTTGTGCTCTTCTTGCAGTGACAATAGAATACATTATTCTTTGCTGCCTGTACTACTTCCCATTACACTGATACCCACTGCTGAACAGCTAGTGTGCTGCACGTGTCACTGCCTTTCGGAGGTGAATAAAGCAGTTACAAAACGCAATGTCTTTCTTTCCACCCATTTGATTTTAAGGTACAGATGGAGTAACAGGGAAAAATAGGAATACAGGGTATTGGTATCACCAAGTTTGAGCACAAGTTTGGGACTCCCTTGCTTGTTTAAGTCCTGTCGGTCTGATTTTGTGATAGTTGCCAGCAAGACAGCAAACACCAGGACAGTCACTGTAGTTGTAAAATGTTACAAACTTGTCCCATAAGCATCTGCCATGAATACATATCATCTTGCTTGCCTTGACCTTAAACTGATGGCGCACCTCATGGTGAGCAAGAGAAGCTTCCAAAAGGATGAAGTTTATAGGCTATGCAAGCAGCACTGCCTCAGCTCTCACACTTGTGTTGCTGCATAGAGGCAACGAGACACAGGCACACAGTGATTCCAGCTCCAATAGGCAGGAATGGCACCATCTGGTTCACTCCATTTAAACCGCTTGACTACCATGACCATTATTTGACAGACACACTAATGGATTAGCCATGTCTTCAAAGCAGAGGAGAGCTCAGGTGATCAAAAGCCCACTTGCCTGTCAGAGACATCTGTTGCCCAGCCTCCGGCAGGTAAAGACCATGCTGGGAGTGCAGACAAGGCTGTGTATGCAGCACTGCACGCCCCGACAGCTGGAGCAGCACTGCGCAAACCTTAATCCACTGTGCTGCATCCAAGCACCTCCCCAAGATGTCCCTTAGGAGATGCAAGAGGGATTCAGGACACTGCTGCTGCCTTCAAACGAGGTCTAGCCCAAGGGAGAAACAGGATTTCCCTCTGCTGCTCTGTTACCTGGCATGAGGTCCAGGGCAAGAGGACTCCTTCCTGAGCCCTGGAAGCGGCTTTCTCGCCTCTTCCACTCGCCTGTGGAAGAGCAACCAGGACACCTGCCCCAGACAGCTTTTGCATGCTCCCTTCCTAGGGCACTAGGTCAGCTCTGTCAGTAACAGCAAAGGATGAAGAGCAACACAGAGGTCCCAGGCAGGCCAAACAAGCCCTACATCTGCCTCCTCCTTTATCACAGCACATAGATTTGGGCAAATGGGAGCTTTGCTCTCTTTACCTCTCCTTCCTCAGTCCAGGACCATGCTTGCATTCATGCCAAAAGCCTCCTGATTGAGCCCTGTGCAGGAAGGATCATAATTACAGGTTATTCTCCTTCCTTACCAAGTGCACTGTTCTGCAGGGCTGCTGATGCAGGAGGATGCTGCTGACACACAGCAAAGAGGTGTTAAAAGGCCGCTGAGGAGGGTAGCGTCCACAATGCGCCTCCATGAGGGCAGGCATCACTGCAAAACAGATAAAATACCAGGTGTGCAGGAGTAGGTCTGCCTTTCTCAGGGTGATGGTACGGGTATTTCATACATGGGTGCACGGCAGAATGGTCAGACACCTCTGACATACCACGTGGCTGTAAACTAGGCTCTGTCCTCAGATTAAACTCCACAACAACTTTCCTTAAAGGCACCTACAGTTCCTTTCTTGTATTTTTTAAGCAAAGACTAGAAAAAGAGTGGGAAAGTTCAGAGTCCTCCTTGCAGAGTTCACCAGAGCTAAGTGGCTATAGCAACAACATTTAAAAGGCCCACTGAAATGCATCCAAAAATGCTTCCAAGGCAGCAGCCTGTCTGACAGAAACAGCACTCCAGTCAGCACGAGCAAACTGGGGCATTAATTTCAAACAGCAAGATTTCTGAAGTCTTCGCTGAACTGCAGCAAAAACAGCTAAGCTACCCCATGCTGAAAGGGTAGTATGAGGCGCTGGAAGTGTGCTGAAACACTGCCTATTGCTATTCCTACATATTGCCTGTGTGAACATGCATTTTCTCCCATCAATTAATCTGATTTGACAGAATGAAAGCCTCAAGCGTTATAACAAGTTCTATAATTAGTATGACTACAATGTATTCATATGTCTGTCCATGCATAAATAATCCAGAATATATTTTATTCTCTTACCACTAATGCCTCCAACCAAAATTGCAGCAGAGTATTTGTCTTTGCTTGCATTATTGCATGTCTGAGTCTGGATCTCTGAACTTCAGTTATGGCAAACACTGTGATGAGTCTGCCAGTACTACATTGCAAAATAATATGCTAATACTATATTCAAACACTGACACTTCTGCTAATTCTGCTAATGCTAAATTAAACTGGGCAGATTTTGCGCAGTCTTTACCCTAGCAGGAAAAAAGTTTCTTGCTCATTTTCAGTTAAGAACAAATTTTGCTTGTTTGTTTGCGAGGGGCTTAGGAGGAGAGAGAGGGGATCAGCTGTATCATTGAATTGCATTTATCCTATTTATTCTTCACATTGAAATATAAGAGAGTGATTGGGAAATATTTAGACGTTGCAGCTGACTTGTATGCATTTATGAAAAAAAATCAGAACTACAGCACTCTGTCCTAAGCAAAACATAACTTCAGAATGTTGAACTCTGAGAAAGGTAACCACTGTGCTAAGTGTATGAAGTTAATAAAAAAAAAAATCATGAGACTCAGTGAATAAATCAGACAATTCATCTAACAGCATAATTAACTCTGTCACCCTTCTCTAGAAAATAGACACTAGTGAACAGAATTATTTGTACCTGATTCAGCTTTTGGCTGCTGAAAAAGCATTAATATTCACCTAAATATTAAGCATTTTTGATAGCAAGAAACTGTCATCAAAGCATAGATGTCTCTGTCCCATTTAGTCAAGAACATTATAAGGTCCTAAGCCTAGTGAATCTGCTCTAAAGAGTCATAATTCAATTGTATATTATTCCAGTGTGAACAAGCAATGTATCTGTTAGCATCTGGAGTTACATTGGTATGAATGAGGTACATTGGTTTCAGGTTTTTGTTGCAATTTCACTTTCTAGTTTTATTAAACTAGATGAAGTACTTCTCAAACTGTAGTTTGCAAGTGAAATTTAATCTCTTTTTTCTGCCTAAGATTAGATTTTAGGGCCTGATGGTAACTGACTCACACCATAGCTGTGAAGCCATTAATACCACCGGGGTTATTGAGGGTTGGAAGACAAGGCTGCAAGGGTTAAAGCTAGCCAAGGAGTAGCAATCTAAGGGATGCTAACTGCCTTTAATTACAAGCAATCACCCAGTTCCCTTAGGGCTGGGGAACTGTGATTTCTGCTGCATCCAGTACTTAGGGATAGTTTTAGCTTCTCTGTCCAGAAGGAACACAGATGCAGCTGACCCAGGGAATGCTGCACTTTCAAAAAGTTTCAAAAACAGTGAACTACATATATCTATATATAGATATATCTAAACATAATATATTAACATTACTGGTGCATTCCCTGCATCCTAACAATGTGTTCAGTCTCAGCCTGGCACCAGGACTAGGCATACTATGGAGAATTTCAAGCAGGAGTTTTAGGGGAAGGCAAATTTTAGCTTTTCCTCTAAGAAAATGAACAACAAAAAAAAAATCTAAAAAAAGGGACAGTAAAATCATCAGCACAAAATAAAATGCAACTGATGAAGTTGGTGTAAAAGGTGCTGTTCATTTAAACTTTTCTTGAGTCAAGTGAATCAAGGTGACAGTTTTGATTAAAAGCTCTGGTGACTGGCAAGAAATTCTCTGTCAAATACCAGCAACTAATATTGCCACCAAGACAAGTGCATACCTCTTTTGCAGTCTGTCCTTTTTGACTCCGAGTTGTTCAGTTTCTGTGAAAGCAGATTTAAGAAAATTTGCAGAAACCTTCTTCAACTTGGGAGGCTTACCAAAATGAGAAAATTTCCATGCTGATGACATTTGAAGTTATTACTTAAACCATGGCATTGAATAGCTCCATAAAAATCCCTATTGCACTCACTCAGAGTATTGCAACTTTGACAAAAGCACTGTCACTCTTGAAGGGCATTTTAAAAAGTCTATTTTTCTTTAATGACCTCCACAGTGCTAGAAAGCCTTAAAACCGATATTACTATACATGACAGTTTAGGAAGGAGGCATGAGAGGAGTGATGGTTAAGGGAAGAGGAGCTTAATAAAATGCTTTGCAAAAAAGAATGACAGCTTGAAAACTCAGTTGTGAAAAGTCTTGGCAAAAGAGGTGAGAAGTGAGTAGTAGTCCAAGCAATTAATTACTTAAAAGAAATATCTAATTAGAGGATTAAACAAGAACTGGCTTTCTAGTTTTTTTCCTTTTTCACCAGCAAACATGCAATGAGGACAAAGTAGACCATTTTGAGGACCAGAAGCCTCTATAAAACTTTCTCAGAGTTTCTTCAGATGAAAAGGGATTGAATAAATACTGAAGTTTATTCAAAACAAGAACAAAGTTGTCTCAAAGGGCTTTTTTTAATCACTACTTACACATTTGACAGGTGGAAGTGGGAGGTTTTCCACTTGTCTGTCTCTCATACACAAAGTACACTTTATTACACAGGCCAATGCTGCCCCCTGTACCATGAAAGTGCTACATTTGATCCTATACTCGACATATACAAATTACAAAGAGCGAAGACAGAAATTATTGTGCATCCTATATTATCCCTTGTGGAGTTAGGAAACAAATCTATGACTATCATGGAATATCTGTGTACATACCATTGAATTTTATCAACTTAAAAGAGTATGGAAGTCATTTATAAACCAGACTTCTACTTTTTTCCCCCTTTTTGTTTTTTGGGGGGTTAAAATCTGCCCAGCTGCTGTACAGAGGGAAGATTCTCCAGGTGCTTTTTTGGGCTACCACTGCTTTTTGATGCCAGGGAGCCCAAGTGCTATTTCTTCTCTTCTCCTCATCCACTGTCTCCTGGGGGACATAAGTAGTCACCTCTGATCGTTCCACTTGCCTTTGCTGGCGGAGTCAGTCAACTCAGGGCTATCTACCTAACCAGCTCTGGCAGACTGCAGTCCAAGTGACAAACATTAGCTTTGGGACCTTATGTAAATCCCCTTCCACCCCAAACCCCCCAATTAAATTAATATTTCCCTTATTTATCCATGGATAACATGCATTGGACATGGGTGGAAGTGGAAGCAGAGAGTGGAAACAAAATGCAAAACCATACTGCAAACTGCAAGACCATACTGCTCTGAAACCAGGGAGCCCAGAACTTCATCATCAGAGAAATGTCTGCCTGGTAGCAGGGATCTACAACATACAGGGACCTTTTGCTGAAGTGATTCACAGAGTAGAAGCTCATTAGTCTGAACTCAGCAGTGTGCCAGGCGTCACAGCTCAGAAGAAACAATGATTAAAGAAAAGGGAAGTAGAATAAAAAGCAACACCTATTTACCACATTGGATCATGGCTGATTAACCTAGTCTGCTTCCTCCTGAATCCATTTGCTGTGATCACACAAATGTGGTAGATCTAACATATTTGGAGTTTACAAAGGTCTCAGTTTCAATGTTTTGAAAAAACAGGCATTGGAACAGAGAACTGCAATGTGAGCGGGGACATGACTAAAGGCAAGATGAGGATGTGGGGTAAATTGGCCTTCACAGGACTCTCCACTGCCACAGCTAGCCTGTCTCCCGACTTGTCCTTGCTCATGCAAACCCTAAGGGATCAGCTGCTTCAACAGAGCAAAAGGAAGGCTAAAAAGGATTGCAGTTGCTCTCTGTAGTTATCAGAGGTAAACAGCAGGGAAAAAAAACCAACAGACCTTTTAAAGGAACAATCTTGCCACAAGAGTAAATGGAAATAAACTGGCCCTGAATACAACTTTGAAGCTGGAAGATTTCTAACCACCAGAGCACTGAGCCTCTGCAAAAGCCTCTCAACTGGTACAGCACAAATGAAAAATTCCACCTGCCTTATTTGGAGATGAAGGTTCCCCAGCTTATGCAGGGGTTATACACAACACAGGCTAGACCCAGTGACGTATGCTGAATCCTGTGCTCTGCAGAAGTTCCTGCTTCTGCACAGAGAGGTCTTGGGCTGACACCCACAGGGGAGGACAACCACCTCAGGGCAACCCACTCTCCAGAGAGGAAAAAAAAAAAGGTAACAGGGGGTTTCCTTTGGGAGGAGGAGAGGCAAGAAATTAGTATATTTTTATTCAGTGCAAATGGCGCTCTACTTCACAGGAGAGGCTGCTCCAAAGCTTTAAAAGTTGTTCCTCAAAGACCACTCTGCTTCAACAGCTGAGCTCCCTTGAACAGCTTAAGGGCTTTGGGGCTTCCTCCCTTCTCAAGTTGTCTTCTACTAGAAAAAGGAAAGGCCTGCCCTCAAAACCTGAAGTACCTTCTCCCTGTGACAAAAATAAGAGTTTTGTGAGCCTGCAGGTAGGTTTAGGCACTTCACTGCAATGACATGCTGCCCATCCTCCGTAGCTGCAATTAGCATTTCTGCCACAATTGATTCCTATCATGCTTAAAGCCAGTAATGTTTATAATAAACACAAAAATTACAGAAAAATGTCATAGCAAGAAAATGTATATATATGGATGTAGCTGTGCGGACTCCAGAGAATTCCCAAATAAAGAGGTTCACCACACCAGGGAAACAGTATCGCAGAATGGTTTGTCACAAGAAAGGTTTGAGGTGGCCCCCTTCCCTAGGCAGGTAACTAGCATCCACACCTCAGGATGCACAGGGCAGAAGGTTCAAAGGCAGATCATACGCTCCCTCCTGCTGCTGTGAAACTAAATCCTTCTTGTCTGCTGGAAGAGCAGAGGATGGCAGCTCCTTTGACCACAAGGTTTCACAGGCATGTGCCCATTCAAGCAAAATGTGCTAAGGGATTTGATCATCACTGACAGCTTGTATTCAGAGAGATTACACAAGGGTTAGTACTGATGTTCCCTCTTTTCATTATCATGTTGTACAGAAAAGTATCCTAAACCGGGCCAACTAACATAGATGGTGCAAAGAACACGAATACATATGAAACCCTGAACACTGCAAATCACAAACACAGGAAGGAAAAAAACTTTCTTGTTAGCAAGATATTTACAGTCTCCCTTTTGCCTTTCATTTACCACCTTCTCAATGCTGCAGTCCACATTCTGAAGAGAAACCCACTGACTTGAAGATTAAATCCTTACACTGCTACACTTTCAACGGATGTTTTAAAGCGTGCAGCATTTTAGCTAAAAATCATAGTATTTCTCCTGCATCTACAAGGACTCTTTTTCAAACTGACTTTCCAAAGCCCTGCTAGAAGAGATCACAAAGAGTTTACAAGCTACGCTTCTTACCTAAGCTACACTTAGCGTTCACCACCGCCTTGTGGCATTTCACTGGCAACATCAGAAGTTATCAATAGCTAAAAATCTGCTAAGTTGTATTGGTTTTGTGTGGCAAGGTTTTGGTAGCGGGGGGGGTTACAGGGGTGGCTTCTGTAAGAAGCTGCTGGAAGCTTCCCCTGTGTTCGAGAGAGAGCGAGCCCATACCAGCCGGCTCTAAGACGGACCCGCCGCCGGCCAAGGCCGAGCCAATCAGTGATAGTGGTAACGCCTCTGTGATAACATTTTTAAGAAGGAAAAAAAAGTTGGGACAAGGAGAAGCAGCCGCCGGAGAGAGGAGTGAGAACATGTAAGAGAAACAAGCCTGCGGACACCCAGGTCAGTGAAGAAGGAGGGGGAGGAGATGCTCCAGGTGCCAGAGCAGAGATTCCCCTGCAGCCCGTGGTGAAGACCCTGGTGAGGCAGGCTGTCCCCCTGCAGCCCATGCAGGTCCACAGTGGAGCAGATATCCACCTGCAGCCCGTGGAGGACCCCACGCCGGAGCAGGCGGGTGCCCGAAGGAGGCTGTGACCCCGTGGGAACCCCGCGCTGGAGCAGGCTCCTGGCAGGACCTGCGGATCTGTGGAGAGAGGAGCCCACGGAGCAGGTTTTCTGGCAGGACTTGTGACCCCGTGGGAAGCCCGCGCTGGAGCAGTGTGCTCCTGAAGGACTGCACACCGTGGAATGGACCCATGCTGGAGCAGTTCATGAAGAACTGCAGCCCATGGGAAGGACCCACATTGGAGAAGTGTGTGGAGGACTGTCTCCCATGGGAGAGACCCCACGCTGGAGCACAGGAAGGGTGTGATGAGTCCTGCACCTGAGGAGGATGAAGCGGCAGAAATAACATGTGATGAACTGACCGTAAACCCCATCCCCGTCCCCCTTGTGCCGCTGGGGGGCTTGGTGAAGGAATCCGTGAGTGAAGTTGTGACCCGGAAGAAGTGAGGGGTGGAGGGAAGGTGTTCTGAGATTTGGTTTTATTTCTCATTACCTTACTCTGGCTGATTTGTAATAAACTGAGCTAATTTTCCCCAAGCTGAGTCTGTTTTGCCCGTGACGGTAATTAGTGAATGATCTCTCCTGTCCTTATCTCGACCCGCAAGCTTTTTGTTATATTTTCTCTCCTCTGTCCAGCTGAGGATGGGGGAGTGATAGAGTGGCTTTGGTGGGCACCTGGCGTCCAGCCAGGGTCAACCCATCACATAAGTGATGCTTCAAAATAAATCCTCCACTAGAAGAACACGTGATATTCCTAAAATCCTCACTTAAGCTAATTCCTGCAATTCTCATTTAAATTATATCCATTGATCAGCAACTTCTTGCTCACACTCTCATCTAACCTGTTTTGCCATTGCCACTGCACATTACCACAACCTTGGCCACCAGTGGATGGATTTAAGAATAAATTGAAGTACTGAAGACAGACAACAACAGCACAGCAGGTCAGTGGAATGATTGCCATAACAGTTCCCACATATGGCATTTGACTGGTGCCTGGGAAGGATGAGGGAGCAAATCATCCCCAAGAGAATCATGATCACTAATCTCCCTCATATGGCTTGTTGGTAAAGTTTTGATTTGGCAAAGGGTACTGCCCAGACTCCTTCCTTTCAGGCCTGCACTCAATCATTTTTGCTCACTTTCAGTGTCTGTGTCACTCTTCACGTGCATGTCCAAAGCCGTAAAAAATATGTAGAAACCTCTCAGCCAAAACCTATGCAAGAACTTCCAGAACAGCAACTATGAAATGACCTCCCCAGACATCTAAGCTTCAGCTTCATCATGCTGGTCTTCCACAAGAAAATTGGTGTACTTTCACATATTGACAAAGAGTTATGTCTGCGATGTAGCAGGAACAGGTGAACTTATATAAAGGGAAAAATGGCAGGCCATGTTTTGAAGGACTCTTGGGTACAATCACTACATCTCTGATATGAAATGATTTTGGAGCTTTCCACAAGTGGCTTGTGAAATTACTTACCTAGGTCACACTTGAGAGAAGTTTAAACAGTGCCACAGCATAAAAAAATTACCGTGGAGAGGCATTTTAATAATAAAGACAACCACAATTAAATCACTTCAGAATCAAGAAGCTGTTATGCTATTGTCCTTTAGGAACAGATCTGTCTTTGCCAGAGCAATGAGTTGTATGCCCTTCCTTCAGATAAATATAATGCAGTGTCATAACTCCGTCAAACTGCATCTTAATAAAACTGTGCAGACCAAAGACGTATCCACTAGCTTCGTTCATGCCTTAAAGTATTCCCCTATCACCTGCTACCTTGATTTTTAAAAGATATGCTCAGCAGCAATCAGTTCACTCATCAGTATTTGATTTATATGTATGAAGCATCTGCCACCATAATGTCTCAGTCCGGAGCACTTCCTAAAAGACTTATTATTGCTTTTGGATTCCCATGGCTTTAAAAGTTTATCGAGTCTCAAATTATCATTTTTCTATGTCAGTTGTGACCATCTGCACAGAAGCTAAAATTACACCTGTGTGCATGCATATGCATGTGTGT